>NC_064640.1:894475367-894842346 GCF_023864345.2 Schistocerca serialis cubense
ATCATGAACAACTTAAATTGGAAGGAACACACAGGAAATATTGTGGGGAAGGCTAACCAAAGACTGTGTTTTATTGGCAGGATGGTTAGAAAATGTAACAGATCTACTAAGGAGACTGCCTACACTATACTTATCCGTCCTCTTATAGAATGCTACTGCAGTGTCGGATCCTTACCAGATAGGACTGACAGAGTACATCGAAAAAGTTCAAAGAAGGGCAGCACATTTTGTATTATCGGGAAATATGGGAGAGAGTGTCAAAGAAATGATACCAGATTTAGGCTGGACATCATTTAAAGAAAGGCATTTTTTGTTGTGACGGAATATTCTCACGAAATTCCAATCACCAACTTTCTCCTTTGAATGTGAAAATATTTTGTTAACACCGACCTAAATAGGGAGGAATGATCACCACAATAAAATAAGGGAAATCAAAGATCATACTGAAAGATGTAGGTGTTCGTTCTTTCCGCACGCTATTCGAGATTGGAATAATAGAGAATTGTGAAGGTGGTTAGATGAACCCTCTGCCAGGCACTTAAATGTGATTTGCAGAGTATCCATGTTTATAGATAGACATTCGAAATGTAGTGGCATTTTCTAATAAGGGAATGATCAGTTTGTACAGAATTACAGTTAATACGTAATATAGATATGGTTTTTTCATAACAACTTTCTCAATATTTCTGTTACAGCACATACATTGTGTATCCAGATGCGAGGAATACAAGTAATAACACACAAAATAGACTATGTGTAGTCACACAAAAAACATTCACTTAGAATATAGATAAACAAGAATAGGATACATCACAAACGTACATGTTTGTAATGTTGTTACGTTACAACTTGGATAGCAGATTACCTTCGATGTGTCAACTCGACTAGCAATTTATGAATTTACTTTCTCTTGAATGGTTTGTTGTTCAAATTTAATGGTGGTACCAGCATGGTATTTAGTATTTTGTTACTCCCAGGTGTCTCAACTCAACCAACAATTTATGAATTTACTTTCTCTTAGATCATTCATTGTCAAAATTTAACAATGCTACCAGAACAGTATTCAGAAAAAAGCAAAAACTGATGAACATGGTGTATTAAACCGAAAACTGTGAAGTACAGTGAAAAGTGTCGGAATCTAACATGATGGTGCGTGTTTTCCTTCTGTAGCCAATGGCAGTTTATTTTGGTCGACAAGACTTCAGGCCACATAGATACTAAGTTTGAAACGTGTTTTCAGCTACTTGATGTGGACACAGTTTGGAAACATCTTCTGAAACACGAACGTCTATCTATAGCAGTGTTGGTACAGATCAAAGGAAATGTTTCAATCCAGCTACTGCATGTCACCACTGCACGGTGAAAATGTATGCTTATATGTCGCATTGTGTGATCTGTTTTATAGAGTTGTTAGTGTTTTATTTTCTCTTGCAGTATGAAATTTTTCTGGGGAGTGGGTGGGTGGGGGGGGGGCGGTGGGGGGGGGGGGGTAGAAGAGATGCAGTGGACATGGCAGTAGAGTGTCAAGCTGTCATTGTTGTACCAGGCTGGCAGCTGCTTGTGGAATATATGAAGAAATTAGTAAAAGAACAGCAATAAAACTAGATGCTCTGCAGAAAACTGCTGCTACATTTGGTAGAATACTGAGAAAGACTGCATAGAAGACAAAATAAGGTGGATTCTCCTAGCGTGCTTCCAGATGTGAAATATATACTCATGGCTGTGAAATTCATCTCCCGTTGACAAAAAACTAAGACTAACAAGATGTCTGGTTGTAATTGCTTTCCTAACATTTCTATCTTTTTCTAAATAACGGTGGTGCCATATTTTCCAGAAAACCAGGAAGTTTCATATCAGTACACACTCCGCTGCTGAGAGAAAATTTCATTATAGAGCTCTCTTACATACTCAGTTCCCATATGAAGCAAGCTTTTCCCATCAGTTGTTCTATGGTGTGTTTTCGCTCACCAAAGATGATGATTGTATGCAACCAAACAAATAGATTTCTTACAACTAATGTTACCAACTTTTATACAAACTACATATATTGCCAACTATATTACCAACTACTATACAAACCATCCATAAGATAATAATGTAGTTTTAAAACCAATTACGAAATTCTTTAATAAATGCAACCTTATTCTGTTAAAGTACGGAACACTGATAGATGCTTACGGCCTTCAGGTCACAAGTCACAATAAATAAATAAAAAAATAATGAATGGCAATGAAAATTCACTAAGAAATCTCCACACCGTAAATATGATGTACAAAAGATAAATGGCAATGAACAATTAACAAAAGAAATGCAAAATTTAAAACCACAAAATTGGCAACAACTGCAAGCAGGACTTTTAAATGCAGCTGAAACTGTAGCACCACAAACAAGAACACGTAAACACCCATGGTGGATGGATGAGTGTGACCAACTGATAAATCTCAGACAACAGGTGTGGCAAAATTGGTTGTGCAACAAAAATCAAAAGACCCTGGAAGATCTCAAAGATACCAGGAAAACAGTCACAAAAGCAATACGTACAGTCCATAAACAACACGAAGACAAAAGATTGCAAGACATAGAAAATGATTTCAAGAAAAACAATTCCCGAAATTTCTACAGAGTATTCAAACAAAAATTAACAAAGTACTCTCCTCCATCACTACAGTTCAAAAATGACCATGGGGAAATTGCTCATACCAACACCGAAAACTGTGAAATTCTTGCAAAATACTTTTCTAAATTACTGAATTGTGAAAAGCCTGCAGAAAAATTTGAGTTCCATCATACACAACGAAACCCAGACTCAAAGCCACCAAGTTTACAAGAGATTAAAGAGATAATTCAGTCACTGAAAAATAACAAAGCATCAGGAGACCAAATCATCGCAGAATTATGGAAAAATGCAGGAGAAAATCTTATTGCAAAACTCAAAGAAATTACACATGAAATCTGGAAAACTGAAAAAATCCCCACAGATTGGAAGACTGCAATCATACATCCTCTGTACAAAAAAGGAAGTAAAACAGACCCCAACAACTATCGTGGAATCTCTTTATTGTCAATAACATACAAAATTCTGTCTAAAACCCTACTAAACCGCGCAGAACCTCAGCTGGATTCAAAACTAGGCGAATACCAAGGTGGATTCAGAAAAGGTCGATCTTGCGTAGAACAAATCCTTAACTTGAAAAACTCAATGAAATATTTACATAGTACTTCAAACAAAAGTTATGTCATCACGTTTGTCGACTTTAAAAAAGCATATGACAGTATAGACCGAGAATCCCTTTTTGAAGTATTAGCAGAATTTGGACTAGATCAAAAGACAACAAACATCATAAAAGAAACACTCACGGAGACCAAATCCAAAGTAACATTTATGGGAGAATTGATCACAGAATTTGAAATAGACATAGGAGTACAACAATGGGATGTACTGTCCCCAGTGCTCTTCAATTGTACTCTTGAAAAAGTTGTTAGAGAATGGAAAAAAGCAGGTGCACCAGCACACAGACTGGGACCAAGACATAAGGGCATAGAATTAGACTGTTAGCATTTGCTGATGACATGGCACTGATCGCACAAGACATTACCGATGCACAGAAACCGCTAGAATTATTACAAGAACAGGCAGCTAAAATAGGATTACAAATTTCATTTGAAAAAACAAAATTTATGACTGACGTCAAAGATGCACCTTCTGATCTCAAAATTGGTAATAACTACATCTCTCGAGTAAAAGAATTTAAATATTTAGGTGAATGGATTGCAGAAAATTGTAATGAAAAGAAATCTGACAGATCAAGAGTCCAGAAAATGGAGACGGCGTTTCAGTTAACAAAAAACATTTACAACAAAAAGAGTCTCTCGTGGAACTGCAAAATACGACACTATACAACAGTAATTAGACCTGAAGCTCTCTACGCATCTGAGACAGTAAACCTTCAACACAGAACACTAAAAGAGGAATTAGAAGTGAAAGAACGTAAGATAATGAGGAAAATCCTAGGACCAAGAACTAAAGATGGGGTACATTATCCAAAACCCAATGCAGAAATATATAAAAATATCTCCAAAATAACAGACACAATGCGCATGAGAAGAATCCAATTCATGGGGCACTTAGAAAGAATGGACTCAAACAGGTTAACACACAAAATCCATACATTTTTAAAGAACAAAACTAAAAGACCGAACTGGTACAAACAGACAGAAAAAGACCTGAGAGAATTAGGGTCTCCAAATCTACATGATAGAAATGAAATCAGAAAAATCACAAACACGCGGGGTTTTGAGGAAGAAGAGAGAAAAACTAACCGACATACATGGTCTACACAACGAAAGCTAGCCCATTCGTTGTTTATGAAGGAATACTGGGCGAAAAGGAAGGCCAACAAATGTTGATTACGCGTGGTCCTAAGTGATCCATCTGCGAAGAAGAAGAAGAAGAAGAAGAAGAAGAATGACAATGATGTCGTGTATTGTGTTTGCATGAACCTTCAAGTATTAATAATGCAGCAACACATATTACACTTTCCTCGTCTCTAGACATGACCTGGCAGACAATACAAAAACAATGCCTGGTACCCATGGCTGTTCCCTTTAATTGTTGGTATGTCTGGCCTTCAAAAGTGAAGAAGTTGTGGGTCAGGATGAAGCTGGCTAAGGTAATGAGGAAAGAGGTTTTAGGTAGGGTGGCAGGTGATCGGCGTGAAAGGAAGTGCTCCATCGCAGCGAGGCCCTGGACATGCGGAATATTTGTGTATAAGGAAGTGGCATCAATGGTTACAAGGATGGTTTCCGGGGGTAATAGGATTCCAGGCGTTCGAGAAAGTGGTTGGTGTCTTTGGTAAAGGATGGGAGACTGCATGTAATGGGTTGAAGGTGTTGATCTACGTAGGCAGAGATACGTTCTGTGGGGGCTTGGTAACCAGCTACAATGGGGGGTTACCAGGATGGCCCCCTCGTACGCCAACCTATTCATGGGTCGCTTAGAGGAAGACTTCTTGGTTACCCAGGCCTGCCAACCCAAAGTTTGGTACAGATTTATTGATGACATCTTCATGATCTGGACTCACAGTGAAGAAGAACTCCAGAATTTCCTCTCCAACCTCAACTCCTTTGGTTCTATCAGATTCACCTGGTCCTACACCAAATCCCATGCCACTTTCCTTGACGTTGACCTCCATCTGTCCAATGGCCAGCTTCACACGTCCGTCCACATCAAACCCACCAACATCAAACGGTCCCTTCCCTACAGCCTAGGTCTTCATGGCAAACAAATCTGCTCCAGTCCGGAATCCCTGAACCATTACACCAACAACCTGAAAACAGCTTTCACATCCCGCAACTACCCTCCCGACCTGGTACAGAAGCAAATAACCAGAGCCACTTCTTCATCCCCTCAAACCCAGAACCTCCCACAGAAGAACCACAAAAGTGCCCCACTTGTGACAGGATACTTTCCGGGACTGGATCAGACTCTGAATGTGGCTCTCCAGCAGGGACACGACTTCCTCAAATCCTGCCCTGACATGAGATCCATCCTTCATGAAATCCTCCCCACTCCACCAAGAGTGTCTTTCCGCTGTCCACCTAACCTTCGTAACCTCTTAGTTCATCCCTATGAAATCCCCAAACCACCTTCCTTACCGTCTGGCTCCTACCCTTGTAACCGCCCCCGGTGTAAAACCTGTCCAATGCACCCTCCTACCACCACCTACTCCAGTCCTGTAACCCGGAAGGTGTACACGATCAAAGGCAGAGCCACGTGCGAAAGCACCCACGTGATTTACCAACTGACCTGCCTACACTGTGAAGCTTTCTATGTGGGAATGACCAGCAACAAACTGTCCATTCGCATGAATGGACACAGGCAGACATTGTTTGTTGGTAATGATGATCACCCTGTGGCTAAACATGCCTTGGTGCACGGCCAGCACATCTTGGCACAGTGTTACACCGTCCGGGTTATCTGGATACTTCCCACTAACACCAACCTGTCAGAACTCCAGAGATGGGAACTTGCCCTTCAGTATATCCTCTCTTGTCGTTATCCGCCAGGCCTCAACCTCCGCTAATTTCAAGGTTCCGCCGCTCATACCTCACCTGTCTTTCAACAACATCTTTGCCTCTTCACTTCCGCCTCGACTGACATCTCTGCCCAAACTCTTTGCCTTTACAAATGTCTGCTTGTGTCTGTGTATGTGCGGATGGATATGTGTGTGTGTGTGTGTGCGCGCGAGTGTATACCTGTCCTTTTTTCCCCCTAAGGTAAGTCTTTCCAGTCCCGGGATTAGAATGACTCCGTACCCTCTCCCTTAAAACCCACATCCTTTCGTCTTTCTCTCTCCTTCCCTCTTTCCTGATGAAGCGACCATTGGTTGCGAAAGCTAGAATTTTGTATGTATGTGTTTGTTTGTGTTTCTATCGACCTGCCAGCGCTTTCGTATGGTAAGTCACATCATCTTTGTTTTTATATATATAATAAAAAAGGTTTTACTTACACGAGCTTTCAGAGCCAGTGGCTCCTTCTGTCAGCAGAAGAGTTGAAGGGGAAGGAATATGGGTGAAGGAAAAGGATCTGGAGAGGTTTAGGAAAGTGGGTAGAGTTGGAAAAGCCGCCCACAGTACCCCAGATAAGAGGAGACTTTATTGGATGGGATGAGAAGGAAAGACTGATTGTTGGGGACTGCACCGGACAAGAATTGAAAATCTGGGATCCTAAAGGTGGAAGACAGGATAATATGCAAGACGGAGATTACTGCTAAAAAATCGTGCACGAGTTAAGAATGAAAAGGTAAGTGCATTGTATGTAACAGAGTTGGGAGGGGAATGGTGAAAAATAGACAGGTCAGAAAATGAAAGGTGTTGAAATCTAAAATGGAGTGAAGAAAGGAGTAGTTACTGTGAAGAAATACTGAGATGGGAAAAATTAACATAAATGAAAGATGGATGGCGGGAACCAAAGATGTGTTGTAGTGCTGCAGCAGGGACAGTCACAAGGGTAGGAGCCACAGGTAGGGAGATGGGTACAGAAGGAGCATTGGGTCTGTCAAGGATATTGTGGAGACGGGGAGGGCAATGGAAAGCTGTTCTAGGTGTGGTGGGCAAAATCTCAGACAGAATGGATCTCATTTCAGGGAGTGATTGTAGGAAGTCATAGTCTCGTTGAAGTAGCTAGTTAATACATTCAAGACCATGATAATACTGTGTGACAATTGGTGTGCTCCGAAGTCGGTTTTGGAGGAATCAGCAGTATCTGTATTGGATGTGATGGCCAAGGAAATCTGTTTTCAAACTATGCTGGTGGGGCAATTGTGTCCAGTTAAGACGGAGGTGAGAATGGTGATATATTGCTGTAAAGAGTCTGCGTCTGAACGAATATGTTTGCCTTGAATGCCAAGGCTGTATGGGCGGCAACATTTGACATGGAAAGGGTGCCAACTGTCAGAATGTAAGTACTGTTGTTTGTTAGTAGGTTTAATGTGGACAGAAGTGTGTAGGTGACCTTCGGTGAGGATGAGATCGACATCAAGGAAAGTGGCATGGGATTTGAAATAGGACCATGTGAAATTTAATTGGGAGAAGGTATTTAGAGATTCCAGAAATTTAAACAGGACAGCCTCACCGTAAGTCCACAAGGCAAAGAGGCCATCAATGTATCTAAACCAAACCAGGGACTGAAGGCTTTCAGATCCCAGTAAAGCCTACTTCAAGCAACCCACGAGAAGGTTAGCATAAGAAGGAGCCACCTGTTTACCACGGCTGTACCCCCTGATCTGTTTGTATGTCTGCACATCAGAGGTGAAGTAGTTGTTGGTAAGTATAAAGTTGGTTAAAGTGAGCAGGAAGGATGTCATAGGTTTGGAATCAGATTGGCGCTGACTGAGGAAACGTTAAGCTGCAGACAGACCATTTATGTGGAGGCTGTTGGTAAAGAGGGATGTGGCATCAGTGGTGACAAGCAACTGTTCAAGGCAGGGTTCTATGTCAGGTTGGAATGTTTTGGGATTGGGTTGCAAAGATTTATTTCCAGTTCACATTACGTGTGAAGGAAAGAAGGACCTTCACCAAAATGCGGGTTTAGGGCTGAAAGTGAGAGACCCTGTGATAATATAGATAATTCAGGAGGGGAGAGTGTGTTAGACTAGAGGTTGGAAACACTGTATTGTTGTGACTGGTTCTTGTGCTCATGAGTTGTTATTGGTCTGGTGGGCAGTAGTGAAGGCTAAGGGATGTTGAGGAGGTTGGTCAAGTTCGGTTTGTACTAGAGGAGTGATGGTTGATGGGGTGGTTGTTTAAGGGAGCTGCAGAGGGACAGGAAGGGAAACACCACTGTTGAGGTAGTTTAGAAGGTGGGATAGCTTTTTGAGGCAAAGTCCAGCATGTTGTTACAGTTTGAAGTTGACTTAGGAGATACCATCCAAGGCAACATGAGGGGCAGATAACTGCAGGATTTTGTAGGAGGAGAGAAATAGGGTGGAGGGGAAATTGGCATATTAGGCGTACAGGTCACAGTAAGTGCAAGAGGTGGCTATATTTGAAACTGTAAAAAAGCCTGATGTAGAATAAGATTACATCCAGAAACAGGGACTCTGTGTCAGGCCCTAGGAAGTAACTCCAATGGATGAGCTGGTTTCAAGATACAGAATGTGGGACCATAGTTTTGATAGTGCAAAAGCATGTTTTCTCAACGAATGGATGTAATACATGATGGCATACATATGGCAAGAGAGGACAGTTCGGAGTTTCACAAATGGTGGGAGTGGCAAAAAAGTGAAGCAGAGTGTGGAAAAGGATAGGAAAATGGAAGAATAGCAAGGAAAAAATCCAGAAAAATCAGATAAATTTGTACGAACTCGAATTTCTCACCAGCAAAATGGGCTATATGATATGAAGAAAGAAAAAGTCGATAAGAAAAGTTGTCAAAAGAGAGAACATTTTAAAAACTGTGCAATCAAAAGAGAAAGTCATGGGAGAAAATGTAAACTACTTTGCTTGACAAATAAGGTAATCTAGGAGATAGAAGTAAAAGTTGATCAGAGTAGTTTGGCACAAATCAAACACACAAATGTGAAAGAATTACCTATAAACAAGGTAAGTGGAGGGCAGAAAAGAAAATAGCTGTCAAATTTGCAAATAAATCGGCAAAAGATGATCGTGAGAAGGCCCTGCAGTGTAGTGAATCCTAAACAAATTATTGTAGGCAACTTCGTAAAAACGTGTCTACGAGCACAGGTATTAGTACTCCTAACCCTGTGACCTTCCCCGTTGCGAGACTTTGCCTATGCACCCCACTACCACCACCTTTACCAGCCCTGTAACTGGTAAAACATGTACTATTAAAGGGAGAGCCACCTGTGAAATGACACGCATCATATACCAGTGTTAATGTGAACACTGGTCGGCCTCTTATATCGGTGTGACTAGCACCATGTTATCAGTAAGGGGGAA
The DNA here is from genome assembly GCF_023864345.2 of Schistocerca serialis cubense. NCBI lineage: Eukaryota > Metazoa > Arthropoda > Insecta > Orthoptera > Acrididae > Schistocerca > Schistocerca serialis. The sequence goes on from NC_064640.1 coordinate 894,484,827, forward strand.
CGGACATATGTATACTGGCAACACACAACATCCTCTTGCACAGCATGCTCTACAACATGGCAGTCTTTACCTCAGTGCCTGTTTCACTACACACACCATCTGGATTCTTTCCCCAGACACCAGTTTCTCACAACTCTGCAGGTGGGAACTACATGTCCTTGGTTCTCGCCACCTACCTTACCTTCATTTACATTAATTTCTTCTGTCTCAGTATTTCTTCACAATAACTACTCCATTCTTCACTCCGTTTTACTTTTCTACGTCTTTCATTTTCTGACCTGTCTATTTTTCGCCATGCCCCTCCCACCTCTGTTGCATACAATGCACTTAGCTTTTCACTCTTATTAACTTGTGCACAATGTTTTAGCAATAGAGTCTGTCTTGCATATTATGCTGTGTCCCACCTTTAAGCTCTCAGGTTTTCAAATCTTGTCTGGTGCAGTCTCCAACTATCGGTTTCTCCTTCTCATACTAACTGGTAAGACTTCCCTGATCTGGGGTTCTGGGTGACTTTTCCGAACTCTACCCCTTTCATTAACCTATCGAGATCCTTTCCCTTTCTGTTGGAAGAAGGAGCCACTGGCTCCAAAAGCTTGTGGAAGTAAAACCTTTTTTTTTTTTAAAGTGCGTGTTCTCCTGCCACTGCTTGATGAGTAGATTTTTTATTTAGCCACTTACATTATACTGTCACAAATTGATTATTTTCGTTGTTAAACTCAATGAAAAGTTAAGGCAGAACTAGAAAATATTTTTAATAATCATTTTGAAGCGTTGTAGAGAAAATAGGACCAAGCTGATCATTAGAAATGTCAAGGTTGTGTATGAAAGAGGCGATACCTATCAATTTGATAAAACTGAAATTCAACCCACCTTTCCTACTGAAATTAGGAAAATAATAAATTCACTCAAAAGGTAAAGCTTGTATGGAATTCATATCATTTCCAAGACAGTACTAAAAGATTGTTCCCAACCGGTACATAGGATTCTCAGCCACTCGTGTAGTAGCTCACTGAAGCAGGGCATTTTTCCAGGTAGACTGGAATATGCTATTGTTAAACCATTGCATAGAAAAGGGGATAGGTCTGATGCTAACAATTACTGCCCAATCTCACTTCTGACAGCTTTATCCAACATTCTTGAAAGAGTGATGTATTCAAAAGTAGGTTCTTATATTTGTAAAAATGAAGTACTTACAGAATATCAGTTTGGTTTTCAGACTGGCTTTTCAACAGAAAATGGTATATGTGCTTTCGCTGATCAAATATTAAATGCTCTGAATAAAAGAACATCACTCATTGGGATTTTTAGTGACCTCCCAAAGGATTTTGCTGTGTGAATCATGAAATTATTCTAGATAAGCTTAAGTATTGTGCTATGAGAGGACAGTGCACAAATGGTTTAATTCATATTTAACTGGAAGAATGCAGAAGGTTGAAATTAACAGTACAGATAGGCTGCAGAAATCAGCAGAGTCCTCTAACTGGGGAGGTATCAAGAATGGTGTCCCACAGTGTTCAGACTTGGGTGCCTTACTGTTCTTAATATATGTTAATGACTTGTCACTCTTATGTTCACGAGGATGCAAAGCTACTGCTATTTGCTGATAATACAAGTATAGTAATCAAACCCAAGAAACAAAAATTAGCTGAAGAAATTGTAAATAATGTCTTTTAGAAAATCATTAAGTGGTTGTTCTTTGCAAATGGACTCTCACTAAAATTTGAAAAAATGCAGTATATACCGTTGTATACAGTAAATGGCATAACACCTTGATAACTATAGACTTTGAACAGAAGTCTGTTGCCAAGACAAAATATTCAAAATTTCTGGGTGATGTGAAATTGAATTGGAAGAATCACTTTGATGATCTGCTGAAACATATAATTTTGGTGATAAATGTATCAGTAAATTAGCCTACTATGCCTATTTTCATTCACTGCTTTCATATGGCATCATATTTTGGGGTAGTTCATCATTAAAAGAAAAAATAACCATTGCACAAATGCATGTAAGCAGAATAATAGCTGGAGCCCATCCAAGATCACCTTGCAGGGATCTATTTAAGGAACTTGGGATATTCACAGTGCCTTCACAATACATATATTCACTTATGAAATTTGTTATTAATAACCCATCCCAATTCAAATTTACCAAATAGCATTAAAAGTCTGACAGATAGCCAATCAACATGTAAAAACCAATTAAAACAATTTCTGAATAACAACTCCTCCATCTCAGTAGATGAGTTTTTAGATAAGAAGTGTGACCAAGGTGTGGATTTCTATCGTCAATGAAGTGAATGATTGATACAAAATTCCAACCATTGTTTACAGAAACTTGGTACCCGTGTTGAAAAATAATGCCATGGATCTGTGTGTCATTTTGGAGTGTAGTGCAGCATTAAATAAAAATTGGTCTACTTTAATGATACATAACTTACTTTTAGAAGTCCTTGTACGTTCCTCCAGCAGTAATGAAAATAAAATAAGGTTCATCATATCCACTGAATGATCTAAAGTTATGTATTTAACAACATTCCTTTCTTTTTTGCCTCAGATTTTTAATTTTAAGTTCAGACACACCTTTGTGTGTGTTGTAATCCTTACTATAAAGTCTAGTATCAACAGTGCACTAACTATTTTCTGCAAATCCGTAGGATTAGCAGATCTCCACCCATCTGCAATTAGAGGATCAGACAATTTGCTGAATGAGAGAGGGAAAGTGACACCTGGTAAGTTGTATACTTATATTGTATACTTAAAGTTACCTGGTGAACTGTAATAGTTACAGTACAAGTAGACAAGGCTCAATACATTTCGTACCTTTAAATTTTGCTATCATCTTCAATATCTAATCTAAAATCTAATGGTTGTAGGGTTGCTTTACCTATACAATGTAAAATTGCCTTCATAGAATACAAACAGATTCCTGCAAACCAGGAAAACAGTTGCTCATTCAGTTCTGTACCACATTTTATGTGAGACTTCATTGTGGTGACTACCTTACCACATTTTGTGTCGTCAAGTAATGCACTTGTAAGTGAAGATAAGGCTATTCAGCAGCTGTTTGAGATACTGAATGATTCAATAAAGGCAGACATTTTAGATACTGTTTCGTGGATGAAATATGTTTAAACTATGGTTTTCATGATTAATTTGGAGCTGATATGACAAAGGTAGAGTAAGGCATACTACCACCAATTGGACATAGTTAAACTGTAGTTCATTTACTGAGTCTCCTTTGATTTGTATTTGTGGAACATGCATTACAGAAAAATAACTATAACAAGGAAGCCTATGAAGATAATTCTAAGTACATAGGGATTTCAAAAAGTCAGTTACACGTGTCATCCTATGCTAAGACCATTGTGGGGCAGGGGGGGGGGGGGGGGGTGCATTGTCAGAAGAGAGTACATATTACAGGTTTCCTGCAGGCACAGCTCTGCTGTTGTGTGGATAACAGGTACATCACTGTGTGGGAATGAAATAGCGTGAAAACTGGAAACATAATCCAAAGTTTAAATACCTATGACAGTAAAATTCTTGTGGGTGAAATATCTAAATTGCACACAGATTCACTGTGAAAGTTGGGCGATATATGGACCAAATACAGCAGTCTCTCCGGCCGTAATGAAATTGTGCCGACAATTGACAAAGGCTGCGCAGATGAGAGTGATGCTAATTGAGATGTCCAGATGTTGCACCTTGCAATTTCCATCTTGTTGGCAAGCTAAAAGAAAACCTGGGTGGTTTTTCCAATGAGGAGGGCATTCACACAACAGTTCACAAATGGTTCTGTGACCAAGGTGTGGATTTCTATTGTCAAGGAATTGAATGATTGATACAAAATTCCGACCATTGTTTACAGGAACTTGGTGACATTATTGAGAAATAATGTCATGGTTCTGTGTTTCACTTTGGAGTGTAGTGCAGCATTCAATAAAAATTGGTGTATTATAATAATGTATAACTTACTTTTTGAAGTCCTTCTATGTTCCTCCAACAGTAATGAAAGTAAAATAAGGCTCATCATTTAAAATTACATCTTAACAACATGACTTTCTTTTTTGTCTCAGATTTTCAATTTAGGTTCAGACACATGTTTGTTTGTGTTCTAATCCTTCCTGTATAGTCTGGTATCAACAGTGCTCTAAATATTTTTTTACAAATCCACAGGATCAGCAGATCTCCGCCCATCTGCAATTAGAGGATCAGGCAGTTTGCTGAAAGAGAGAGGGAAAGTGACAGCTGGTAAGTTGTATACTTCAAGTTACCTGATGAACTGTATACAGTGCAAGTACACAAGGCTCAAATACACCTTGCACCTTTAAATTTTGCTATCATCTTGCAATATCTAGATCAAAAATGTTATGAGTGTAGGGTTGTTTTCCCTTTACAATGTAAAATTTCCATCGTAGAATAAAAACAAATTCCTACAAACCAGGTTAACAGTTGCTCATTCTGTTCTGTACTATATCGTATGTGAGAGTTCATTGTGGTGACTATGTTACCACATTTTGTGTCATTAGGTAATGCACAGATCTCCTTATAGTGATCACTCCGAAGTGTTGAATAAAGTAAAACCACAGATTATCCCATTCCTTCACTGGACTAATCAACAGTTCTTTAAGACAGTTAATGATTCAATGATAACAGACATTGTAGGTACCTTTGACAGTTTGTGTTGTCCTTCAGTGTTTTTGTGCCTGATATCACCACCAGACACTTGGACATGTTATATTTGGAGACTTGAATGTTTCACATAAATAATAATTCAGAAAATAATCCCCTTGACATAACATGAAATCGGTGGTTGTTACAGAATGTTGCGAATCTTGACATTTCCCCCAGTTTTGTGTAACAATGTAAATCTGGGGACATTCATTTACTGGTATTGGTAGCTGATATTGTGTAATGATGTAACTGGTCTCAGTTTATTTTTTGTTAGTTTTTTATGAATTACCTCAAGGATGTGGTTTTGTGTATCATTTTTAAAATAACCATCAACTTTCTGCATAAAGAACTCATGTCCTAGATGTGACTTCAAATGAAGATAACCTTTCTCCAATTTTTAGGTTCATTTTCATAGCAAATTGTACCAAAACTTCTACTTTCATGTAGAAATCGTTAATATTAGAACTGCTGATGGACCATTTTTGTCCCACTAAATAAATTAAGCACTGCCAATTACCATACATTGTAGATAGCCTTATTTGTGTCTGCTGCTACAATGTGGATATGAAACTGTAAGTGCAGCATGTAAATGTTCTTCAGGAGAATTCTGATTGTCCTCCATACATGTAAAGTTGTTATTAGTGATTTTCTCTTCTGTGGTTGGATTTCGTTTATTCATGAACTTACTCTCAAACACATTCAAAAATGCACAGAAACAGAGGCATGTAATATGTTGAGAAATGATGAGTGGTCATTACCACTAGGAGAGTTGATGCAGTCCTTATCTTGCATGTGCCACTGAATCCAAAGGAATAGAATTGGAACTGGCTGATCAGAGAATCAGGTAATATTATTTTACAAATCTGTAATGTCACGTAATCACTTCGGTGAAATCATGAGGTTCCTCAGATCTGATTTGAGCCCAACGCAGTTGGAGTGACTAAAAAGTGCCAGTTTTTGCTTCCTCTCAGCTGTATAGTAGGATTCATCATATATTTGTGGTGATGATCAGTTGTTCTTGTTCAGGTACAGATTTTGATTCACTCGGTTTGTGGGTTTAAAACTTGACAAGAATGAGCAAAAATACTGGATGGCTCTCAATAAAGATTCCAAATATATGCTAAATGCTTTCCCATAATTTGGTAATGATGAAACTCGTTCTGGTGATGAACATCTTATTGAATTTAAAATGAAGAAACTTTTTGATCCAAACCTAAATAAAGAAAGGAATGTGACCACTACTTCACCTCAGTTTCACTAGCATGACATCTTAAAACAAAGTGATAAAACTTGCTTGGTGTAGTAAATGAAATTAAAGGCAAGTTCCTGAATGCATGAAGGAAGCTATGGAGGAGCTACACAATACTAACCTTCAAAAATGAAAATATGATCCTTGCATCCAGCTGTACACATTGGAACTGACACAAAGTCAAAGTGTGACACAGTGACATGTTACAGTGAAACTAAGTAAAGAGTAGATGCTGTTGACATGATGGCCTGCAAGTATTGAAAGATGGTGGAAGAAGTGGTGCCCTGTTAATACTTTTTATAGTGATTCAGCAGGCATCAATGCTTGGGTAATCTACAGAGCAGTAACAGATATCAAAACAAGAAGATGAGATTTCCTTCTGAAGGTCATGGAGAAACTTGCCAAAGGCTATGCATGAACTAGGACCAGTACTCTTAACGCTATTCACATTGAATCATCAGACATAAGTGAATGTCACAGCAACTACCAGGTATGAGAATCTTGCAAAGAAGGGAAAAGTGTTTAGAAATGTGCATTGAGTGCCAAACCAGTTTGCAAGAACTGAGTTGTTACAGTTTCCTATCCCTGCAGATCACAAAGCTCTATCTACAGGCAGACAACAGTGCCCTTTAGGTATCTAAAAGAACATATTTGCTTACACAAACTATCAAAATATCAATAATTGTACTGAAAACTTTTTGACTTGACTTTATTTCTATAAAAATACAAAATTCTGTCATGATATTGTGACAAATTTTCAAGTCTTTCCATATTTAAATTGAATTGGATAAAAATTAAGACAATATTCCTTTGTATTTTGCTGTATTAGAATTTTCTAACTAATACGAAAGTATCTATCATGACTGTATTTGATGTTTAGAATTAAAACAAAGTAACAGACAATTGGAGTGACCATTTCTTACAAAACAACTCATCTCCTAAAATACAAAGTTGAAGAACAAACTGCAGACAGATGAACTAGAGATGGGACTTGTCCCTGCATCGGTTTCAGGGGCTTCGAAAAATCTGACAGTTCCAGTGCTGATGCAGTCACTCAATTAACCTGCATATTTTCATAGTATGCTAGTATAAGTAGGAAAACCACCACATACGGTACTTTCATTTTACAAACGTGCAAATCAGCGTGTCACATGCTCAGTTTTCTTCTGTCAGCCATTTGCAGTATGTGATCTTGCAGGTGCCATTTTGGTTTACATGTTTGTGCAGCTATAGTGCAATATTTGATGGTTTTTGTATTTATGCTTGCTCATTATGACAATATGCTGTTTAATTTATGCACCAGATTGAAAGTCTGTCAAAAACGCATCATTTTTTATGTTTTGCCGTGCAAAAATCAGGAAATGTTACATCAGCAGATATAACAGTACCTCTATTCCAAGTTAAGCATTGGATAATAGCTTCATTATTATTAGAAAATAAAGATTTAGTGATGATATGGGAAGCTTATGGAAAACATGAAAAATATTTCAGGCTCAGGTGGAGGAAGCACTGAAAAAAACTCTGTGTTGCATCTTCAAACTAGGCTGCAGCTGTTAAGGGGCTCCAGAAAGGCTCAAAATCATGAAAAGTTCAATTTTTACTTTTTTGCGTTTTCTGAACCTGCAGACTATTACCTTTTAATAGATATATAATTTATTCAATTCTGAAGACTACAACTATTTTTAAATTTTTTTTGAAATGTGTTCTACATGGGCGTGACCCACTGTGGCGCTGTTAAACTGCTGTCAAATGGTGTTATTATTAACGTCCGTGTTCATCAGGTACATTTTAGTGATGTGAGATAAAGTATGTGTTGTGGCTAACCTGTGATGGTTCAATATATATCGCTGGTGTGATTGTCGATTGTTTCATGTTTATTTACTCTGTCGTTATCTCGAAAATATTCGTAATTAATTCTGTTTCTTGAGTCTCTGTTTTGTTGAAGTATAATAATGAGTAAAAGTAAAGTTATTAGAAATCCTCTGAAGGCTTTTAAGAAAAGGAGAAATGTTGGAAAGCCAAAGGTATGTGTTATTACTGTAAACAATAAAGACGATAATCAAGTGAGTGAACCTAACCTCTCAAGTACACCTGCCCATAGCAGTCAAAGTGGGAAAGAAAATACTTCACAGAAGAAGCTTGGTTCAATGAGTGAAAACTATGAATGTTTTATGGGCGAATCGGATGTGAATGAAATATTTGATATGTCAGTTCTCAAAGGAATTTTTTCAAACTGTGTCAGATGTATTCATTGTAGTGGAGTTGGTCTGGAACTCTCCATAATAAAGCACGTAGGACTTGCTAGTGAAATACAACTGAAATGTGATAAGTGTTCATACACGACCACCTTTTGGAACAGTGTTGCAGTAACTGCAACTGAAGAAAATGGTAGCAAAATCTACGAACACAACAACGAGCGATGCTTGCTTTAGACAAGGAACGCCTTCGGGCTGCAGACAGGGCTGTAAAGAGCCTAGAAATACAAGCAAGAGTAAACAGGAGGAGGAACAAGAGGAAGCTGGAGGAGGAGTTTGCAGAGGATGAAGATAATCCATCCTATGGACCTGGAATGCACTAAAAAGTTAATCCAATCTTTGTCGCTCGATTCCCAAAGCTTTTATTTTCTCATACTAATTACATGTTTTCTAAGGATCTTCCAAACATATTTGTTTCAAACTTTCAGTAAATGTTACACAGTACCTTCTGCATAATTTAACACACTGTATATTTTTGAATATATAAATAAAAAATTGCAAAAAAATGTTGTGAATTTTCATTACAATTGAAAAAAATCATCTTTAATAACTGAACTAAAATTTTGTAAAATCCCTGTGTTAAGTTGTAGCCCATATTCCAATAAATAATCTGTAAAAAGTTCAACTTCCTACCTCAAATACTTTGTGAGGAAAGATGTAATTTATAAGCGTTATTTTAACATTGCAAGTATAGGGTGTTCCGGAGCCCCTTAAAGCCACAAATTCATGCATGTCTGTTCACAGTCCAAGGTTCCTCTTCCAACACTGAGATGATAGCGATGAACTCTATTAGTGGTGATATGGCAAAGAGTTTGTGAAGTATACTTTCAGTGGCAGGTTTCAGCAGTGTAAATATTTTGAAGAGCTACAGATCTGTGCAGACTTTAGCCATAAACCAACTGCCTATGTTATCAGGAAATGTAGACATTGTACATTAGATTATTGGTAGACAGATATAGTTACTTTTTTAACATCACTAGGGACATTGTTGAATTTCTGTTCATGTGCTGAAAGACAGTTTGTCTTCCATTTTCAAATGTAGATTGGAGTGGTTGTTTTCATACTGCCATGGAGTTTGATGTATTAGTGGACTAATGTCTCGGACGAGAACTTTGAAGTTACAACAACGTTGTTGTCTGAAAACCTTTAAACCTTTCAACACTGTACAGTTGCAGAGTTACTTCTGTAATTGATTACATTTAATAGGTTGAACATGAATCTTTCTTTTTCTCAATATGCAAATTTGATGTCAATAAGTATAATTTATAAGTATATTTTCATTTTCAATGTAACAGTGGAAAAACATGAAATAAGACAGAAATAATGAACTTGACCATAAAATAAAACAATGTTTTCCTGTCTGTAGTTCATCCGACAGATATGGCAGTTATAAAATCGCCAATAAGGAATGCATGTTAGGGTTGTTTTTTGACCCACTTTTTGGGTCATTTACATCAAATTGCCCCTCACATTTACTGTTGAGGATAAAATCACCAAAGAGGCAAGGACAAATACAATCCTTGCTCAAATAGAGTAGTGGTGTAGAGACAATAAATTGTCCATAGCAGTTAACAAAACAATGTACATGCTGATGGAGGTAAACTTTCCACGAATTGGAACCTCCTTCATAGTGTCACAAGATAATTCTATGTATGCATGTGGAATACATATAACTAGTGGTATACCTAGACAAAAATTAATCTTGCAACAGCATTTCACAAATGCAGCACTAAAAGCAGCTTAAGTGCTGCATAAGTTAGTAACAGAAACTGTCCCTGCATAAGTTAGAACAGAAACTGTCCCTACAGACTGCCGCTGCTGATCGGAACCTACCATAATGCTATATTTATGGCCATCACCAACTGTGCAGTTTGTGTCTAGATGCACCACCTTTGCTAAGCTCAAAAGTGGGAATATCTTGTTCAGAGTATAAAGGGGTTTACTGATAAGGCTTACTGGAGTACCTGTAACTACTGGTGCTTGTGATTTTAAATATATTCTCAATAGATATTGCTGCCAAGTAGGTTGCTGGCTAATTTTGGGTCAAGAAATATGAGCTGGAAAGTGTGAAGTCTTGATGTGGCCATGAAGGTTGAATGAGATGGAAACAGGACTGGGCGCATTGTAGCAAGTAATGATGTGGATAATATTTTTGTGCATGTGGAGGGGGAGAGAGAGAGAGAGAGAGAGAGAGAGAGAGAGAGAGAATGTAGCACCCATTAAATTAAATTACTTGATATTGAACAGCATGCTGTTCAGCTGATATCTAGGGAGTATTTAGCTACTGTTTGGTTGTGGCCCATCTTCCTAGTGAATGGTTGCTTTGTGGTCACATAAACAGAGAACACTTAATTTTATAGATGACATGGGTGCTTTCCAAGGCACCGTTGCTTCTGAGTGGGTAGAAAATGTCACTGATAGATGTGCGGTAGAAAATGGCAGATAGCAATATGAGACCAATCCATTTTTTTTATAAGTACGTAGACCTGTTTATTTCTACAATGGTTTACATCAGTTTATATCTTGAACATTTAGCTATTTTTCGACATAATCACCATTTCTGTCGATGCATTTTTGTAGACGCTGAGGTAGTTTTCTTATACCCATGTCATACCAGCTCGCCACCATGCTGTTCAGAAAGTTATGAACCTCTTCTTTCACCTTGTCGTAGGAGCTGAATTGCTTTCCAGCCAAATGTTCTTTTAACCTAGGGAATAGGTGATAGTCACTGGGTGCCAAGTCAGGACTATAGGGTGGGTGGGTGGGTGGGTGGGTGATTATATTCCACTGAAACTATTGTAGGAGAGCAACGGTTTGCCGAGCGATGTGTGGGTGAGTGTGAATGTGTATGCCCTGGCTCAAAATTCATCTTCTCTGGTTCTGAATTGCCCGTTTGAGTTTTTTCAGAGTCTCACAGTACTGGTCAACGTTAATTGTGGTCCCAGCGATTCAGTTATTATCCTTCTTTTCACAACTACCTCCACCCATACATATTCTGTCAGACAATCTTTATTAGTTTAGTCCCACAAAACTAAGCCAACCTTACTGAAGAGTCCATAAGCTACCTGTCCACAGTTAAATATTTTTTCTGTGGAATTCCTAATTGCTACATCCCAACTTGAAAATTGAAACCTGTGCCACACAGACTCACAGTCACAACCTGTCAGCCTCATATATTCATTGTGTGATACCATTGCTTCACCATTACCTCGATAAAATTTTGCAGCCAGCTTCTCATGACTATTATGCTGTGCCCAGGTGACCACCTCTGCCCACCAAACGCACTGAACCTAGCTTCCCCACACATCAGAACTCAAACAGACCTGTGACATTGTCATGAACCTTTCTTCAAAAGGCATCAGTGCTACAGCAGTTTTCCCTCTCTGGACTGAATCATGTTACACTTGTCAAAGACCATTCTCTTTTACTTAATGTCAACTTTTTTGCCATTACCAATGACAGTGGTATCACTGCTGCCTCACTGAGCTTATTCTTCCATACAGTGTTGATTCTTACACGCTCCAACATGAGCTTCTCCAGATAACCTTAAAGGGATTCTTAACCTGCAGTATTGCCTCACTTTCCATCCCTAAATTGCTGCTGAGTTGGAACAGCCTCACAACTATGAAACAACATAAATATTGTTGACCTTCCCTACCAGAATACATAACAGCATGAGTCATGTACTTAAAATACTGGTCTTATGTACTAAACCCTGTACAGTATATTAAATGGCTATGATTTTGGATATATAATCAGTATCATGGAAATTGTCGTAAATCAGCCAATTAAGTTTGAAGTGTAAGTAGGGCTTGTATTTCACTGTGGTTGCACTTGGAGGAGGAGATGATACAGGAAACTATCTGACAAGAGTCTGCCATATTCAGAGGGTCTGAACTGTACATCAACTTGTAGAGAAAGTTATGATGGTGACACAAACATGGAAAAGTGCTATACATTTAAATAGCTGTACTAGAAAATTAATTTACAAAAGTCACAAACTCTTTCCTCCAGGCTGCCAAGAAACACTAAATGCATCACTAGTGCACAGGTAACCATGTCTAATGTAAAGAGCATTGTGTTTTGTATATCAGTAATGTGACAACTATTTTTGTATTTCCCTGAAATGCACAGGTACCAAGATGGTTTAATATGGAAGAAGAGGATGGAACTACGCTTCCAGAAAAAAATAATAATATTAGTATACCTGGAAGAAGAATGTTGGTTTCAATTTGATGATGGCATATGCCACTTGCGGGATAGCAGACGTACCGATAATGGTTTCATCGTCGTCCACAACAGATAGTGTAATGGCATAGCAGCCAGAGTGCCATCTGTGTCTATCCCTTAATAGGGAGTGCTCACAGCCAGAAGGCTCAGGGTTGAGCAAACGTGTGAAGCTAGCAGGAAACTATGCCATGGAGGTGCACTCTTGCCTCCTACAGATCCAATTGAGCGAGTTTGAAAGGGCTCAAATTGTGGCCTTCTGAATGTCGGGGTGGTCCTCCCAGAGAATTACCACACAACTGTGACGTACTGCTTCAGTTGTGCGACAATGCTGGTATCTGTGGTCACATGAACATTTTCACACTTCGTGATGATGTTCTGGACGTCCATGCAGCACATACGCCCACCAGGATCATCGTATTTTAAGGCAGCATGTGAGTCCAGATAGCTCAACATGAACTGTTGCGAACCAGTTAGTAGCAGTGGGACTATGGGCATGCACTCCTCTAGCATGTCTTCCATTCACACCACAGCATCGATGTGCACAGCTCGACTAGTGCTGTCAGAGGATCACTTGGAAGATAGAGTAGTGTAGAGTAGCGCACAGTGCACTTCAGTGATGAAAGCACATCCTGCCTTCAAGTGAGTGGTGGTTGTTTGTACATACAATGTAGACCTGGTGAGCACTGTCTCGTAGAATGCATTCGCACAAGATGCACTAGGCCTTATGGTCTGAGGTACAATAAGGTGCAATGTCGTTCACCTTTGGTGTTTCTAGGGGGCATACTAACCAGCTATTGGTACTTGCTGAATGTTGTTAGACTTGTTCTTTTGCTATTCTTGCAACGGGAATGTGATGTGTTGTTCCAATAGAATAATGCTCGCCCACCCACACACTGCCCTTGAAACTCAACATGCTTTGCAAGACATGCAGCAGTTTCTCTGGCCAACACAATCTCCAGACTTGTCTCCAATCAAGCATTTGTGGCACCTGCATTGTCACCCATGGAGGCTACACAACATACTGATATGGGTGTTTCAGCATGGGTTGATACCTGACACCTCAGAACTGCCTGCACTGTTGCAACAGTAAATCTTGAGTCAATTGGAAACTTCTAAAAGAGTGTACTAATTTTTTTTTTCAGGCTGTGTAAATTGTAAATTGGGATGTAGTTCTCCATGTTACCTGTGTAAGTAGTTATTAAGAGGAAAAAATGAATAACTGAGGACTCAACTCTCTCTTTTAACATGTTCATGAAATTTATTTACCTGTAGTAAACAATGTATATAAATTAAACATCATTAGAATTTTAAAATTTCATATCTAAATTAACACATTACTAAAATTGCAGATTTGACAAGACACACAGCATCAAATGTGGACAGAGGTCTCCAAAGACAGCTGGTGAAGGAAGGTTCTGCTGGTGAGTAAATGTGATTAGTGCAGTCACTAAAATGAATATGCTTTGTACTCTTATTTGCTTTTTCTCTTTTTATTTGTATTCGTGTTTTACTCCAGTGTTTGGTTCTTCTTTTATCTAGTAGATAAAGTAGAGGTTTGCTTTGTCTTTGTTTAGACACACAGATTTAAACATTTGTGCTCTTTAAAATTTTATTATAAATCCACAGGTACTACAGGTGTCCATTCATCGCCATATACAAGATCAGTTAATGGGACAAAAGGGGGCAAAAGTTTGACGTGTAGTTGGTGGAATGAAATCGGTTTATCTGAAAAATTTGGTTTATGCAGAAGTGAAGGGAAGGGAATATGAACAAATGAGTATCTGTTTAGGGCACATTCTCTTGTAAACAGTACAAGAGTGTCAGCAAGCAGCATTCACTCATGACCAGCTTGTATTAGCAGAGGCTTGCTAATATTTCATCTGTTTTAAGTCTCTGGGCAAATCATCAAAGAAAGTTCTACTCCTAAGCACTCACTCTATTGCAAACAGCATAAAGTTTTCATCTCCACAGTCAGCTTTGTCTCTTTTACACATTTCTCATTGTTGTAACCTGCCTTTTACATGTTTTTCTAAAGATGGAATTGATGAAAAGTGGTGTTAGAGTGGTGGTTGCTGCTGCTGCTGCTGTTGTTGTTGTTAATCAAAGAATATTAGGATCAGAGACATCAACAGCTAAAGGAGGGAGTGAGGCTGTAAAAAGAGAAACCAACAAACAAACTAATAAATGATGATAACTCTTTGCTTATCGTAGGTGGAAACAATCTAATGTAGACATACACCTTTTCTTCCTTATGCCATTTTGCTTACTCTGCCACTAACAGCAGACTTACTGTATGTAATACTTCGTTAGTTAATTACATGCTCCATGAATCATTTTGCATGATAGATCACAATGATGTGGAATCACATTTTACATTCACATCGCAAAGTAATATATGGTTACATTCTGAACATTTCTAACTCTCTCTCTCTCTCTCTCTCTCTCTCTCTCTCTCTCTCTCTCTCTGTGTGTGTGTGTGTGTGTGTGTGTGTGTGTGTGTGTGTGTGTGTGTGTGTGTGTGTGTGTGTGTGCTACAAAAAGATATACAGATGTGAGTTAGTAATTCCTACCCACCACCTCTTACACATAACGATAGTTATAGAAATTCTGCTATGAAATAGAAGGCGTTTCTACAGTATCGCAACAAGGAATATCCAGCTTCTTGTAGCCCTGTTACATAACCTTGTCCAAACGTGGTGAGTTGTTGATAATGGCATCTTTATCGCCTTAAAGGCATTTTTGACTGACATCAACTCGCCATATCCAATTGCGAAGGTAACTAACGCTCACTACCGTGACAGTGTGTATTTAAAGCAAACCTAATCTGCATCCTCATAGTGACACTGTCAGCGCCACTGTTATGTGACTACTACGAAATTTGAATAGGCATTGCCTTTCAAATGTAGAAACACACCTTCCAACTTTCGTTTGTGTCGCTCAACTCCTTGGTGTTGCAATATTTCTTTTCATCAGCATATGCGCCACACATCAGTTATGATAATATTATCTATATAATTGGAATCAAAATTTCAGGTGATGCCTGGACATCTAACAACTGTTTTTTGTGACCATTTTATAGCACAGTTATTCAGTGTATATCTCACATTTGTTTTATTCCTGCCAGACATTTTACCATTGTGTTCTTGTTTTTATGCTGTGACACATGCATTATATATAAAAATATAAGGTATTTCAATGATGATGACTTTGTTTATAAAAGTCTGGCCATGCCCAAAATCGTGGTACTTGAAAATGGCCAGGGGCCAAAATCATGATTGTACAGTAGAATAAACAATCTATACAGCCAAACAATGGAACTCTCATTAAAAATTAAAATAAAATAAAGTAGGCTGATTTAATGTCCATGAGCAAAGGAGCATGTTGAGTGGGAAACCGAGAGAGAGAGAGAGAGAGAGAGAGAGAGAGAGAGAGAGAGAGAGAGAGAGAGATTTCTGAATGGAATTAATCAACATTATTTATTATTTATGTTCCTGTTTTGATTTGAAACTGAAAATGGATATTTTTTTATGCTGGGTACAATTTATAGGTGGTGCATAGTAGCAAACGTATTAATGCTGTTCTTTGTTGTAATGCTTTTCAAGTCATCGTGATTGATTTATGGGCTTTGTGTGAGCTTATCACCCTTAAGCAGTTGTCTTATCTGTGTTGCACTAGGGATCAGTTGAAGAACTTAATACAGAAACAGGCCATGTCAAAAATATATTTCTTCAGGAAATTATGAAAACAATTTAAAACCTCAGATACTGTCCTGTTCTAAAATATATCTTTTAAAGTTTCTTCCTGAATATACTTGAAATGTTCTTTCACCATCTAAGTAACTTATATTGCAGGCTAATTACAATAATAATAATAATTGCGAGAGAGATAGATGGGGTGGTGGTGGTGGTGGTGGAGGGTGGCGGGGGGGGGGGGGGGAATCATTGACAGTCTGCTTGGTGTTTCATCTTAAGTCAAGTCAAATGGACTTCAAAATAAAATGGGGGACACAAAAAAAGAGAACTGACCATTGAAGATGCTTCATATTTTCATCACTAATTTCTCTTTTGGGAACTGTTTCGCTAGGTTGTCATTGCTTGATATGATGAAGTGGGGTAAGAACAGTCAAATAATAGTCTTATCTAATGTTTGACTCCACACTGTAAAGCTTAGGAAAAAGCTGTTTCGTTTGCTGGTTGTCACCTCACCCTTCCTTCCTATTAAGAAATGAAGAAGATTAATTTTACAGGCAAAAAGAAAAGATAAAATGAATTATGTTTACCTGGAATTATCTGAAACACATTTGGCTGAAGCACTTTTTCCTTCTTGATAAATGTGTCCCTTGGCTTTTTAATAGATTCTGATTTCTTTCTCGATATCTGCATATTTTTTACAAGTGAAGACTGTCTTCAGAATTCATTACCAGCTCACGTACAAAGATTTAACATAAGCAGCATCTCTCTTAATAAAATAAAATAATTACCAGGCACATATGAACACACACAAGCATGCCCACCGTCACCCTAACTGTGATGGTGGCATTAGACATGGCTGTTACAACAGTGCTTCTCGATTACAGGTCAATTAAAATATGAATAGTAATAACATAACTAATTATGTATTTGTTGAGTCCTATCCATTGTTCACATTTTCGATTTTCTGCTCTTTTTGTAGATTGCAGCAACAACATGTGAGTTTCAGAACTTTATTAGGATTCTGAAGTAGTTGCAGCTAATGTTAAAAATATCACAGTGTTTCTGAAGTTAATGTACAGTGACAAATACATTTGCTTGCCACACTTGCAATATTGAAATCACAATAACTCAGAGACTGGAATATTTTAAAAGAAGTTTGCCACAAGCCAAAGGAGAGGGGTGGAATAGTGCATGCTGTATTTTAAATTCTGTGCTGGATAAGGGTTGAATGGTTTAAGAACTGTTAGGTCATTACACCAGAAGGCAGTTGCTGCCATTCACTGTGAAGAAATTTTGCTTACTACTGGCACATTTAAGGGTGGCCTGACTGCCTCTTCTGTGTGTTTTAGTAATCCATTTTGGGATTTGTACAAGGCAGTTTAGAAGGGTACATGTTCTAAGCCAAGTCTGGAGTTAATCCCCATCTGACCTGATTTGGAGACTCACACATGTTTAAATTGACAACATTGTTAGAAGAATCCACTTCCAATGTAGTTTTTTGTATCTTGATTTTATAATACTGTAGATAAACATTGGAATTTTATTTTTGTGTATGCCGTTATGTCAAGACAGTCCTCCGTGGGACACTCATTTTCCATGCTCATTGTTATCAGTATTTATACAAGACCTTTAAGGTCCTGGGACTTTAGAGATGTGTTTGTAGGAAAAAGTTTCTCATCTTTTCTGATTCAACAAGTGACCTCAAAATGATTAACAGAGCCCAGATTTGTTTGCAAAAACAAATGACACAATTTGCACTGAAATTTGTAAAATATGCATAAATGATATGCAGATAAAAATCGTACAACTAACAAATATTGTCATCAGTCCTTCACAGTTAGATTATTTGTACTTAGTTACTGTAGAAAAGTATTGCACTGCTTTAATTTTTGCAACTCTGTATGTTTTGAAGGACAGTGCCTGCAATACCTAATTTTCTAGAGCAATGATTGTTGCAATGAATTATTCCTAGCCTTCAATTCCTTTATGATTTCTGGTAGCATTGAAAAGCAATTACGTATGTACTGCAGTTTATTTTCTGTATAACTTGAGTTGAAATGCTCTTGAGCAAGATATGGTCTCCAACCAGAAACCTGAGGAGGTAATGCTAATTTTGGAACAAATTCTGTGAAAATTGAAACTCCAACAGGTGCTTTACTGAAAATTTTCTTGACATAGGAAACTAGATGGTCAACTTGTGGATATTGTGGTCTCATCATTTCAGTTATATGATGAAGCTCTTAGGCTAAACAGGTCAAATGTATTAGTCTCACATAAAGAACTTTTAATGCAGGTCTTCAGGCTTTCCCAGCAAGGCATTGTCATCTTGGGAAATTGGGTTTTCTGCCGCCAGTTCACATCATACTTGCACGATATTTCGATCGCATAACTTGTGAAATTTTCATTGGGTATCCTCTGAGGCTGAATCTATTGTTGAACGGGTCCAGTATTTATGCGTTTGTGGGTGTTACGCGCTCCATCATTGATCTGCTCTGCACCAGGCGCTCTATCCGAGGTACCCGCCAGTCAGTAGCAACAATTGTACTATTTTCTAGCCATAGCTGTTCTGACTACTGTGGACATACATTTTGGCTGTTGTCAGTTCCTTCACATTCTGTCTGGTAAGTCTCCCCTGACTTGGGGTTCTGGGTACCTTTTCTGAATTCTGCCCCTTTTCCTAAACCTCACCAGTTCAATTACCTCATCCTTGTTCCTTCCCCTTCAACCCTTCTGCTAGAAGATGGGGCCCCTGGCTCCGTAACCTTGCATGTGTGATACCTTTTATATGTGTGTTCTCCTACCTCCACTTGGTGAGTGGATTTTCCCATTACATTGTATTTTCCAAAACTAATTGTTTTCATTGACATATAATCTCTTCACCTGATGTTGTATTCTGCCTCCAAGTTGTACAGGGTGCTGACTCATGTTCGAATTGCTGTTCTTTCTCAAAATGACCATTCTCAAGTACTTGATTTGCTGTTTGAAATACCTCTGTCTGTGCGCCCAGTGTTAGTTGTGCTGGGTTATTTCCCCCCGGAGTTCGGATGTTGTCTTTGTTGCCTCTTTAGGTGATCGAGTGCTGGAGTCCAGATGGAGCTAAGCTGATATCCCATGTCACGGTTGGTCAGATTTTGTGTGACCTTTATTTCGATGGATTCTTTAATAATGCTATCCCAGTGTTTGGGTGTCTGTGTCAGAATCTTGACATCATCGAGTGATTTACTTCCAAACAGTGTTCTGCTATAGCTGACTTGGAAGTCTGTTTGAGTCTGGTGTGTTATTGGTGCTCTTTACACCTGATGTCAACAGTCTTGGTGGTCTGACTGATATATGACGTACCACATTGACACGATATGTAGTAAAGGCCCGGTTTCTAAAAATGGTTCAAATGGCTCTGAGCACTATGGGACTTAACAGCTGTGGTCATCAGTCCCCTAGAACTTAGAACTACTTAAACCTAACTAACCTAAGGACATTACACACATCCATGCCCGAGGCAGGATTCGAACCTGCGACCGTAGCAGTCGCGCGGTTCCGGACTGCGCGCCTAGAACCGCGAGACCACCGCGGCCGGCGCCCGGTTTCTGTAAGCCCAGATCATCCATTACATGCTCTCACCCCAAGCCTTAATGTTGGTTGGTGAACAGAAAATGCTCGTGTTATATTTGAGAATAATTCTGCTGATTTCTGCAGATATTTGGTCTAACATATGGCAAAGAAAGCAATCTTCTTTGCTTTTTATTATAGTTCTACTGACCCCTTTGGCAGAGAAGCAGGCCGCAGTGCCTTCTGAATGTCTCTGGAAGAATCTCTGCTTCCAGAGAACACAAACTGCAGGTCTTCTTTCTCTGTTGTCAGATGGACTGGCTATGAAAGAATTTGTGCCTGATGAACCAGAGTCTTGAGTACACCTTTCTTCAGTGCCGGATGGTGGCAGCTATTGGCTCGGAGGTACAGATCAGTGTGAGTTGGGTTTCAGTAAATACTATAACCATTCAAGCAGACGGCGTGACAATGGGCAGCCCGCTCTTACTGGTGGTGGCAAACCTCTTTATGGAGAGACTTGAAGATGAGCCATTTGCACCGGCCTGGATCAACCGAAATGTTTCTTCACATATGTGGATGACACCCTTTTATTTGGTGCCAAGCCAAGAAAAAGATGCTTGTTTTCATGGAACACCTGAACTCATACCAACCTAACATAAAATTCACAGTGGAAATGGAGAAGGATGGGAAACTCCTAGTCTTAGATGTTCTAATCAAGAGGAAGGCAGATGGCACTTTCAATCATAATATTTACAGAAAACCACCTCACATGATCTGTACGTGCAAGTCAGTACCTGTCAAAACACCTTGAGTCAGTGTTCCACAGAAACGTACATTCTTCTACAGATATTCAAAAGGCTCTGTGCCTTGCTTCTCCACCAGGGATTGGTTGAAGTACAAGAAAAGCAAAGGAGGTTGCTTTTTTGCTGTATGTCGGATCAAATATAATGTCTAGAGTGTTTTCTGCCCACCAAGCAAGATTGAGGCTCGTCATTAGGAATGTAAAGGGTGATCTGGGCACACAGAAACCGTACATTTACCACATACTGTGTCAATGTGGCGTGTTATATATTGACCAAACCACCAGGACCATTGACACAGGGTGTAAGGAGCACCAACGACCCACCAGACTCAAAAGGCTTTCAAGTCATCTATAGTAAAACATTTTTTGGATCTAAATCGTTTGATGAATTACGGTGATCTCAAGATACAGACACAGATACCCAGATACTGTGATAGCGTTATTTAAGAATCCAACAAAATAAAGATCACAGAGAATCTGATCAACTGTGACGATGGGATATTAGGTTAGCTCCACCTGGACTCCGGCACTTGATCTCCCAAAAGACACAATGGAGGCAACATCCAAACTCTGGGGTAAGTAGCTTTCGAAATGGTGACAGAGCAAATAACCCAGCACAGCTAACACTAGGTGCACAGGCAGTGGTACTTCAGACCGCAAATGAAGTACCTGAGGATGATCGTTCCAAGAACGAGTGGCAATTTGAACACCAGCGGCCAGAAAATAATCAGACGACCGAGCAAATAACCCAGCACAGCTAACACTAGGTACACAGGCAGTGGTACTTCAGACAGCAAATGAAGTACCTGAGGATGGTCGTTCCAAGAACGAGTGGCAATTTGAACACCAGCGGCCAGAAAATAATCCGACAGCCAGCCCTAGGAGGCACCTGAAGCGCCCAGCTACAGCATATTTAAGAGGAAAGCTTAAATGATGTATTCAATGCCCAGTACAACTTGTAGGTGAAATAGAACATGAGATGACAAAATTATTAACTGACAAGTGCTAAAAAGTATGTGCACAGCAGTTGCAACAGCTATGGCTAGAAAATACTAAGGTTACTGGTACTGACTGGTACATATCTCGGACGGAGTGTGTGGCACAGCATGGATTGATGATGGAGCACCTAGCCCCACATAGGCATAAATACTAGACCAGTTTGAGATTGGATTCAACCTCAGCACCTGATGACGACTGGAAATTATGTGATCAAAATATTGTGCAAGTAAAACGTGAATTAGTAGCAGAAAAACAGTTGTCCATGTTGACAACTTTTAATGCATTTACTGCATGTTCAATGTACTGAGCAGTATATGTAAGAAATATCAGCACTGAGACCTGCTAATTAAGGAAGGCAGGATTGGGTTACGATTGTGGACAGGGCCCGGATCAATTACTATTGGTTTGCTTTGCAATTTTGCTCATTTATTTTAATAAATAATTTTTGAAAACAAGCCGATGAGGTCGCAGTCAGAATTTTAAAGCAAGTAACCACAATCACAGCTGAAGGCCTTTTAACGCCGACGGTGGTGCAGTGGTTAGCACACTGGACTCGCATTCGGGAGGACGACGGTTCAATCCCGTCTCCGGCCATCCTGATTTAGGTTTTCCGTGATTTCCCTAAATCATTTCAGGCAAATGCCGGGATGGTTCCTTTGAAAGGGCACGGCCGATTTCCTACCCAATCCTTCCCTAACCCGAGCTTGCGCTCCGTCTCTAATGACCTCGTTGTCGACGGGATGTTAAACACTAACCACCACCACCACCTTTTAATGCCAAAATGGCAATCATAAAAAAATTTAATAAATATACTGTCAAACGGCAAATAGCATCGCAAAAGTTGGGGGAAAAAAAAAAAAAAAGAGAAAGAGAGGAAACAGATCACCAAGCAGGTGAGACAAATGATGGTAACTTAATAATACAATAATAAAATAAAACACAAGGGCCAGTGACAGACGGTGCTCCAGGGATCGACCTCTGAGTAGGTCACACCCAAAATACTTTCACGAGGGAAGAGAAAGGCAGCCAAGAATTGCATTCAGATCACAAGATGGTAACTCGGACTAGTGGCAGTCTAACGAGAAACTAATGATAATCTTGGTGAGGCTACCTGACATCCAACAAAACGAATGCAAGATGTAAAATTACACCAAAGTCGGAACTGGCAGTCTGGGCTCTGCCCGCAGAATACTATGTTTAGAGCGCCCAGAACAAGAAGGAATGACTACCACTAAGGTAGAAGAACACCAACCAACTTACAATCAAGAAGCTGTTAAACTTACATGCCTCACCGGACAGCGGCAGCAAGGCGAGGAAATGTACACTGCCGTTACATACACGAACCCCCGATGCAGGTAACTGGGGCGTTAGCGGCCAGAGGACCGCAGGTTCAACTCAACAATGTAAGCAGCTGAAAATAGTAAATAGTAATTAGAAGGTTAGGAAGGCTAATCAGATCTGCCTTCCCCAAGTACTCCACTCGCTGCTTTTTGCCTCGGTGACACTATGAGCAGCAACACGAACCCAAGTCATTGGAGAATCGTTAAACGTCACAATGGTGGAGGTTTCTTTACGTGAATTGCAATGCACTCAAATTAAACATGCAGGATCCAGTTTCGACGAGGTTGTGCAGCCTTGTGACCACTGCCCTTCGATCCGGCAGTCCATACATGCCGCCAGCGGTCCCGGCATGTTGTCGCTCTGCATGGACCTTGCTGCTCCTGTGTCCCCAACTGAACTCTACACTCACACCACATGGAAGAAGCTAGGTTGCCTCAAAGATAGGGCAGCAGAACTACTTATCAATAAGTGCCGCTGCTGCCACTAGCAGACAGGCAATGCTTAGGAAACTGAGTGGCGCCAGTGATCAGGAAAACAAGCAACGCAACCAGCCAATTAAATGATATGGTCTGGCAGAAACCTACACACGGCACCAACGCGAGCTGCAGCACGGCTCAAGCACATTGACATATTTTATACTATCTGGCCACAAAAAAGCTAGGGAATAAGTAAAAAATTTTTCAAGTTTAGAATGTTTTATCCATTCCAATATTTGAATATTGAACAGGCAAATTTTACTTCCCTATTTCATTGCTCTGATCAATCTACTACATCTACACTGGCCTGCAGTGTTAGTGGTCTCATCCATTGAAATCCAAATGTTTTCATGTTTCAATGCTTCCCAGATATGATGAATAACTTCGTTAAAACACTCAGGCACACTTTTTTTTTTTTTTTTAATTAAGGGTAGATTAGTAAGGCACTCTTTTATTAGTGTGTTTTTCTAAGAAAGGTTTAAGATAAACATTATTTAATTTCCACAGAGGAATGTTTGTCCTTATAAATGCTGTGCATAGTTCCTTGGCAAATGTGTCAGTTGAACTTCTGTCGACATCGATCTGTTCCCTAAATGATGTACTTACAAATTTTTAACATAAAGTGGATTTTCTGGCTGCATTTTGTCTATGCTTTGCTGTGCAGATGCTGTACTACATAGAACTTTTTGTCAGAAGCAATACATCATCCACATGATAAACAAAATAATACTTGTCCATCCGCACTGATATTATCATTCCCAGAATCTGTATCATATTTATGCAACACAGATGATTGTGATAGTTTCACTGGTGGCATAATGAAGCAAAGTATTATTCACCCCATATACTTGATTTGAACTGTGATTGCAACTGCAAATAATTGCATGCCACACATCTGGAAGATGTGATCTTAAGTCATACCTGAGATGATTCAGTATCACGCTGTAAAGAAGGCGAACCCCAACTTCTGTTGCAGCATGGCTAAACAATTTGACCCTGCAACAAAATCATACAACTACAGTCAGTAGTAGTCAGTTAAAGAAAATAAAGTAAGTAGAACTTTAAATACCGTACTTTATAATTTAGTGATAAAATATTGTTTGATTATGATTAGGAATTTTTATTTTACCTAGAAAAAAAGGAAAATATACATTTAAATTTTAATAAATATGCATGCAAAATAAATTTTCCCCAAGATATGCAATTGCGTGCACTTCGAAACTTCACCAGTGACGACGTAAATGTGAAGAACACTGCTAATGCATACATTAAGGCTATTCAGAAACTTTATGTATCTTGCATACAAATAGATGTACCCAGTACATTAAGTGACCCAAACAAATCAGGAAGCCCTTCTTTTCTCACAAAAGCATTGAAAGGTTTGTACATTTAGGTACTAGAGCATATTGAAATACACAGAAATGAGCAAGCTTATAGCATACCAAATTGACTTGTTGTGCATATACACTTATCTCCCATTTGCTGTTAACCCAGTGTTTGAAATGTATGATTGGGTTACTGGGAGGAACAGTGACTAGAAGTGAGCTACAGCAAACTGCAGTCTGCATAACTAATTAAACGGCTGTGACATTCCTTGGTTTGTTGCCAGAATGTGTAAAACTATCACTTTCACTCCTCTTCACATGGCACATTGCCCTGTGGTATAAGGCTGTTGTAAAACAGTGAGAAGCTGCCCTACGATCGTGTTAGTTACATAGTATGTGTTATAGAATGTCACATTTGGGTTAGTGTAGCTATATATTATGATGAGGCAGCTGTAAATTTAATTGGAGATCTGTCAAAAGTATTAGCCAATAACGAGATGATAGTGATGTAAATTTTGAAACTCTGTTAACAAAACGATTTTATTGTATTTAGAGAATGGATTTTATTTTCTGGTTCTGTAGGAAACCCCCCGCCCCTCCATTTGCTGTGTGTGTGTGTGTGTGTGTGTGTGTGTGTGTGTGTGTGTGTGTGTGTGTGTGTGTCTGTCTTTTGTCCTCACGTGTGCCTCTGCGTGCCTGCCTTTTTCTTAATACCCTGATGTTGAGTTCCTGGTCATCATGTGTCACCAAAAATTATTTGTTAGTATTATTCAGAAAACTATATATAACAATGGTCTTTTATAAGAAGTAAGGTGTACCGGTGACAGAACTGAGATATTCAAGTCTAATATAAAAAGTATTCCCCTGGTTATCATTTGAGTGAACATTTAAAAATTTGAGGAAATGTGGACCTGGGACCAGGACTATCTGGCTATTTTGGCTGGTGTAGCAAGGGATGTGAAATATGGGTCTCAAACTCATTGTTATATGTTTGGTGTACCTTGATACAAAAGAAATGACTGGGTAAAGGAACTATTTGTCATATCATAGTTTTGTGTATCTATTTTTCAATCTGGAGCTGTGTCTTTACACTGTGACAAGTTGAATCAAGATTGATCATTTCAGTGGCAGTGAAAACAAGCAGTTTACTACACACACATTTGTGTGCTCCATCATAAAATGTTGTGTACTATATTTGGCACAAAAGAATGAGGACTGAGTCTGAAAATTTGTTTACTTACCAAATGCATTCAGTTGGTAGTGGTCCGTTGAAAATAGGAACTGTTTGAATCATATTTGCCTGTTATTTTTTGTGTGATTGTACAGGAGTTCCACTGTCTCCACCATCTGGTAGTAAACTGTTTGTCGTCTCTCACTGAGTTATCAATTTTGGTTAAACTTAATCACATTATATGGAGACAGTCAAATATCAAAAACCAAGTTCTACGCTAGTAGTCATAACAAATAATTATTCAGTAATGTAAGTAGTGCAGTTTAATGCATGTACAGAAATAACTAGTAAACAACTAATACTTAAGGACTAAAATTACAAATTACTTAAATAAAAGAAACCTCACATGTTTTATTAGTAGAACACTTACAGGGTGTTTCAAAAATGACCGGTATATTTGAAACGGCAATAAAAACTAAACGAGCAGCGATAGAAATACGCCGTTTGTTGCAATATGCTTGGGACAACAGTACATTTTCAGGCGGACAAACTTTCGAAATTACATTAGTTACAATTTTCAACAACAGATGGTGCTGCAAGTGATGTGAAAGATATAGAAGACAACGCAATCTGTGGGTGCGCCATTCTGTACGTCGTCTTTCTGCTGTAAGCGTGTGCTGTTCACAACGTGCAAGTGTGCTGTAGGCAACATGGTTTATTCCTTAGAACAGAGGATTTTTCTGGTGTTGGAATTCCACCGCCTAGAACACAGTGTTGTTGCTAGAAGACGAAGTTTTCAATGGTGGTTTAATGTAACCAAAGGACCAAAAAGCGATACAATAAAGGATCTGTTTGAAAAATTTCAACGGACTGGGAACGTGACGGATGAACGTGCTGGAAAGGTAGGGCGACCGCGTACGGCAACCACAGAGGGCAACGCGCAGCTAGTGCAGCAGGTGATCCAACAGCGGCCTCGGGTTTCCGTTCGCCGTGTTGCAGCTGCGATCCAAATGATGCCAACGTCCACGTATCGTCTCATGCGCCAGAGTTTACAACTCTATCCACACAAAATTCAAACGCGCAACCCCTCAGCGCCGCTACCATTGCTGCACGAGAGACATTCACTAACGATATAGTGCACAGGATTGATGACGGCGATATGCATGTGGGCAGCATTTGGTTTACTGACGAAGCTTATTTTTACCTGGACGGCTTCGTCAATAAACAGAACTGGCGCATATGGGGAACCAAAAAGCCCCATGTTGCAGTCCCATCGTCCCTGCATCCTCAAAAAGTACTGGTCTGGGCCACCATTTCTTCCAAAGGAATCATTGGCCCATTTTGCAGATCCGAAACGATTACTGCATCACGCTATCTGGACATTCTTCGTGAATTTGTGGCGGTACAAACTGCCTTAGACGACACTGCGAACACCTCGTGGTTTATGCAAGATGGTGCCTGGCCACATCGCACGGCCGACGTCTTTAATTTCCTGAATGAATATTTCGATGATCGTGTGATTGCTTTGGGCTATCCGAAACATACAGGAGGCGGCGTGGATTGGCCTCCCTATTCGCCAGACATGAACCCCTGTGACTTCTTTCTGTGGGGACACTTGAAAGACCAGGTGTACCGCCAGAATCCAGAAACAATTGAACAGCTGAAGCAGTACATCTCATCTGCATGTGAAGCCATTCCGCCAGACACGTTGTCAAACGTTTGGGGTAATTTCATTCAGAGACTATGCCATATTATTGCTACGCATGGTGGATATGTGGAAAATATCGTACTATAGAGTTTCCCAGACCACAGCGCCATCTGTTGTTGAAAATTGCAACTAGTGTAATTTCGAAAGTTTGTCTGCCTGAAAATGTACTGTTGTCCCAAGCATATTGCAACAAACGGTGTATTTCTATCGCTGCTCGTTTAGTTTTTATTGCCGTTTCAAATATACCGGTCATTTTTGAAACACCCTGTAGAAAGTGCAACAAGTTTTCTAGAGAGACTACCTGCAGGACACTTGTCTGACCTCTTCTGGACCACTGCTGTGTAGTATGTGACTCACATGTGATATGATTGATGGAGCACCCTGAAATAGTTCAAAGAAGGGCATCTTGTTTTGTATTATCGTGAAATAGGGGAGTGTGTGTCATGGATATGATACACAAGTTGGGCTGGCAGTCCTTACATCAAAGTTTTCTTTCTTTTTCTTTTATCTTTTTTTTTTTTCGGGATGTTGTCGAGAAATTCTAATCACCAACTTTCACCTCCAAATGCAAAAATATTTTGTTTACACTCACCTTCATACATAGAAATGATCATCATAATAAAATAAGAAAAATCAGATTTAAGAGTTAGTTCTCAAGCGGTATTAGACACTATAATGGTAAAGAAACAGCTTGAAGGTGGTTCGATGAGAATTGCATAGTAGTTATGTAGAGGTAAGTATTAACTGCAGCAGAAGCACAGAACTTTATCTCTGTTTTATTACATGTACGAGGTCTGTTCAAAAAATTTCAGAACATTTGTAATTTCTTGCCAATGATGAGTTGAAGCAAAATGTGGTTGGTATCCCTGCACATGCCTGTGTTAAATATGTAACTACCAGAAGTTTCAGTGTTGTATGTCTGTTAGTTATTGTTCATTGCTGTATTGAATAGAATGTTGTGTTGTACAGTTTGCGAATTTTGAGATGGCAGAGCTAGAGGAGCATAGTGGCTGCATTAAATTTTGCGTGAAACTCAGAAAACTGTTACAAAGACACACAACATGATGCAGGAAGCCTATGGTGATAAGTGCTTAAGATTAGATTAGATTAGATTAATTATTCATTCCATAGATCCATAAAAGAGGGAATCCTCCTGGGTGTGGAACATGTCAGATAAACGCATTACAAAACTGTAATTAGAAAAACTTGAGTTTCATTAATTTTAATGATCCTCAGTCAATAAACTGTAAAATTATGTACATGAATTAAATTTAAACTTCTAATATTTACAGGTTTAATACTTACATCTGCTTTCATTAAATCCATCATTCAGACATTTGCTAGTTTCTTGACTATTACAACCAAGTATTGTCAAAAACTGAAATAAATTTTTCAGTGATCCTCAGTTAAGAACAGTCAGATTATGTACAAGATTTAAAATTAAACTTCCACTATTTACAGGCTTAAGACTTACATCTGCTTTCCATACATCCATAATTCACACAGTAGGTAGTTACTTGGCTGTTACCACCAAGTATTGTCAAAAATTAAAGTATAATAAATTTTCATTAAAATGGTCTACTGCACTTGTTGAGAAACTCATGGATGGAATAGGAGGAGTTGGGCACCAAAAATTCTTTTAAATTGTGTTTAAATTGTGCCTTGTCTGAAACTAAACTCTTAATGGTTGCTGGTAACTTATTGAAAATATGCTTTGAAAATATTCTGTACTTGGTGTTACAAATGTTTCACATGGTTTAAAAATGGGCGGACAGAAGTTAAAGATGACCCTCATTCAGGACACCCTTTGATGTCTACTGACGATGCTCATGTCAGTAACGTCAGTGAAATTGTGCATGCCTGTTGAAGACTGACTGTCCGAGAGATTGCAGAAGAAAGTGGATCGTGTGATGAAATTCTGACGCAACATATTGGAATACATCGTGTTGCCACCAATTTCATCCCATGCCTCATGAGTCAAGACCAGAAAAACCTTTACCTCACAATCTGTGAAGCGCCTTTGGATTGCCCAAATGGGAACGAGATGTTCCGTAAGAGAATCATAACTGGTGATGGGACGTGGTTCTATAGTTACGATGTTGAGGCCAAGGTTCAATCTTCACAAAGGTGGTGAGACAATTCATGGCTCTTGCATCACAATGACACCCACACATTCATCCCTGTTGGTGTGTGACTATTGAACAAAAAACAAAATCACTGTGCTGCCTCATCCTCTGTACTCTCCTGGCCTGGCCTCTGTGGACTTTATTTTTGTTTTTTATTTTTGTTATTTTTTTTATCTTTGTAATTTTTTTATTTCCAACATTGACAACACCATTGAGAGGACAAAGGTTTACAACTATAGATGAGATAAAAGAGAATTCGCAGATGGTGTGTCGTGCAATACAGCAAGCACCGTGCTAAGACTCTTTCCGGGAGTGGAAATCGCATTGGGAGCAGAGTATCAATTGTAGAGGAGAGTATTTTGAAGGAGACCAGGCACAATAAGTAAAAGGTAAGCTTAGAAAACTTTTATGGACAAAATTCAGGAATTTTTTGAACAGGCCTTGTGTACGTAATGAAATTTCACAGCTAGTTATGGAAGATGGCCGTTTGAATGGTGCTAACAAAGAGACAGCCAAGAACTTTACACATGTACAGAGCTCTTGCATGCCTGCATATCTCTCTCACCCAACTGCAAGCTTCTCTCACCACCCTGCCATGTTGTCTAAACGGGAAGATTCGGAAACTGCGAATGTGCTGCCTTAGATGTTAATGCAGCCGCATAAGGAACAGTGAATAGCTTGCACACGCATATTGTATACGCTCCAGGAAATCCGGGGAAAAACCCGGTAATATTTTCAACCGGGAGACAACTGTGAGAAACCCAGGAATTTATTAGAATTCCAGGAATTTCTTGTTGTTTTTAGTTTTCAGTTAAATTTTTGTAGTTTTGTTTGCTAAGAACTGATACTCCAACAAAGAATTTTACTTTAGTCAGTCCGCTACTGCAGTATAATACTGCAGAAATAAAACATAAAGGGGGGGGGACTTAAGTTACTTTTTACAGCAACAAAACAGTGCACACACAAGCGTCTGCCCACAGCAAAATGTGTCACAGGCTTTAGGATGAAGACTATGCAATACTTCATAACAACAAACTGTTTCCAGTGGGCATGACGTCACAATGGCTTTCATTAGGTTTGTTTAAGCAGTTGCCAGCGGGCTTATGCGCATGCACAGTTGAGTCGCATATGACAAGTACCTTCTCCTGCTTCTGGCTACTTGAAGTGCAACTTTTACTGTATCCAAGGTAACTACACACGAACTGTATCAGCAGTAGCAACAAGCAGACAGATGCCATCCGGCCAAGCTGCCAGATTCATGCATTCGCAGAGCAGTCTTAGTTGTAGTGGAATGAGGGGTAGTCTCCATGTGAATTGTGTTTACATTTAGTGATTTTGCTGTTTATTTTTGATTTACAGCTCTCAAGTCAAATGAAAACAAAACAGATTTTAGTGGCCGGGAGCTATAAAGTGAATTAAAATACATTCACATAATTATTAGTTTCTGTTTTCTGATTTTATTTCATTTCCAGGTTTTTGGCAGCCTGGCATTAATTGCTTTGCAGAACAACGAAGTTATTTTTGCCGAATTGCTAAAAAGATTTGGCTTTAATTAATCTTTTCTGCAGAGGCAGTCGATTTATTTGAAACACTATTATCTAGTGTCAACTGTCGGTGGAATTTCAAGTGCGCGTTGTTATCTTTTGGGACGTATGGCATTATGCCATAATAAAGAACTAAACATGAGAATATAATACTGCATCCCGAAAACTACACTGGAAAGTTTAATATCAGCTTGGGGCCCACCTCTTGATGAATCTGGACATAAGAATGCGCTCTTTAAGTCGAATTATCCAATTTAGTATGGTTTACAAAATTCTGATGCTCTTGGAGTATCCTCTGATGTCCATTCTCTGGGTCTCTCTGACAACTGCTGAAACGAATTCTAATAAGTTGTGGGAAAATATTGTGATTTGTGGTGTGAAAAGTGTTACTTTCAAAGTACATTTCATTTTACGCAGTACGAGTTATGTTACATGTGCGAACATGCTTTGAATTTCTTAAATCACAGAACGTTTGATTCTCATTTATAGCTTAACACTCTGAGGGCCAGCCATTTAGCAGAATTTTGGGCCCAGAAGACCAGACATTTATGTCATTACTTAAAATTTTACTGTCACATTTATGTGATGTATTGAAGTGTAAAACATGCAAAAAAGACAAATATTATAAGTGAAAGCTTAATTTTTTCTTGTAGCTGCACTATGTACATTAATTTAAATCATTAACTTTTCCTATTTGTGTGTTCGAACTACTTAACAATGATGTTGCTATATGCTGACATCATCACATGTCCTATGCTCTGCTTCACTACATTTACATGCGACACATCTTCCGAAAGACAAAATTGTTTTTCACTGTTGTGTGTGCATGTTAAGGTCTGAAGCACATTTGCTAGACCAGTTGACTGCAGCACCTGGAAAACAGCAGTAGTTTATGATTTAGTCAGCACAGTCGTTACTCGTCTTCAGTTAGACAAGGGGTAAATAGTTTCAGTCTAATATTTCTACTTATCCTTCACTGTACAAAAAGCCACTCTGTCAGTATTAGCCAAAGTTTTTAAAAACAAGACGAAACCTGACAGCCTAAGCCCGTTTCAATACTGGCTGCATTTACATGGGAGCGAAAATTGATTGTGGAATTGGAAAACTGGCAACCAGAAGCAGATTTCCATAATCAATTTTGAAGTGTTTGCATGACTGCCCAGAAAC
The DNA here is from genome assembly GCF_023864345.2 of Schistocerca serialis cubense. NCBI lineage: Eukaryota > Metazoa > Arthropoda > Insecta > Orthoptera > Acrididae > Schistocerca > Schistocerca serialis. Next base: position 894,517,131 of record NC_064640.1, read on the forward strand.
GGTATTGGGAGATTGGTTTACAAAATCCGATTTTGGAAGCCCCATGTAAACAGGATGATTATCTGCTATCATTGACTGGTGAGATCACGTGACCTGAGCTATGATTGGCTTACAAAAGCACACTGTGATTTCGATTTCAATGCTTTGGAAACTAAAATTCTGTTTTTGATGGAATTCGACTACACACCTTCGTAATACAAAAATATGCAGCGTACATGTTGCCGCAAATCAAAGATCTTTCCAAAATGCCTTTTTTTCTGGGGTTCGTTTCCTAAAGTGGCAGGAGGTTCTACGCTGGTATATAAAACCTTAACCATTCAAAGGATTGATAAGTTTTAAAATTCGGAGGGAGTATACTGTCACTGAACATGGAAGAAGTGTATTTTTGCCTGGGAGAAAGTGTGTTTTTTAACTAGGAAGCCTGGGAAAAATTTGGGGAACTTTTTTTTCCCCTTGTCTTTGTGTACACCCTGACACAGCATGGTTTCAAATTTCTTATTTCTTGACAACACAGATCACAAAAAAGAAATTTTCAGTATTATTTAATTACTTTTGATTCAATGAAGGGACAATAAAATTTTATCTGCTACAAACTGTCTACATATGGAAGTCATAGACAGTTTCGCAGATTTTCTTCACTCAAGTTGTCATGTAATCGTGACTTATTTAATCTCGTAATTGAAAAAAGCCTTTCACACACACATTTTGCTCAAAACATTTATGTCATGTTTACAACCTAATTATATAGATGTGGAAATTCTTCTTGAAGAAAACTTTGTAGAACACCTGTACAATTTTAATGAAAAAAAAAAAAAAATCTTTTAAAGTTGAATTACATTGCAGAATGATCAATTTCACTTGCAAATGCACAGGGGCATTTTCAACAGGAATGACAAACAGTCCCAAAAACAGATGTGAGACAGACTGGTGGTGTCCTGAAAAGTTTTAAAACTGTCCTTGTAATTTGTCATAATTCACATTTTCTTTAACACCTGTGGGCTTTCAGAAACAATAGTGGTTTTTGTCAGAAGTAGTCTTTTCCACAATGTGATTTTCTTTTTAAATACATCCCCTTTCCCATTATATGAGAAACAAGTTCCTTCTCATCTTATATTGCGCTGCTAAGGGCAGTATGCAGTCAAGTCCATTTGAAATGAGGTCTGCAACCCATTCCAGATCTTGTAATTTTGGTTCCTACTTTAATTGTTCTTTTTTCAGAACTTCAAAAATAGTGGATCTTAAATTGAAAAACCATTCCTGGCATGCTTCCTGGTGTAACCAATATCTTAAACAGTACTACATAATGTCTCCGTGATCTTTATTCAGTTTCATGAAAAGCTGTTGAAACTGAAGTCGTAATAATTTGTGTGCTTCAGAACTACTTGTACCACCAATTTCATCATGCCTGCGAATGTAGCACAAAGAGCTCCTTGATATGCATAACCATGAATCCCTTACAAATCATTTGTTAATAGTTTTATTTTGTTGCCCTTTCACCATGAGTTAAATTTTCAAATTCCTTGTTCATGTTTTATAACAGTTCTGTAGCAAATTTGTGCTGTGTGTCGATTATGGGACTGCATAGTATAGATTAAGTCTCATCATCTTTCTCTTCAGAAATGAAGTGTGATTCCCAGTTACTTTTAAAGGTTTGTGATGATGAATTACTAGACTGACTCTCTTTGTCAGTCCGTCACTGGAACTGTAAACAAATTTTATACAATGAACAAATAGTGTACAATAAATGGCACTGACTCTATGATTGGTCCGAACTGAAGCAAGTTGTGCCAAACAAATAATGCCACACAAGATATCGGAAGAAACATTGCCACATTACACTGCTAAATGAATGTACCAGGTAGTTCCAAGAGCGGTGGTGCACAGGCTGAAACATTCAGTGGTGTGCTAAGGCACACTGAGCTCTGGACAGCTGTTAGCAGGTGAGGCAGCTAAAAATAATGAAGCTGATTGAACCCCCCCCCTCCCCCCCTCACCTCTTGGGTATCATTGACTGGTGTGGAGTACGTCTTGGTCTCAGCAGCAGATGAAGGCAGGATGCTCTGAGTGAGTTTCTTGGCCCTGTTTTTCCATGGCAAAGCACCATTTCTGGTCACTTAGATGATCAAGGTGCCTCAGCAGTGGGCTGTGGCAAGTGATAATTCCACTTACCATTGTGGCGGCCCGAGTTCTTCCACCATACTGTGTCAGAACAATATTCCAGTCCTGGTAGCAGGTTTCCACAAGCACCTGTCTTAAATGCGTGGTTACGGGTTGTGCAGTCTGTGTTGGTGCAAAAATGACGTTACTTTCACCAGCAAGTAGTGGTTGCTCTTAAGACTGTATACAATATGTATGCTTTACGACAATCAGTGCTAAACCTTGTACTCCATTTTGTGCTGGACTGGACGAGAAGTGCATTAGGCAACAGTGGTATCAGGTGGCAAGAAGTTGTTTGTCTTACGTACCGTAAATTATAATTAAGATGGTAGATGTCTGCTGTACTTTTGCGCACACTCTTGAGTGTCATACTTTCACCTGTAGTCTTTAGTGGAATTAATGTTGTGCTTTGATGGTAACCCCATTGTTATCTCTGGACAAATAATATTTTGCACTAGTATTCCCACTCAGTGCGATGGTCTTTTTCAGAGAACTACAACCTGTGAACTGTTGAAACGTGAAGACGTTTACTTCGCCATTGACTGTTTAAACTGACAAATTATATTTACTTTGCATAGTTTTTTCAGTCTTGTGACTTGAAGAAAGTTATGCGTTACTGTTTTTAGAATCCTTATGTTTTCTACAATTTCCTTTAACAAGACTGAAATTTTCTTTTCCCTTACCGTGGGACATTAAACATTAATGGAAATATATCTATTTTACCCCAGCAGTATTGAGTATCATTTGGTGCGGTTTATTTATTCTTTTTCTATATGTCTCATAAGGAACTTAATCTACAGTAGTGTTATTTTTTTCTCATTTACTCTTCTTGAGAAACATACAAAATAAAAATGAATACTAGAAAGCAAATAGTGTGCATAGCACACGAACAATCATGGGGCACATTCATAAATGACAGAACACAACTTACACGGTAGACATCAATGTCCATTCAAAGTCATAAAAGCTTTGAACCAAGAAGGAAGAGGCATTGCACTGAAAATTGTGCCTAATGAACAATGGATAAATCATTACATGGTATTACGGGGTCCCCATAGGACTGAAAATTACGCTGAAGGAATGATACGATAAATCCAATTACTATGGAGGAACTACAAGAAGCTTTGAAATGTATGGAAAACAGGAAAGCCTCCGTAATGCATGAAATAAGTGCCAAATTACTTGAACATAGAGGCGTATCATTAGCTAAACATCTTTCAATGTTAGTAGGTGAATCCTGGAGGATTTGCAAGATCCCAGGCCATTGATATATGGCAGAAGTAATCTCTCTCTTCCAGAAATTGAAATCCAATGACTATTAAAACTGTCATGACATCAGTCTCTTAGAAACTGGCTTACAAAGTATATTCAAAGATGTTATAACGTCAAGTTGAACAAATATATTTCTAGGACGACACAATACATGTAAGTTGCGGATCAAGTAAACAAAGTAAGATGTGTGTACACTGTCACAGTCAAATCAGCACTCAGTCCAAGTCTAGCGGCCGCTGGCCGCCTGCCCGCTTAGGTGGTGCGGCTGCTGTACGCCTGGCAGACAGCGCCGCATGTAGAGGACTCGCGTAACTGCGTGGCAGCACTTTGAAAGATCGGTGAGTCACAACACTTTTCCTCCCTTTGAATTTTTTGCACTGGTCTTGATAGAGGTGGCCTGTAGATTGGTAACGTCCATAGGTGGTGTTTGACTGACCGTAAAGTCTCGAGGAGGAGGCTTCCCGTACGGACTGAAGTGTCCCCAATGATAACGGGTTGAGATGACTGGAGACATGGGGGTCGAATCTGCTGGGGCCCCGTGCCCCAATCTACCCGTTGTGGCAAGTCCGGTTGTTATAACAGGAGACATGGGCGATGTGTCGGCGTCCGTAAGAGGAGGCAAGTAGAGTTGCTCCGACAGATGATGGTCATCTGGTTCCTGCATGGGCACGTCTCCTGGTGGCATCAGTTCTTGTGCTGGCACCGACATGATGGTGAGAGGGCTGCGTTGTGAATAATGACAGATTCCAAGATAGGTAGAGCCGGAGGTGGTGTAGCGGCATTCGGAACAGGCGTTGCCGGCACACGAGGTCGAAGCTGATCTGAATGACGCACTGCAACACCTGTGTCCGTCTGGATTTCATACAGGCGTCGGCCACGATGTCGTAAGATGTGGCCAGGACTCCATTTTGGCCGCTTGCCATAGCCCCGTACCCATACAAGGTCGCCGGCGGTGAACCAGCCAAGCGAAGGCATCCGCGGCCGTGAAGTGGAAGGCCGCAGAAGATGAAGTAGCGTGTGGGGCTGTCGGCCATGTAAGAGCTCAGCCGGGCTGTGGTCGCCCATGGGGGTGAAACGGTAAGAAGCCAGAAAGTGAAGAAGCGCATCATCAGCAGCAGAAGAAGTCAGGACTTCCTCATCTGAGCCTTAAATGTGTGGACCAGTCGTTCAGCCTCACCGTTTGACTGTGGATGGAACGGAGGGGCCGTGAGATGCATGGTGCCATGATGGGCACAAAAATCCGCAAAATCGGAAGAAATCGGAAGAGGCAGATTGCGGACCATTATCAGTAACAAGAGTAGAGGGAAGGCCTTCCAAAGAGAAAATGCGAGCTAGAGCATTGGTGGTTGACGCGATGGTAGGCGTCGTGCAACGGACAATGAAAGGAAAGTTAGAGTAGGCGTCAATAACGAGAAGCCAATAAGTACCTCAAAAAGGTCCCGCGAAGTCAGCATGAATACGCTCCCAGGGCTTCTCAGCAAAGGCCATGGTGACAAAGATGACTTCGGGGCGGCAGCCTGTGACGCAGAAGGGCCGCAAGCAGCGACCATGTGTGCGATTTCAGAGTCGTTGCCGGGCCAGTACACATGATGGCGCGCCAGAGATTTTGTGTGAGAGACACCCCAGTGCCCTTGGTGAAGGAGGCGCAAGACTGAAGCACGCAAAGACGCAGGTACCACAACACGCGGCGAAGCATTGTCAGTGGAAAGGAGGATAGCATCATAACTAGGTGTGAGGCGGTAACGCAAAACGGTGTAGTTCTGCTACGGATCAGAAGTCTTAGTGGACGGACGATCTGGCCAACCCTTCTGAATACAGCGTAAAACATGGGAGAGGGTAGGATCAGAACCCGTAGCAGCCGCCAACCGGTCCCCGGTGACGGGGAACCCGTCCACAACCCGCTGCTCGGCTGCCACATCAGGACCCATGGGAAGGTGAGACAGTGCATCAGCATTCGCATGTTGAGCTGTCGGCCGGAAATGAATCTCATAATTGAAACGTAAAGAGCCCAACGCAGCCTTGTTGGGAAGCGACGTTGATGGATGAAACAAGGAAACAAGTGGTTTGTGGTCCGTAACAAGATGAAATTTGGATCCATAGAGAAAAACACCAAACTTATGAAGAGCATAAATAATGGCCAAAGCTTCGTCTAGTGTTGGATTTGCCAACGGAAGGGCACATTGCCTAACTTCTTTGTCGGGTGCCGACCGGATAATAGCATCCCGTACCATGGAATCGGCGTAGGATTCTTTGTGAACGTCAGTAACAAATTGACACTTTTGACTGAGTTCAGCAGCCCAAGCGCGATAGGATTGATTTGGTTGTTTTTGACAACGATAGAAGGCAACATGAGAGGCTACCACATGTGTATGCTTTTGAAAATATATGGACAGAAGTGAGCACATTTCAGCAAAGGACAAAGACGCAGGATCTTTCAAAGGAGCCTATTGCGACAACAACCGATACATTTGAGGTGAAATCCATGAAAGGAACAGAGACTTACATGTTTGGTCGTCCACGACATGAAATGCCAAGAAGTGCTGTCGAAGACATTTTTCGTAATCAGACCATTCTTCTGCTGTCTCGTCATAAGGAGGAAAAGGAGGTAGAGACGATGACGAGAGACGCCCCGCATTGGAAGCCGCGACGAAATCACGAATCACAGATGTGAGAAGCATTTGCTGTTCAATGAGACCTTGCAATAGTTGCTCTAAAGTAGCCTGTGGGTCAACGATGAAAAAATAAAGTTCACTACCTCGTCGCCAATTGTTATAATGTCAAGTTGAACAAATATATTTCTAGGACGACACAATACATGTAAGTCATGGATCAAGTAAACAATGTAAGACGTGTGTACACTGTCACAGTTAAATCAGCACTCAGTCCAAGTCTAGCGGCCGCTGGCTGCCTGGCCGCTTAGGTGGCGCGGCTGCTGTATGGCTGGCAGACAACGCTGCATGTAGAGGACCCGCGTATCTGCGCGGCTGCACTTTGAAAGATCAGCGAGTCACAACAAAAGATTATCAATAACTACATAAAAAATGTTGTAGAAGCTATCATTTCTTAGGAACAAAATGGGTTTATATCAGGTCGTTCATGCGTGGATAATGTGTCTGGAAGGGCATTAAAATGGCCAAAACCTTTATAACAATGCCAACCCCAAAGGGAAATGGAAAAAATCAAGGGAGAAGGAGATTTTTTGTTAATGGAAATGTAAACAAAGAAATTAGGATAGTTAGGATAGAGACTTAAGAATACAGCGCTGTGCTTCTGTTTGCAGGTGATTTTGTTATTCTTCAAAAAAATGATGATGACCACCAGAGATCAGTATACAATCTGAACAAAATATGCAAGGAATCTTTTTCTAGTAATACAGCAAAAATAATAGCATTCTTAGGAAAATATTCACTTAGATCAAAAATTGTTTTAGATATTTCAGTTGTAGGCCAAGTCCCTTGGATCTCTTATTTAGGCTGTGTTGTAAGTTTTCATTTTCAGTCTGATATTAAAAATAAGATGCACAACTTCCAACTTGTCCGTGGTACAATTAGAAGAATTCTGGACCATAAAAGTGCAAAAAGAGACCACCATGAAAATCTGTAAAATGATGGCATAGAAGTCGAATGGGAAAAGAAATATTGGAAGCCCACAGAAAAGATGGAAATGATTTTATTTGTGAGTTTGGAACAGGCAATAGCCTAATCCTTGGAAGGAACACAGTGACGGTCTTACAAATCCATACATCAGCACTGGTAACTGTTTCTGAAAATATTTTAAAACTTTCCATGAATCCAGGCAAATATGCGTATCACAGTTTACTGTGTTGTTGTAGTATGTTCTCAGGCTTCGTATGAGAATCATAGTAGTGAACCCAAAATTCAGGAAATATTCATTAGCTTGTGTAGCATTTCAGGCATGTATTTTACTTCAATTTCAAGCTAGTAAATCAGTATTACAATTTCTGACTGTTCAGAATTTCATTTTCCAATGCAGAGCTTGTACACAGCTCATAGTCAGAGTTGTAGATTCTTTTCAATGTGTGACATATGTGTGAACTTTCCAGGCAGGTTAAAGCTGTGATACACTCCTGGAAATGGAAAAAAGAACACATTGACACCGGTGTGTCAGACCCACCATACTTGCTCCGGACACTGCGAGAGGGCTGTACAAGCAATTATCACACGCACGGCACAGCGGACACACCAGGAACCGCGGTGTTGGCCGTCGAATGGCGCTAGCTGCGCAGCATTTGAGCACCGCCGCCGTCAGTGTCAGCCAGTTTGCCGTGGCATACGGAGCTCCATCGCAGTCTTTAACACTGGTAGCATGCCGCGACAGCGTGGACGTGAACCGTATGTGCAGTTGACGGACTTTGAGCGAGGGCGTATAGTGGGCATGCGGGAGGCCGGGTGGACGTACCGCCGAATTGCTCAACACGTGGGGCGTGAGGTCTCCACAGTACATCGATGTTGTCGCCAGTGGTCGGTGGAAGGTGCACGTGCCCGTCGACCTGGGACCGGACCGCAGCGACGCACGGATGCACGCCAAGACCGTAGGATCCTACGCAGTGCCGTAGGGGACCGCACCGCCACTTCCCAGCAAATTAGGGACACTGTTGCTCCTGGGGTATCGGCGAGGACCATTCGCAACCGTCTCCATGAAGCTGGGCTATGGTCCCGCACACCGTTAGGCCGTCTTCCGCTCACGCCCCAACATCGTGCAGCCCGCCTCCAGTGGTGTCGCGACAGGCGCGAATGGAGGGACGAATGGAGACGTGTCGTCTTCAGCGATGAGAGTCGCTTCTGCCTTGGTGCCAATGATGGTCGTATGCGTGTTTGGCGCCGTGCAGGTGAGCGCCACAATCAGGACTGCATACGACCGAGGCACACAGGGCCAACACCTGGCATCATGGTATGGGGAGCGATCTCCTACACTGGCCGTACACCACTGGTGATCGTCGAGGGGACACTGAATAGTGCACGGTACATCCAAACCGTCATCGAACCCATCGTTCTACCATTCCTAGACCGGCAAGGGAACTTGCTGTTCCAACAGGACAATGCACGTCCGCATGTATCCCATGCCACCCAACGTGCTCTAGAAGGTGTACGTCAACTACCCTGGCCAGCAAGATCTCCGGATCTGTCCCCCATTGAGCATGTTTGGGACTGGATGAAGCGTCGTCTCACGCGGTCTGCACGTCCAGTACGAACGCTGGTCCAACTGAGGCGCCAGGTGGAAATGGCATGGCAAGCCGTTCCACAGGACTACATCCAGCATCTCTACGATCGTCTCCATGGGAGAATAGCAGCCTGCATTGCTGCGAAAGGTGGATATACACTGTACTAGTGCCGACATTGTGCATGCTCTGTTGCCTGTGTCTATGTGCCTGTGGTTCTGTCAGTGTGATCATGTGATGTATCTGACCCCAGGAATGTGTCAATAAAGTTTCCCCTTCCTGGGACAATGAATTCACGGTGTTCTTATTTCAATTTCCAGGAGTGTATATGGACATGTGAACCTAGAAATGTGCTTTCATGTGCAAAGTCTTTAAAGTTTACAGATGTGGGTTCAAGAAAACAATTTTAATGTGTCTAGAAAATTTTTACATTGCATACATTGCTGGAAAAAAAAATCTCTGATTTCGAACAAAATGTGATACACAGTTTTAATAAAAATGTTTTTGTGTGGTGAACACAATGAACAGGACTTCATGTGACATGAGCACTTAAAAATTAACAAAGTGATTTGACTTAAGTTATTTACAGTACACGACTGGTTTAGTCCATGGTGTAATTTTGCCTCACTACTTAAGTTGCATTACATATATATTGTACCATTCAACTTACTTTTTGATCTCAGATTATTTTTCATTGATATCAAGTAAATCAGTTATTCCTTCTTACCCATCAAGTGACTGTTTTACAGAGTATGTATTAAATACATGAAATCTGTTTTTGTTACTCTAAAGGTTATTGTGTGGGCTGCCACCCAGAAGTGAACATCTATTAACACTATATGTGATTCTCTTACAGATTCTACACTTGCTACCGAGTACGTGAAAGATAATGAAAAAAAGTATCTGAATAAATATCCTATGGAATTTGGAGGAAGACTTGGTACTTTGTTGCTGATTTTGTTACTGCCTTTATATGTCTTGAGTTTGTTTTGTTTTAATTTGGTAAGTACTACATATAAATGTAGTGAGCAGTATATTCTCTCTTATCAGAAGTCATCTTCTCTTGATCTATGTGCTGTTGTACAGCATAAGACATAAAGATAAATGCTCTGAAACCTTTGGTTACAGAAACTGAATCCTTAAAAGTCCTGTTTTGCAGCTAACAGTTTGAAAAAGACATAGTTAAAGATCACACTGCTAATACTCTATGGTTATGTTAATGAATCTTAATTTCTTCTCCTACAAGGTGGCAGCTCTGCAGGACTCATCAGTTTTTTATTTTTTATTGTAATGCATTATTGAGCTATTCGTTAGCAAAATCAACTCTTTAACTGTGAACTTTGAATGCAACTTATTAAATATAATGAAAGGCTTGATGTTGAAATGTAAATTTGATAGCTGGCTGAAGAGGCTGAGCGGTTCTAGGCGCTACAGTCTGGAACCGCGCGACCGCTACGGTCGCAGGTTCGAATCCTGCCTCGGCCATGGAAATGTGTGTTGTCCTTAGGTTAGTTAGGTTTAAGTAGTTCTAAGTTCTAGGGGTCTGATGACCTCAGCAGTTAAGTCGCATAGTACTCAGAGCCATTTTGTAAATTTGTAATTATTGTTTCCTTGTTGATCAGTCAAGGAAATTTCATGAATTTCAGTTCAATGCCATACAACAAAAGTCTGCCTGCATACCATATGGAAATGCCAACTTAATATGGGGTAGAAAAGTGTCTGTGTCACAGCACAAAGGTTAATTTGGTATGAGAAAACTGCCATTTGCAGTTTGAAGAGTGGAAAAAGGTTATTTGTACTTATTGGTAAATGTGTGTCATAAATCATTTTTGGGGGGTGGGGTGGACAATAAATAGGTCACACTTGCCAACAGAAATTGTGCTATTCTCATAGAGATAATATTTGCATGGAAATGAATTGGATCCCAAATATATCACCCTCATTATTTTCCACCTCCCTCTCATTCAGGGATTTGCTGGTAGATCATATGCACTTCGTTCATCTACAGCACCCTACAGGTGACAAATGCACCACACCATTAGTTCTGAAATGAATCAGTGTGGTTTGATTGGCTTGATAAAGACTTCTTGGTTATGAGAGTACTTGCTTGATTCTCAAGATCATTGGGCCTCAGTGATGTTGAGCCACACTTCTTGGAATAATGCCTTGTGTTCATACTGGATCATTTTCTCTTAGTTGTGAGTTGAAGGGTGATGGTGATGGATGATTGTGGCTTCCGGCTATTTCCACTGTGTAATGGTGTTTGTGTCACAAAGGGTCTCCATTGTCATCAAAGTAAAATGGGGACAGCATATTGCTAGGGACTTGTACTGTTGCCAGTTTATGTTGCTTAATTACTATGTACATAATTTGCTAATGTCCAATGAGAACTTAATTTCAGATGCTAATAGTTAATTTCAGATGCTAATAGTTAATTTCCTCATAATGACAGTCAGGTGATATCTGTTTAACAGATTCCACAGAAATTGGTCTACTGTGTAATATCATTAATGTAATCTGTGGTGAAGAGAAAGCTAAGTTTTGAGGCCTGGGGAGTACCATTACATATTATTTTACTGTTAGACTGCAAACTCAAAATCATGGTATCATATGTTTGAAGAGTCTTTTTGTACCATGCTCATAATTTGTTAATTGTGTATATAGAATATGCATCATTATGTTTGTGATATTGTGTCATTTCAGTTGGGATAAGAGTTATCCATGGCTTATTGGAAACATGGTTACTATTTGTATGGAGTTGTCTAAAAGCTGTTAATTTTGTGGAAGGTAAAATACACAAACTCTAAATAATTTTTTTCCCCGTTTTGAAGTGAACATTCATATGTGATAACAGGTCCAAAGATTTCTTTGAAGGTGGAGGTGCCATTTGTTAAAGCATTGTTCTCATTCCTCTTTTAATTCTATGCTTTGATTATTTTCTTTTCTAATCTACAGTGGTGTACAAAATTTAAGGAGAAAAGTAACTTTCACATGCTGTATCACTGCCAAGTAACATAGCTTGATGAAGCTTGGGCTGTACATAGAAAGAACTGACATTGGATAGTACCCAATGAGACGAACAGAAATGACAATTTTATTCAAGAGAATAATTACGCTGAAGTCAATGCGAGTTATGTACTGTGTAGAGTGTACCATTCCTCCACCAGCATGGTTGACAACTGCTGGATGGTTATTGATGCCAGTGGACATGATGCAATGCATCATCCCACTTTTGCTCAATGTTATTTAAGTTCAGGAGGAGGGAGGCCAGGCCAGTACATTTGCCACGAATATCCTCTCATTCCTAGAGCTGCTTCCACCTGCACAGTTTGATGTGATAGCTCACTGTCATCCATAAAAATGAAGTCATAGATGAATGCACCTATGAAAAGAAGTAGATGGGGAAGAAGTACAGTGTCACAATGAAGTTTACTGGTGAGTATACCATGTTCAAAGATATGGAGGTCAGTACACTCGTGTAACATTTCCCTCCACCACACCATAACATCTGGACCACCACAACAATCATGCTCGACAGTGTTCCTGGGTGCATTACATGCCCTCATATGACAAGAGTTGAGAATACGTAATGCACCCAGGAAAACTGTCAAACATGATCATTTTGGTGGTCCAGGTGTTACAGTATGGGGAGACATAAGGTTCCACAAGCATACTGATGTTCAAATCTTTGAACGTGGTACACCTACAGAGCTGTGTTATTGTGACACTGTATACCTTTCCCACATGCATCTTTCCAGGCTACATTGCATCCGGACTTCCATTTTTATCAATGACAATGTGCGACCACATCGAACTGTGCAGGTGGAAGAGAGGATATTCGGTGAATGGACTGGACTGCCTGTTCCCCCCGACTTAAATCCCATGGAGCACTTGTAGAATGTGTTTGGCATACATATTGCAGCATGTCCACATGCACCATTGACCATCCAGCAATTGTCAACTTTTCTACCACAAGAATTCCCTCCCAGCTTTGTGCCCAGCATAGGAGCATGTTGCAGAGCATGCAGTGCCATCCTGCACCTATTGGTGAAGAATGATTTGTACAGTGAAAATCTTCTTTCAGCATCGTATGATGTCTCAGATACATGTGAAACGTACCACAGCTCTTCTTTGGCAAATTCCTCTTCAATATTTGTTTCTTCACCAGAAAGGCTTTTAAAAATTTGACTCAATGTTTTGTAACCAGATGTATTTTTTCCCTTAGCGCCTGATTCAGTTTCACAAACACAAGTTTTGCAACTCCAGTTGTTTCTGGCAGCATTTGTCTATCAGAAAAAGTGAATGTTCCAAGGAATTACTTTGGGCTTCCAACTGCTTAAAATATAAGGTATTTTGGAGAAACGATTATGAATGCACTGTGTCTTTTCTAGGATGCCGTTTTTAGTAAAACATTCTTGGACTGTGGCAGAACTGACTGTACCTTCCACATTTAGGAAATTCAATACACTTTTCGCTTCACTGAAGTGTTGCATTTTATAAGACACAACATGTAACCATGTTCCTCACTGAGTTAAAACTGGCCGAGGAGGTACAGCCAAATTTGCAAGGAGGTCACAAAATTTTTGAATTCTAATTGGTGACGTGACAAACACTGCCTTCACACTAGAAACAAGAAGATCCACATCATTATACTGACTTCTGATGATTTCAGCAATACAATGTAAACTGTAAGCAAGGCACATCAGGTGAACTAATTTAGGGTAAAGAATTTTTAATCTGGTTCCCACTTTAATGATATACAGAGCAACATCACTGACAAATAACAGTACACTATCAAATCATGTCATTGAAAAATCTGGCAACAGTAGGGTGATTTACTTGGTTGAGAATTTGTATATTAAGAAGTGACCTGCTCCCTGTTTTCATAGCACCAACTACAGCACTATGCATGAACTGTCCCAATGCATCTGTGGTTTCGTCAGTGTGTTTTTGTGATTTAGCATATTTTGAATATTACAAATCACTTCTTGAAAACATTGTGCTGTATAGTTTTTGCACTATGTAAATTTGTCTGATACTCTCCTATTTATGTATTTTTAGAAAAATACATGAAGTTTCACATTATTCGGTTTCCACAACTGAATGTCGGAACCCACTAACGCTAAGCTCAAGTCTTTGAAAAATATGTCACTATAACTCGATTGTTCACCAACATTGTTTTTGATCAGTTGCTGGTTTAACTTAGATTTATTCTTAACCCTCCCCTCAGGTCACCTGATATTAATTTGCTGCACAATGTCATATTTGTTCTTTCTAGATACACTCTTTTCCTGCAGAAAACATATTAAGACACTGTTGTCGTCACTGAAAATATTTCTTCCAGACGTGTTTACATATTTGCGTAAGAATGCTGATTGAAAGGTTTTTGTGAATGGCATTCCCTACTTATAACAGCAAGCAATCGTGCACACTGAAACCAATGAGTGTTGCATGACACACTGCAGCTTGGAACTCAGGGATTCACCACATGTGCCATTCTCATCATGTCAATACAGTAACTGACTGATGAAGTGATGACTCATCTACCTAATTGCAGCATGTTTTTCTCCTTGCAGTGTTATTTCACATGATCCTAGCTGTACCTGAGAATTTCTTTCTTACATATTTGACCGAAGTTAATTTTTATAAACCGTTAAAAAAGATAATCACTGATTGATAAATGATTGCTAGGAGTCAATAAGCATTTTAAAAATCACAGTTTTCACTGAAATATGCTCTTTTTATTAAAAATGATAAAATAAATAAGCAGAAACATTTACTTGCAAAATAAGAGAAAAAGCCCAGACAGACATAGTTAAAACTGCTTATCTAAGTGTGTCTTATGAAGTATAGCCTTTCTGCTTATTCCTCAAAGTGTGGAAAAAAATGATGTGTTTTACTTAGAAATCTGGGCTTTAGTGAGGTACACTCCATTAAGAAGTATGTCCAGCCCTTTGTAATGTCCAGACAACCATCATAAATCACAATGACTTCAGGATAATTATTGTCTTTGAATAAAAGCGTCATTCCTGTTCATCTCATTGCATGTTTCATTCTGTTACCTTCTGTGCTACGCTATAGCAGTTCTTTCTGTGGTCCAAGTTTCATCAAGCTAGTTTATTTGGTAGCGACACATAATGTGAAAGTGACTTTCATCCTTAAGTTCTGCCCATCAATCCACTTAGACAAGACTTGTCTTGTAATTATGCCAAAAAGATGCAGTGCCCCAGCAACAATACAGAAAAGATGACGTTTTATTTGGGCATGATGCGGTAACTTAATGTTATAAATTTCTCAGTCTAGTGTTCATGTTCATGGAGCATCAATAGTGCCCATAAATTAATATAAAAGGAGTGAGATGTAAGCTGGCAAAGTTTTTATTGGTTTACTTTGACTTGTTTCCCAAGTTTTCTTGGCTAAATAGAATTTGCCTTGGAAAAACTTGAACTTGGTTGATTTATAAAGTTGTTGCAGATCCTGTATATTCTGCAAGAGTCAAATCAGGCTGGTTGAACATGTAAGACTACAGTTATTTCCTCTCTCTATGTTAATAATTCATAAAATTCTTTAACTAGGAAACAGCAAATAAAATGTCTCAGCAGATTTATATAGAATTCATTCTGCAGGAGGTGTGGTAACTTTTGCAATATCTAAAGATGTTTCACTCATAATAATGATCCTTTGTCATTTGGATGTAACAGTTAATGGCAAGATTCATATTATTGGTTAAAAAATTGGGGTATTGTCAGGAATCAGAGAGATAAATTATTATTTTTTATGGAGACTTTCTTCAATACAGAAGTTTCTCTCCAACATAACAATACGCTTACAAATTATTATAATGAGTATTGCACAAGTGCTTGACACACTTTCTTAAAGATGTTCCTCCATCTCCTTCAATCTTATGTATCCCCTTCTGCCCATTGAAACAACAAATGCTCTTGCACATCTCTTGCAATATAGCATTGGGAAAGTATTTGCACAGAGATTAAAGGCTGTAGATCGCTCCAGAGGTGACCTGGTTTGTAACTAATTAAGCTTATAGTATGAATTAAAAATTTAATTGTAGTTATATCAAATAATCTAGCTCGCTTGTTTGTTAAGTATTGCTTGAGGTAGTTGCTTTTTGGTTAGGTTTTATGAAATTAGATAGAAAATGGCAGTCTCTGGTATTAGAGACAGCAAAGTGGAAATGTGAGAAGGTGAAAGTAATGAACATAGTTACTTTAGCATTAGAAATCTTTAGAACACTGTTCATAATATAATAAGTAGAATTGTGTGGAACTAACACAGTTCATTTTATTATCTGGGTAACAGATGGTAATGTATGACTGTATTGATAGATACGTGGCACTATTCTACAGCCAAGGTAATGAAACTACCACTACCAGTAGTTGTAGTATGTACATACAATGGTCTTGAGGCTTCAGTTTTTACTTATGGTGCAGCTATGAACTCTCTCGTATACACTTGAAACTACTGAAAACATTGGAATGTGTCTGAGAAAACTGTATAGGTCAGGCTGTTCAAACTGTTCTTCGTGAGCATGAGTGTTTGCAAGTGCCAAGTCATATGATCATGTTGGCAACAACCCGAATCCCTGACTGCCTTCAAGTGAGCTGTTTGTATACCCTTCCCTACCTCTCCCCTGGCTGCCCGTGGGCAAGCACTTGACCTGTAACTGCCTGGTGTAGGTTGTACACTGCTGTTAGTGGAAAATGCAGTATTCAGTGTTAATTGTCTCAGGGAAATAAAATGTAATCCCTAGATCACTTCTGGCACAAAACACACTCAAAATTCAGTAGTGCGCAAAATCTCATCACAAAAATAATTTTTTAAATGATATTACAGCAGCTGTAGAAAGAGGAATAAAGAATTGTTTCTGTTGCAGGTAATGCAAAACTGTTTATGCTTGTGAACCTGCAGCCATGGATTAGTGGCATTGCTATACTTCTAGGGTGACACAGAGCTGTGTATTGGAATACCTACCGGAACATTGAAGTGAGATATCCATCGATATTTATCAGGCAGACTTGCAAACAACACCCTGTGGCACTCCAGACCGGATATTGTGTTGAGCTACTATTATTCCATTGAATGCAAGTCCTTTGTTGTTCAAAATTAAATCATGCGGGAGAGGTACAGTGGGAAAACAGCAAAGGAGCTGCTACTCCAGGAGACAGTGTTGAACATAATATCTGGCAGAAGCTTCAGTCAGCATTTCGCATGAAGCTTGCTTGTTACTGGTGATCTTAGCAGCTGTTTGGGAAGGGGGTGCTGGTAACTCGTGACCAGATTACAAGAGCACATAACTGAGGTGACTCAAGCAAACTCATAGTGGACGGGAAATCAGAGTAGTGTCATAATAACTTATCTGCAGTGAAAACTGCATGCATGATAAGTACACATTTAATGAATACATTATTTCATCATCATAATAGTATCATCTTTGAATTTTCTTCCCCTCTTGCTTACAGACATCATAGAGTCAGAAAATAGCCACACTTTTTGTTCGTTTAGCATGTGACTAGCAGCCAAATTTTTGTCTTCTGTACTCATACTCAATTTATAAAGTACTTTCTTGTCTATTAAGTGGAGGAAATTATTTTCTTTAGCTTAATATGGGACTGAGGTAACTTAAATAAGACAGTAAGCATCAGTTTTTATTTTTGTAGCTCACCACTGCTCACTAACTATAACAGAAGTGAAAGTGAACTTAGGTGCTCTCATTTCATATGATTGTAAGACTGAACAAGGAAGACTTCAGGAAAATCCGGTAACATTGGTTTTGGCATCTCATTCATCTGACATTAAATGACACACATTCCTAATAAGATTAAACAACTACTAGCTTGAATATATACCAACTAGAAACGTGCTCGCTTACTCTGGGGTTGTCCAGTAGAATGTACATCTGTGTTAACTTTTGTAGAATGTCCTTGATCATCATAGCACTGTGACAAACAGCACTTGATTATCAAGGAGTCTTTCGAACACAATGGATACTTACAGGCTCACTGTGCCAAATGCCTATCACTGGCTCTTACCCCATCATACCTTGTGGCCATAATAGTCCAGTCAAATAGCAGATATACCTTGCAAAAGGTGGGATAGAAGAGTTTATTTTTTCAACTCGTTCATATGGTTGGAAAGATTAGAAAACAGAGTTTTACCAACAAAATTTCGCTTGGGAAAACTTTCTGCAGTCAAAAAACTTGGAAAATTTCGGACTTTTTTCAGTTTTTTCAAAATACCTCAGTTTTTTTTGCTCCTATCGCTTTAACGTCTATTTCCTTTTTTAAAGAGCACAAAATTCTCTACAAATATGATTCTTGCCATTTTTTTTCTACTCCCAATATCTAAGGTGCTACAGTGCCTCAAAAAATACCAATTATTCAAATTTTGAGCATAGTGGCAAGATAGCTTATTTTTGAACACTTTTTTCAGTTTCTGTTTGTGTAGTATAAATACATTATACATCATGTTATATGTTGGAATTTACCACCTCACTTTCAGGTATTCAATTTCTCTGTATGCAACATGAGGATTGCCGGGCACCCATCTATTGTCATTCTTACATCACTACCTGAAGTTCACTATGGGCCACCTCGGCCCTGGTATTTGTAAAACTATAAATATAAAAATACATCATTAAGACACACACACACACACACACACACACACACACACACACACACAAAGAAAATAAATTGTCTCAGGATACTGAACTATTATTAGCTGCAATAGCCAACCTAATTAGGTAGGTAATTATTCTTGTGTATAAAAGCCACACAGTTGACATTAAAAATAAGTAGCTTTATTACAATTAAAATGAATTGTCAGTTACTAAAAAATGTTGACAGTTCTGGGTATGTAATACTTGTAATATCGCACTTTAGCGCACTAGAGACAGATATGAGCATCACTTCAACGTTTTGATGGGCCAGGTTCCTCAGTTTCACCAGAAATTCCTTGAGTTACAGATTCAGGGTCTGTACATAGAGTTGATCCCAGATTGACCTCTTCTTTAAACAGCGAGTCAGCCTCAGCAAGTTTGTTGATTTCATCAGCGGTTTCCTCGACATCCTCCATAACATCATCTTCACTGTCTTCATATAAAAATTTTGGCACGTTTTCGCAGTTGACCCCAATACATTTATTGCAAATTGAAGAACATTTCAAACCCGCTTTTCTGCAGGCACACGCTCTGCCACAGTTCAGCTTGCATGAGCATGAAACAATGTGAAGAAGTGCTTCAGGTGCTATATCTTGGCTCATTATAACGGACATTGGACTGTGAACACTGTGATTCCAGCCCCATTTCTCAGGAGGTTTCCAGTTTCCCATCCAACTTTGGAGTTGTTGGTAAGTCCGCAATGAATGATGTTGTGCAGCATCTTGTGTAGGTGGCAACCGTGCAAGATTCAGTTTGCTTTTTGTGGCAGACTTGGCGAATAGCTGGTACCGCAAATGGTCTAGTGTGTGGGAACTGCTGACACCTCCACTATAAAATGCGATAGTAATCTGTTCTCCTGCTGTTATTATTTCTTCACGGGTAGCATGTGGTTTATTGAACGTGCAAAGCGCTGAGGTTGGGTGTTCATTTTTCGCAACAATATTGCAGCACTTAATGTTTCCTTGACCAAAAAAGCGGATGTTGTATCACATCCGCTAAAAGTGTGAGTGAACAGAACATATTCACTGTCAAACTTGTAAGATGCAGTGGAAAACCACTTGTCTTCTGCATTTCCCCTTCCTGGCTTTAAGAAAAATGAGTTTTCAGTGCCTTGCCCCAAACCGGTCATGAGCACAAGCAGGTCAACATCATCTCCTACAATGACAACACTTCCAAAATCTTTGGTTCTTGAAATGGCAGATGTTACAATCATAACATCAGCATCTTCTTGCGCCTGGTGCACTTCAATGCTACACTCCAGAAATTCCTTTTTAAGAAGTGTGATCAAACGAATCTTGCTTCATTTGTTGTACAAGAACTTGTCCAGAGGGACTTGGTTCACCATCTCTTATTCAACCACAACGTCAATCGAAGAATGTTTTTTGGACCTACGAATTCTCTCAGCACTCTTTGTGCTACATTTGTCTCCCTCACATGGATACCCATCAAATACAATATCAAATTGAGATCCAAAATGACATTGCAGGTAAGAAACATAGCTTTGGGCTATTGACTTGAAGCAAACATTTCGAGTCTAAGTTACTTTGTGGATAAGGTACTCTCCATCAATGACAAAAAATTTACCTGGTCCACCTAACTTCACATCTTCCACTGGAACGAAGGCATTGTAGAATGAAGATTTTGTTCCTTTTCGCATGCCTTTTTCTGAGAATAGGGACATTGGGTAAGGAGCAAGTTCATATTTCAGAAAGGCTTTTAACTCTTCTTCAGTTTGTTTCATTAAACACATCCTTTGGAAAAGAGTTAAAGGATCAACAGGAGTAATTTTAGTGCTCCCAGCTTTTACAGAATTGAATGCAGAAAGGAGAGTCACAACTTTTATCTTTTCTACGGAACTTTACATCGTGGAAATTGTCACCAACTATTCTTTTCATGCTTTTTTCCCCCCTCTTTGTGACACATATGACAATTAACATCCTCCGTTCCGACAACACCACTGCTGATAGACGTTATAAAATCACTTTCAGGAAAGGGAGGGTGCACTGAAAACCAATCACGCAGCTTACGCAAGTCTATGCCATCTTGTTCGATGCGACAACTTCTTGCATCTACATGCTGGTCTGATGTTACTGCGCTCACTTCGCAATACGACTCAATTTCTTCACAAATGTTCTGCATGTGAATCATACCCAATGTCCATCTGGTTAATACACTATCCGTAATTCCTCGGCCAGAAGTAAGTCCTCCAGAACTCTTCATGGTTCTCATCAATGTTTGTTCTATAGTCATGTCAGAAGCAACCCCTGTCCAATACTTTTCTGATCGCCGGATTGTAAAATGTCCTTTCGGTGTGAACTTCTCATATTCTGATAAATCCATTTTTTCCTCGAGTCTCAACATATCCTGTAAGTACAGGTGGCCACTTTTAGCATACATAAAATGTCCAGCTGAATGGAAGTAGGGAAGCATTTTTCGCATACTTTCAAGATGAAGTTTCCAATTGCCTGATCGATCCGCTTCAATAAATTGTTTCATGAGAGTGACCATCTTTTAGTACTGAACCCATAATTTTGCTGTGGGTCTCTTACTTTCAATCATATTCAGGGCAGTTACAAAATTTTTTATGACTTGTTCCCCGAGAACACTGGTATCCTGGCCAACTGACAGTTCTGACTCACCACAAGGAGAAGACAAGTCATTCAATATCCCACATTCATCTTCTGTTAGCTCAATGTGATCCCACACTTGACAGACCAAAGCAAGGTGACACAATAAATGTGCTCGCACAGCCGTGGAATATGCATGTCCTGACAAAATCTATTCAACGCTGTTTTCAGTGAATAATACACCAAATAAGTCCTTCAATCCGCTTCCACCCATGATCATACCGATACATCCCATGAACGACATAAGGAAATGGAAACCTCCAAGTTGGACCTCCACATTATGCAATTCAGGAAGGTCAATCTCCACAATATCCCTTTCCTTCCAATACAGCGGCTGCTCAAATGTGACAAAGCATGTAGTCTGATTATGTCTTTTACATGCATCTCTAGCTGTCATCAGAGCAGTATATATGGCGTCATAATGGCTTGGTGATGAATTAAGAAATGGAAGACACTTTATTTTAGAACGTTCATATTCTTTGCCTGCTGTCGAGCGTTGCATGTAACCATTCCATCCTGAAACAACTGCATTCTGAGACCATTTACAATATAACCACGTAATTTCCGCTGTTGAGATGACCATCTCACCTTTTGCAGGAGCAATTATGTCCAAATCTTCAATTTTTATAGCCTTCAGCCCTCCAACTTTTGTTCTGTGGAATGTCTGTATGTCATTTTTTCTGGCTTCACTAACAAGTTGAGCTGAGGGATGATGATTCAACTTTTTAATATTTTTCTGAGGAAGCAATGCATCATGAGGAGTAACACACATTATACCTCCTATTGCATGAAGAGTACCAGTTCCATCTAGGGTTTTTACATTGAAATCGGCATTATCAAACATAAATTGGCAAAATGTGTCCCTTCATTGTCAAGCTGAAGGATTGAAGACACTTCCAATAGGGCAGCTTCCGTATAAGATGCTGCAAAGCCAAGGGAAGACAAAACCTGGATGAGATGTTTTGAGCCAAACTTCTGGTACAAGTATGCACTAATAGCAGTCAAAAATGATGAAATAAATGAACATGGCCTCGCAGCACTTATGAGTGCATGAGCAAGAGAAACACATATTTTCCCCCATTTTCTGGGAGACCGCTTGTGTTTCAAAATTATAGTTTCAAAGAGCAATCTTACAGATTCTGGTATGACAGACTCTACATCTCATAAAAAATTATCAGAGGGAGGGTACTGTTTTTCATCGTACACTACTGATCTTATATAATCTAATATGATATTTGCAGCTGCTTTGACGATTCGTAGTCTTTCTTGCTGAGGATCTGAATTTCTTTTGGTGTACCAATTTTCACTGAGTAGTTGGTGCCCAACATTCTTGAAACATATGACTGCTGGCTTTGAAGCTGTTTCAGCTACCACCACATCGTCACCATATTTCTGGAAAAGGCGAGACTTGACAGTTCTAATATCAGGACAAGGTGATGTGGGTATTTGCTCTAACAGATCGTCCATAGAAAACTGATATTCTTCCGTATTGGTTTCCAGGTAGGCAGATATAGCCTCGATGCCTTCATCTACTTGTGTTGCAGGTCTGTAACCTCGTTTCTGTCCAGTAGCTGAAACACGGTGAAAGAACTTTTTGTAGCAAAATTTGTGGTACCACCCATCTGCAGCAACCAAATCATTTACATTTTGAATCCACTCTATCACTTGTTGACCAAATTAATCAGAATGTCGTTTAGCCTGTTCTAATACTGTCGATTGCACTTCCAATTTCATTACTTTATAAACAAAATTTCGTTTGGCATATGGCAATCTTAACTGCTTGGTTAAAAAGTTACCAAAATTCCCTTTTGCACATAAGAAGCATTTCTCTTTGAAATTGAACTGACCTTTTTCCTGCGACCATTGTAGCACGCCTGTTGGTTCCTGAGGATGTTGAAGGCTAGCTGCTATCATTCTCTCATTAATGTACTTCTTGTAGCATGCTTCATGCACCATCACTTACTGAGCGTTTTCAAAAAACGGGTGTGAGCAGACTCCCTGTGTTTAGCACTACAATCGATAAGCGTGCTCAGTCCTTTCTTTTTCACATTGCGTCCACCACTCACCACAGTTTTTTCGCAAAAAAATGATTCAAATGGCTCTGAGCACTATGGGACTTAACTTCTGAGGTCATCAGTCCCCTAGAACTTAGAGCTACTTAAACCTAACTAACCTAATGACATCACACACATCCATGCCTGAGGCAGTATTCATTTTTTCGCAAATGAATCACAAATTCATGTCAGTCGTACTCATTTTCAGCACCACAACTGAATGGAAGCGACTCCAAACTGTAGGACCCTTATTGTTGTGTGCTAATAGCTGTCAGGGCACTGTGAACAATCACCACAGATAATCGCCTTCCGCCCGCCAAAGAAGAAATGCGCTTTTGTCCGCTAAAGAACAATTCCTACATACTGTTTCTTATAACTGATCATTAACGTCAATCAAGTGTAGAAAATGTACGGCACCTGCATACAGTCGTATTACATATTGTTACACAAATAAACTTCACGCAATCCGACGTGAATGTGTTCGTAGCTACTGAATATGATGCTGTTTGTCCTGGCCCTGCAGCAGAGTGAGATGGTAAATTCGAATGAAAAACATGATGAGTAATATGTTTATACTACACAAATAGAAACTGAAATAACAGTGTTCAAAAATTAGGTAATTTGCCACTTTGCTCGAAATTTGAAAAATTGGTATTTTTTGACGCGCTGTAGCGTGTTAGATACTGGGAGGGGGGGGGGAATCAAATTTGTAGAGAAAAAAAATCAAATTTCTAGAGAATTTTGTGCTCTTTAAAAAAGAAAATAGACGTCATAGCAATAGGAGCAAATGAAACTGAGATATTTTGAAAGAACTGAAAAAAGTCCAAAATTTTCGAAGTTTTTTGACTGCAGAAAGTTTTCCCAAGAGAAATGTTGTTGGCAAAACTTGGTTTTCTAACCTTTCCAACAATATGAACGAGTTAAAAAAAAAAAAAAATCTTCTACCCCACCTTTTGCAAGGTACAGGCTTTTTTTCTGACAGTTTCACTGGACTATAAGTGTGACACAGCAGCTCCAAACTTACAGATGATTCCAAAAACCAAGATGACCAACTCTGTCTGGCAGACATTTAGTGATCTATAACTTTATTTCACTGCTGGATTAACATGGTGGATATTACTTAACACACAACGAGTACTGTGTGCCAGTCATCTCTTCTTCATGTGTAGTTGGGACATCTTGTTTATTGCCACTGATAGACTTGAACTTTTGTTGTCTTGTGACTTGATATCTGCATGATGTGTTATTGGGGCTTTTGTAATGTACTCTCTGCTTACACTGCTTGCAGTTTACTCGAAGAATGACTCTACAAGCTCAGATAATTAAGGTATTGCTGCTGCATAATAGCATGAGGAGTGGTGTTCAAGCTTTTCCTCGTGACAGACTCTTTGATTTGGAGAGACCTTACTTCAGACTCAAACTACAAATCATTTCCAGTTTATTTCAGTTTGCAACTACATGTGTTGACTGTGCTTGTTCAACACAAGTTTCAAGTGCTTGTACACACCTGTAGAAAGTTTCATGGCCAGCAGTGTATTTTATAGTTATACGGATTTCAGTAATACTCCCCTGTGGAAGTTTTGATTGGTTGAAAATTTCAGTAAACAAATAATAGCACTTT
The DNA here is from genome assembly GCF_023864345.2 of Schistocerca serialis cubense. NCBI lineage: Eukaryota > Metazoa > Arthropoda > Insecta > Orthoptera > Acrididae > Schistocerca > Schistocerca serialis. The sequence goes on from NC_064640.1 coordinate 894,541,717, forward strand.
TTGTAGTATTTTCCAAATGCCAGATTAACAAACTGTGTATCTGCTACACTGAACAGCATGGTTGTGGATTTCTTGTGCTATGCTATTCTTGAAGCAGACACGCCAAGAGTCATACTGTTTAAGAAAATCAGACGATAGGAAAAGTACGTCATTGTCAAGAAAGTACATCTCTTAATCACTGTGTAAAGGAAATGATACTGGATTTGGAATCACATTTTTCTAATGAACATTGATGTAAATAAATAAGCTTTCTCATGTTTGGAATTCCTGTCAGATTAAGACAGTGGACCTGACTGACTCAAACCTGATCCCTTGCCTTTCTTTGGTTGTTCTTATATCAGCTGAGCTATCCAGGCATGCATAATGTTGGTCAGTGTGTCAGTCTCCCAGTACCTTTATACTATTACTTGATGAAGCTTTCTTGGTTTTTCACTCTTCAGTTCTATTTTTATATTCTAAGCTTACCCTCATAACTTTTTTTAGTTTTTCATGTGATTATTTCCTTTTCTGTGTTACATTTTGAAAACAGTAGTATCAATTGTAAACATGTGTCTGATGTATAAGGTGCAAGATTTATATACTGATTTTTATGAATTAGTAACTAAAATAGTTGAAAAATCCAGATGTGATGTGCACATAATAAGTCTTTTACATTATATAATACTTTGTAAATATTTTAGGGGTTTAGCAGGGAGCACTTGCAAAGGGATTACCTTGTTGCATTTTGAGCAATGTCTTTGTAATTGTATATAAATTCATTAACTTGCTCTTTTCATTGTCTATCAGGTACCGGACCCAACAAAATTTGAAGTATTGTTTCAAATGCAGCTTGTACTGATTCCTCAAGTGGCTGTTGGAATAATAATGCTTATAATTTTCCAAGCTTTACTTAGCATTGTGCCTATTGGCAAAGTTGTCAGTGGACCTCTGACTAAGCTTGGGATTTTGAAAATGCGGCTTAATGGTAAGCTATCAAGAAATTTTGGACAGGACAGCTTCCAAAGTGTGTGTACTTCATTAATGAGCTTTCTCCTGCTAGGATTACTTTTAATACCTGCACTGTTATCTTCAGGGGTATAATCACAGTTGAAATCACTTTGATATTTTGCTTTCTTTAAGTCAACAGATTAAGTTCTCAGGTATGCATGTCTAATTTTTTTCTTGGAACCCATCTGTTTATAGTAGTGTGATAGATCAACTGATCAGCATTTCTTAACAAACACCTGTGACACTTTTTCTTCACGGATTTGCTTGGAGCATTATGGGTAGTAGAGGAAACCCAATCAGCAAAAATAATAGGATACCAATTTTCATGATCACTGTTTTGTATCAAACGGTACAGAGTAGTCTTTTCTTTAATTTCTTATCAAATATCTCTCTGTTTAATTTTATAACTCTTCGATTTTAGTACGAGTAGACATACGGAACTTGTGCAATGCATGAATCTGTCAGATAGCTATTTATGACAGCCACAATGCCTCGATATACAGAAAATCTTATCTTGCAGCTAATTATATAGTTGTAGAGTGTGATTTTAGTGGCATCCTAAATTTCTGCTCTGGGGGGGGGGGGGGGGGGGGGGGGGGGATCTGTGGAACACCACAATGTAGTAGACAGTATAATATAGCCTCACCAAGCAAAGGGGCACATTGATTAAGACACTGGACTCCTATTTGGGAGGATAACAGAGCGAATGATCAGCTATCCAGTTTTAGATTTTCTGTGCTGTACCATGAAATTGATATTAAATCCTATCTGACCCTTTCCTTTTTACGTTAAGGCCAGGTTGCCTGTGGTTATAGTCATACTGTCACCATTCCACCTGTCTCCCACTGGTCCCCTGTCCACACACACACACACACACACACACACACACACACACACACACACACACACACACACACACACGTCGCGCGCGCGCGCGACCACAGTCTCTGGCGACTGGCTCCAGATGCTAGAAGCAGTGGTCATGTGTGAGTTGTGTTAGTAGAGTGTGTGTGTGTGTGTGTATGTTGTCTATGAATTAATAGTATAGAATATTAATAGTATAGTCTTTACGCTTGCCAAAAAACAAAAAATCCCAAAGTAACTGCCAGGGGCCAAGATTAAGTCATTTTAGATACTATCATTGAGAATCCAATCGTGTCAACTACAGAAATGGGCAGAAACTTCCATCTGGCAGTGAGTGGAGTAACTGGCCTGTGACACTTTCATGTTGCTGGTTTCCATCACCCAAAGCCTGGAATTAAACTAGCCATTACATCTCTTCAGCAAGAATCTCTCATAGTGTTTGACCTCCAGTTCCTCCCAGCTGGTAAAGACTTTTAGGACATTGTAGTATGGTTTGACAGAAATGTTTCATATTTTTATACTCATCTGGGCCTGCTGTATCACATGTTCAGGTATGTTATTTCATGTTCATGTGAGAATGACAGACCATCTCTGAGGACCTAATAACACTCACTTTCCTCCAAATTGCTATGTGGCCATAGTGCAAAGTGGAAGGATAAGCTTTTCTGTTTGGGATTGACTGCCTAAATTTCATCAAGGATGGATGTAGAGGAATGCATCCATATGTTAGAAGAGTGTATGTTATCATTTGTCCCTGATCGTTTGAGACAGTGATCTGCAGCAATTGTGTACTAGAGGTATTCTTTGGAATAGTGTTCTTTTATATGTGGTAGAGTGTTAGGACATGTCAAAATATTTGTAGCTGTGTATAGTTCAGAATTACTTTCGTAGCTATTAAGGTGGTAATGGGGAGAGGCCCACGAGGAAGGCATGACCTGCATTCAACCTGTCCCATGAGCTGTCCCTGTAGCTACAGCAACCACTTTCAGTTGCCAGATTTTCAACCCCCACCATTATAACACTTCGTGCTTGTATTATGTGGTAGTGGCAGGCAGTTTGCTATCTTGTGGGATTGTTCGTAGTGCACTGAGATTTTGTTTCGCTTGTCTAACAGTTGTTATCTGTTGTTACACTGCTGTGAGATGCTGAAAAATCTCGGAAGCGAATTCATCAAATGTTAAATGTAAGTACACTCTGAGAAAGGCGCCTTGCGACAGTTGCTGAAATGTTGGAATTTTATAGTTGACAATGAGGTCTCAAACCCAGAAGAATTTTACTGACTGTCTCATCAAATGTTGTTGGGGGGAAGTGTTGAATGTCACTCTCTTGGCTAGGAGATTGCCGTATGAGGTCAGTTGAGAGAAAGGGTTTGTGTGTTATGTGGCTGCACCATCAACATTTGTTTTTGATAATGCTCCCATCCATTGTGTTGTTATGGACAAGATGCCTACCATGCCAGAGCCAAAGTAGGAGTCGACTAGCCTTTGTGTCATCAACACTTGAAATAAGTGTTAAAATATAAAAGGCTCTGATATCCTGCCATAAAACACAGATCCCCATATGCTAAATCGACAAGCTGGCAAAAACATACTGGCCGTACAGTAACTAGTCTGCCATGTTGTCATAGCCATTTCAACCCAATAGAATTTATACAGACACATATTAAAGATTACATTTCCAGCAATTAAAAAATGTGGTCTGCAGTCGAGGCCCTCTGCATTGAAGCTGTTAGGAAAGTCACCCCTGATGACTGGAAGAAAGTAGTCAGTCACACACAGCACATCATGGAAAAGCGAGGCAGGATGAAATTAATAAAAATAAAATAAGTGTTCATTATTGGAAACGATCATGTTGCTAAACAACAGCAGTGACAGTGTCACTTCAGATGTCTACAGTAGTGATGAGAGTAACATTAGCAGAATTTTTCATTGTCATAAAAATTTTGCACAGACATATTCAGCTTGTGTGTTTGTGTGTGTGTGTGTGTGTGTGTGTGTGTGTGTGTGTGTGTGTGTTGTGGGGTGGGGGCTGGGTTAAGTACCTGTTGCAACAGTGTCAAGATGAGTTGTGTTCATTGACATCGTTGCAGGTCAGGAAAGCGTTGCAGCATGGTTTCCAGGGCAGATGGTATATAGAGCTGGGTTGCTGGCCATTGCAGATTCAGAGAGGCAGTAAGTTTATTGATCAGAATTTGTGCAGTAATACAAGGTTTTGTCTTGCTGCAGTTAGTGTTCAGCGCTATGACTGGTCCTGGATGGTGGTGCTTTCTTAGCTCAGCACACTGCAGCAGGATGCAGCCAGTGCACAGAGCTGCCAGGCCAGACTTGCATGTCATAGTGTAGAAGCCAAGTCAGCTCCTTGACAGGAGCACCGTTTCACACACATGTGTGACCAGTCAACAGCTTGTGGTGGGGCTGGTGCAGGAAGCACTCAAGCCAACTGTTGACCAAGGACCCACGATGAAGGATGCAGTGTGAGCAGTCCACGGATGCAAGCCTGCGGCAGCAGATTGTGTACACGCAGAGTAGGTGGCAGTTCAGCAGCAAGCAGGTGCAGGTGGCGGCTGAGTGTGGGTTGCAAACCATGGACCCCCAGATAGGTGCCCACAAGTTCATTAAAGTCAGCCAGTAAATGGCTACCAACTGGAAGGCACCATTTCAGCTTCTGGCAGCAAAAGGACAAGGCCCAGCATACAGGTCAGCATCTCATGGAGGCAGTATCAAGAAGTAGATTGAATAACCCACATTGGGTCAATGACTGGTGGGAGTTGTACTTCTCAGAGCCGGCTGCACACGATTACAGATACTTCATAGCTTGAGTGGGTGATATTTATGGCCATTCGACCTGCCCTGTTGTGGTAGTACATCATTTTTTACTCTAAAGACCATGGCAGTGACACAGTGCCATATGTGGACAGGGTGTAATCCAGCTGACCACTGCGACAGTCTGGCCCTCATCCTGTTTGTGTTGACAATGTTCCAGCCTCAGCAGCAGGCTGCGGGGCTAGTCGAAAGGCACCCAGACTTGCTTTGGTGCCAGGGCAGAGACTAAACCCTTGCAATACCAAGAGGGGGGGGGGGGGGGGTACTTTATGCCCACCTTTTGAAAATATTGAAATCTACTCAGGTACTTTATTTTTTCAAGTTTTGTAAAAATATTTATTGTGTTTATGAAGTGTTCTTCCAGATTCTATAATTGTTTTATGTTTTTTGTTTAAGCTTAATCAGAAAATTTAAATTTAAGAGAGGTGGTCATAAAGTCTCCCCCACTTGGTAGTAGATGTGACTTCCCACAATGGTCATCTTACTCCACAAATAATAGCATTACATGACCTTAGAACAAATGGACATTATATTTCTATTGGTTGACAGCAGCAATGGTCTCAACAATAATTTCTTTCCCTTTGGTTCTGTATTGTCTGTATTGTTTCCTGTTCAATGGTACTTAGTCCAGTGTTAGATACAACTCTGATTGAAAATGTATCGACAGTCACTTACTGACAGAGAAATATCACAGATTTTGGAAGAATCTACAGATTCTCAAATTGAATTTGATGAAACTGAAGATGTTGTGAGTGAACCTAAAGAGGAATGTCTTGTGCACAAAGATGTGGACAGTGATAGAGTACCTACAGACGCTGAAGATGATACCTGGGCATCTGAAACTGATGATGACACAGCTTTCGATGTTAGTGACAAGTATATTACAAGTACTGGAAAAATTTATAGCTCGAAACCTCCTCACATTAGAAGACGAGTAGCACAAAACATAGTGACAGAAAGAGAAGGCATAGGGGACGTAAGTAAAGTAGAACAACAAGAGAATCATTTGAAAAGTTTTTGTCTCCAGAAATTGTCACCATCATAATAAAGCATACCAATGAAGAGGCATTGAGGCAGAAAATATCCAAGACACACAGACTTGAATTCATGGCATATGGAGGGCTACTTATTATGGGGAACGAAAACAACAGTAAGTCATCTGTTACAGATTTATGGTCCTACACTTCAGGAAGATTTGTTTATACTGCTACCATGAGCCGAACCAGATTCCAGCAGCTTACTAAAATAGTAAGATTTGATGACTGAGAGTCGCAAAGCGATAGCAGAAAATGTGGTAAGTTTGCTGCAATACGAGAAGTTTTTGATAAAATGAATGAATTACTGCCAAAATATTATTCTTTTGGGATGCACACTGTTATTGATGAAATGTTGTCATAGTTCTGTGGCAGGCGTCCGTTCAAGATCTTGAAGGAAAAACCCGGTAAATACAATATACTTATACACATGCTCACAGCGCTAAAACTACACTCATGCTCATAGATTAAGGATAATTGCAGAATGTGGTGCTACACAATGTGGCACTACACAAAACTGGCACTAATAGCATAGGCACATAGGGAACACACACGGCACAGACCTGTAAGTCCACGCTATTGGTGATAAGATGAGAAAACCATCCCGAAACACATGTGCTACAAAATGCCACTGTTTCCTGCCCATGAATTGCGAGTGTTAAGTTTCTAGTTGAAAAATTTGGGGACAGCTTTCTGCTCACTTGGCCACAGTTTACAGGCACCGGTTTGAAAGGCAATGGCACATTACGGCTCCCATCTTTTGAAGATTTAGTCCAACAGATCCTTGACTGGGATAATTTTTGAAAATCATGTAGAGTACATCTTTACATTTTCACATTTATGCACATTTTTATTCAGGTTTCTCTTTTGCTACTGCAGCCTGAATCACAGTGTCCAATGACTAATTCTTACAAGGGAACCTCTCCATCGCACCCCCCTCACATTTAGTTATAAGTTGGCACAGTGGATAGGCCTTGATAAACTGAAAACAGATCAAGTGAGAAAACGGGAAGAAGTTGTGTGGAACTGTGAAAAAATAAGCAAAATATACAAACTGAGTAGTCAATGGGCCACATAAGCACCATAATGGACTACGAGAGATTAGGAGCGCCGTGGTCCCGTGGTAGCATGAGCAGCTGGAAAACGAGAGGTTCTTGGTTCAAGTCTTCCCTCGATTGAAAATTTTACTTTCTTTATTTTTGCATAGTTATTATCTGTCCATTCGTTCATTGACATCTCTGTTCACTGTAATAAGTTTAGTGTCTGTGTTTTGTGACTGCATCGCAAAACCGTGCGATTAGTAGACGAAAGGACATGCCTCTCCAATGGGAACAGAAAACATTTGTCGCAAGGTCATAGGTCAACCGATTCCTCCACAGGAAAACACATCTGATATATTCTATACTGGTGACAGCATGTGCGTCACATGACACGAATATATTGTCGACCCACCTAACTTGTACACTTGGCGAATGGGTAAAAAGATTCTTCTACCTTGCCCGATTTAGGTTTTCTTGTGGATGTGATAATCACTCCCAAAAAAGTGATGAAAACATAAGAGTTTGTCACATAAACTGAAAATAAAAAATTAAACTTTTCACTCGATAGAAGATTTGAACCTAGGACCTTTCGTTCCGCAGCTGCTCACGTTACCACGAGACCACGGCACTCCTGCGTTCCTATCGTCCTTAATGTTGCCTATCTTCCCTTGAACTACTCAGTTTGTATATTTCGCTTATTTTTTCACAGTTCCACACAACTTCTTCCTGTTTTCGCAATTGATCTGGGTTCAGTTTTTCAAGGCCTATCCACTGTGCCAACTTATAACTAAATCTGAGGGGGGTGCGATGGGGAGGTTCCCTTGTTAGTAAGGGCGACCCACTCAGTTGTCACATGGTGTACAGGGAGTTTGGAAGGGTGAGCAGTTTTCTACCATAAATGGATACAGGCTGCACAGATGAGAGTCAGAATCCTGACTGTACCTGAGGCTGAAATGCTTATTACCTGAGTTTGTGATGGTAAATTACTTTGTTATTGTTGCACATGCTGAAGCAGCTATTAGCTCATCCAGATGGTTAAGGAGGTTGGGTGCTAAGGTACTGTTTACGAAGTTCAAATTTTGGGGGGGGTAATATATCTGGTTTCTCAGGCCAGTGTAATAGAGGACATGTTATGTTTAAAATTGTAGTTCCTGTTATGATAGCTAGAAGATAGAAAGTTGGTCTTGAACTATCACATATTGTACTGTTTATCAATATGCTGCCACCTTGCAGCTTCAACCATTCTGTACCCTTAGATCATCCCTGCTTGTAACAATTCGCAATAACTGCTGTTGGATTGTATAAGCGACTTGCTTTTTAGAAATAGGGTTGTGGTGCCAGAATGGGCATATGGTGGCTTGCTCTTGCTGGCAACGCCAAAGCTCACGTAGCAATATTAGCGCATGGTTTTCCCGCCTTGCTTCCCATGCTGTTCTTCATGGGCCTTGTGTTTTTGCTGGTGGCAATAGCATGATAAATTTGGTCATTGTAGTGGATGGCTTATCGTGGTTATTGTTCGCTGTAGAGATATTGAGAGTACTGGTAGCCTTGAAAGTTTTACTTACTCTATGTTTAATGTCACTGAAATTTTTAATAAGGCTATTGGTAAATCATATTTCTACTCCTCAATACCTTTTGTTCTGAGGACCCATTGTCATTGTAAGGATCTGGTGTTTGTGAAGCTGTAAAACTTGTTTGTGATGACAGTATATTACCATAGATAAAAAAACCCGATCTCCCCCCCCCCCCCCCTCCCCCTTGCAAAAAAAAAAAAAAACCTACATATTGATTTTGCCAAAAGCACACAAGTGATTCTTGGTGTTGTCGCTCTCAGGGGCACTCTTGGTTGCTCTCTGTGAGAGGCACCCCTGTGCATCTTTGTGAATCGCAGCTCGATTGCATAGCACAACACAGAACTGTATGCTGTTGTGCAGGTTGCCTATCACAGTTGCTGACTTGAACAAATTTTTACAGTCTCCCATCTGACCTGGTATGGGAGAATTGTATAGTACACATGCTGCTTGATGCTGGGTATTGCTGCTTGATGCTGGGAACCAGACTAGCACATGTAGGCATGCACATTCGATGCCAGCTTGGACTGTCACAGGGTGGTAACATAGTGATAGGGTTTTCCTGTCTGGAGGATTAATAAACTCTAGCACAACTGGTATCTCTTCATGTGCTTTATGTAGCCCACCACAGACTTTCAGGGATTTTAGAATTGTATGCCGCTGCTACATACACCAACGAAGAATCCCAATCATTGCTATAGCTATTTGCATAGTGGCTTAGAATTTTCCCTCTCATTTGATGTACACATTCAGTTCTTCTGTTAGCCTGTGAGTTTAAAGAGATCATCTCAGTTTGTGAATAAGCAACAAATGGCATAACTTCTTCAGCAATGCTAACATAAATTTGGTGCCCTGATATGTGATTTTGTTTCCAGAATACCAAACTGTAGTAACCAATTACGCATCACTACATTTCTACTGTGGCAGTTTGCCGGTTCTGGATAGCAACCATCCACATGTAATGTGTAAAATGATCTACAATTGATGAAGGTTTCTCGGGCTGCCAGCCGGATGGTAGTGTTGATTTTTCATGACGTTACGGGAAGTGTCATATTGCCCATCTTCTGGCGAAGTGTCGAGATTCACAGAGAGTGGGATATTTGTATGCGCGGTCACTCCCCTCCATTATAACTTGGGAGGCTGTGGTGGACCAGCAGCATGCGCGTGGTGGTGGGGGTAGCAGCCCCGGCGGCCGTGTTAGGTTACATGCTGCAGTCGGTCCATTCCCACAGATAGGCTGGTAATGTCCTTGCCAGTTGTAGTGTGTGAGAGGTCATGCTATTCCTGCAAACCCTTGGATAAATTTGCTATAATAGTTTGATAATCCCTAAAAGACTGCAATTCCTTGCCTGCCTGAAGAGGTGTTGGAAAACTCCATACAGTGTTTATCAGTCTTGAACCTATTCTCATTTCGTCTTGGCTTATTAAATGTCCAAGTAATTCACTTCTTTGGCACAAAATGACACTTATATATGATAAGAGTTGGTTGTGCTTAGTGCAGTTGCTGAAAAATGTCCCTCAACCAATGCACATCCCCTTTCATATTCCTAGCAAACACAACAATATCATCCAGATACGCCATACACTATTTCGGCTTTAGTCCCTTCAAAAACTGTCCAACTACTGTTGAAACATCACTTGTGCATTTCGTAGACCAAATGACATTTTCCAATGAGGTACTGAATAAATGCAGTTTTTGGTTGGTCCTTGAGTACTATTCCCAGTTGATGGTAGCCACTTATTAGATCCATAGTGGAAATATGCATACAGTTTCCCAAGTTATCAAGGGCTTCTGTTATATTTGGTTGGATACTCGCCTGTAATCGTACGACTCTTCAGGTATCTGTAGATGCTGCAGAACTGATACTGCTACATTCCCTCAAGAACATTTCTTGAGTACTATCACCACAGTTGCACCCTCTAGGCTGGTACTTGCCTCAATGATACCATTGCATAATTATTTGTTAATGAATTTCTCTATTACCAATTTTAGGTGATGGGGCACCCTGTATGGCTTAAAGTACACAGGTGGTCGATTCCTAAATTGGAGCCTGTGCTTCGTCATTGGGATTGGTGGTAAAGGGCCATGAACTTTAAATAGATCATCTAATTCTAGCAGTAACTTCTCCATAAGATGTCCCTCCATTCTTTCTTAATGCTTCACTTTTTCATGTAATGCAGTTATACTCGCAGCTTGGTCATGGATATGGTCCGAACATATCCATCTAGATCAGCTTTGTCTAGAACATCTAAATTGGCAACCAATAATTCCGTAGACAAACTGATGATGCCATCAGTATCAAAATTATTGAAATCACTGGGCACTTCTCGTTCGCCACCCATCTCCTGTATGCATACAGTGCTTCTGTACACAAAACAGTGTGCTTCATGTAGCTCATAATTTTCCTCCAATGGTTCCACCACACAAAATGTGTTTACAGATAGTTCTGTTTCTACATTTGCTCATTGTAGTTTCCCTATGCTTTGCTGTACTTTATCATACAGATTGGTGTTCAGTGGCCGTGCACACGTTTTAACTGATTCATGGGTCACGAGTGGCAACCCTTGTGGCAGTATGTCATCGACAGAAGTTTTCAAAGATTGAACAATGTTTCCATGAGTTATACAATATGTTGTCCAAGGTCAGTTTTAGTATGATGCTTATACAGGAAACATGGCCATAGGATCACGCAGTACCTTTCACCTATATGGGAAAAACTTCCATAGTTTCCTGGAATTGCTTTGATTCCACCTGAAAATTTAAACACTGGTGAACCTAGCAACTACACTTTGTTACCATTGACTCCCCATACATCTATAGCATAGAAGGTTTAACTGCATGTTTCCCGTGAGGTCCAGAGTTGTCTCAGACATGTGAGCTCCTGAGTGTAACAAAAATATATGCTCCCTACCATTTGACAATGTTGACTGGAATACTCTCTTTCAAATTCTAAAGGCGGCACGGGTAAAATACAGGGAACGAAAGGCTATTTACAATTTGTACAGAAACCAGATGGCAGTTATAAGAGTCGAAGGGCATGAAAGGGAAGCAGCGGTTGGGAAGGGAGTGAGACAGGGTTGTAGCCTCTCCCCAATGTTATTCAATCTGTATATTGAGCAAGCAGTAAAGGAAACAAAAGAAAAATTCAGAGTAGGTATAAAAATCGATGGAGAAGAAAGAAAAACTTTGAGGTTCGTCGATGACATTGTAATTCTGTCAGAGACAGCAAAGGACTTGGAACAGCAGCTGAACGGAATGGACAGTGTCTTGAAAGGAGGATATAAGATGAACATCAACAAAAGCAAAACGAGGATAATGGAATGTAGTCAAATTAAGTCGGGTGATGCTGAGGGAATTAGATTAGGAAATGACACACTTAAAGTAGTAAAGGAGTTTTGCTATTTGGCGAGCAAAATAACTGATGATGGTCAAAGTAGAGAGGATATAAAATGTAGACTGGCAATGGCAAGGAAATCGTTTCTGAAGAAGAGAAATTTGTTAACATCGAGGTTAGATTTAAGTGTCAGGAAGTCGTTTCTGAAAGTATTTGTATGGAGTGTAGCCATGTATTGAAGTGAAACATGGACGATAAATAGTTTGGACAAGAAGAGAATAGAAGCTTTCGAAATGTGGTGCTACAGAAGAATGCTGAAGATTAGATGGGTAGATCACACAACTAATGAGGAGGTATTGAATAGAATTGGGGAGAAGAGGAGTTTGTGGCACAACTTGACAAGAAGAAGGGACTGGTTGGTAGGACATGTTCTGAGGCATCAAAGGATCACAAATTTAGCATTGGAGGGCAGCGTGGAGGGTAAAAATCGTAGACGGAGACTAAGAGATGAATACACTAAGCAGATTCAGAAGGATGTAGGTTGCAGTAAGTACTGGGAGATAAAGAGGCTTGCACAGGATAGAGTAGCATGGAGAGCTGCATCAAACCAGTCTCTGGACTGAAGACCACAACAATAACAAACAACAACCATTTACCATGCTGGTCAAGCAACATTCTGCTTGACATAGATTATGCAGCATTAAAATTCACTGGGAGTACTGCTCGGCAGACTCTGAGCTGAATACTCATATTCCGCCCTTTACTGTTATGCCCTTTACTTCTACACTACTGGCCATTAAAATTGCTACACCAAGAAGAAATGCAGATGATAAATGTGTATTCATTGGAAAATATGTTATACTAGAACTGACATGTGATTACATTTTCACGCAATTTGAGTGCATAGAGCCTGAGAAATCAGTACCCAGAACAACCACCTCTGGCCGTAATAATGGCCTTGATACACCTGGGCATTGAGTTAGACAGGCTTGGGTGGCGTGCACAGGTACAGCTGCCCAGGCAGCTTCAACACAATACCACAGTTAATTAAGAGTAGTAACTGGCGTATTGTGACGAGCCAGTTGCTCGACCACCATTGACCAGACGTTTTCTGTTGGTGAGAGATCTGGAGAATGTGCTGTCCAGGGCAGCAGTCGAACATTTTCTGTATCCAGAAAGGCCCGTAGAGGACCTGCAACATGCGGTCGTGCATTATCCTGCTGAAATGTAGGGTTTCGCAGGGATCAAATGAAGGGTAGAGCCACGGGTCATAACACATCTGAAATCTAATGTCCACTGTTCAAAGTGCCGTCAGTGCGAACAAGAGGTGACAAAGACGTGTATCCAATGGCGCCCCATACCATCACGCCGGGTGATACGCCAGTATGGCGATGACGAATACACGCTTCCAATGTACGTTCACTGCAACGTCGCCAAACACTGATGCGACCATCATGATGCTGTAAACAGAACCTGGATTCATCTGAAAAAATGATGTTTTGCCATTCGTGGACCCAGGTTTGTCGTTGAGTACACCATCGCAGGTGCTCCTGTCTGTGATGCAGCGCCAAGGGTAACCGCAGCCTTTGTCTCTGAGCTGATAGTCCATGCTGCTGCAAACGTCGTTGAACTGTTCGTGCAGATGGTTATTGTCTTGCAAACGTCCCCATCTGTTGACTCAGGGATTGAGACGTGGCTGCACGATCCGTTACAGCCATGCGGATAAGATGCCTATCATCTCGACTGCTAGTGGTACGAGGCTGTTGGGATCCAGCACCGCGTTCTGTATTACCCTCCTGAACCCACCGATTCCATATTCTGCTAACAGTCATTGGATCTCGACCAACGCAAGCAGCAATGTCGCGATACGATAAACCGCAGTCGCGAAAGGCTACAATCCGACCTTTATCAAAGTCGGAAACATGATGGTACGCATTTCTCCTCCTTACATGAGGCATCACAACAACGTTTCACCTGGCAACGCCAGTCAACTGCTGTTTGTGTGTGAGAAATCGGTTGGAAACTTTCCTCATGTCAGCACGTTGTAGTTTTCGCCACTGGCGCCAATATTGTGTGAATGCTCTGAACAGCTAATCATTTGCATATCACAGCATCATCTTCCTGTGGGTTAAATTTCACATCTGTAGCACGTCATCTTCATGGTGTAGCAATTTTAATGGCCACCAGTGTATACTCTCACTCTTCCATACCTATTACAGTGAGACTGACAACAGTTTTTTTGTATGTGGCCTACCGTATTTACTCGAATCTAAGCCACACCTTTTTTCCGGTTTTTGTAATCCAAAAAACCGCCTGCGGCTTAGAATCGAGTGCAAAGTAAGCGGAAGCTCTGAAAAATGTTGGTAGGTGCTGCCACAACTAACTTGTGCCTTCGAATATGTGTAGCGCTGCACAGGCATGCTTTGCAGGCACAAAGATAAATACTGGCGCCAAAACCTCTGCGTCAGTAAAAAAATTTTAAAAAAAGATGGAAGACAAGCTTTTTTCTCCGCCCCGAGTTTCAACCACTTCATTTTCATACATTATCCAATGAAGCAAATACAAATTCCGTATTGTTCATCTTCGAATGTAGCAGCATTTCAATGTACTACGAAAATCCGTCTGGCAAGACTGGGATGTTTCTCAATATGGCCAACTCTACGTTCTGAATTTTTTCCTACCTGTGAGAAGAGATGGTTGCTAATAGGAACTTCTACGAATTGTGAATCACACGCAGTATTCTCTTCATCATAAGAATAATACGAATATAAACATTTTACCATGCATTCTTTCGTATTTGCTGCTAACTCATTTAAATCCTGTCTGCCTAATAAACTACGAAACTAGAGTGAGACAACAACAAACACGGAAGAATATACATATCATGTCATGTTTATATTCGTATTCTTGTGCCTAATAGTGATACAGTCAGAATTGAAGCACGGCAATTGACTAGATTTTTAAATCTAAGATGAGTAATTTCTGTGCAGAATATAATGTACTAAAGAGGCGTCTGCAAAGATTTTCAAACAGAGAAAAATTTTCGCTAAACTCTCGTTCAGAACATCTTCTATCATACACAGTCTATTATTTGGTTCTTGTTGATAATTATCAAAGAAAGCAGCAGCGTAGTAACAACAAATAGCAGTCTCTTGCCATTGTTTCCATAATGAGACAATTCCTCTCTTTTTAAAATTGTAAGCGGCGGCAGCGCGCACAAAAGCAAGCCATACCGCGAGTGGCGACAGGCCGTAAACTCATTATCAGAATGCGATAAACAATGTATGACAGTACAGTAATGCATTTTCAGCTTAGAGTGACGTAAACACCTATAACAAAGAGAACGGCACTTATCAGATCAAAGAAAAATAAGGAATCGATTCAAACCAGACGAAGCACGTGAAAAAGAAAGGGTACCCGTATAAATACGGACGGAGCGACTGACGCATAGCAATGGCTACCTGGTACAGCTTAACTGCTAAGCTTACGACTCGAACCAAACTACTGTAGCTGTATCGTCATTTATTCGACCTAAATTGTGTCTCACATTACAATGGACCAACTTTGTTTTGATTTGGAGGTGTGGCCTAAAACTTTTCTCTCCTCTTGAATTTCGAGTCTCAAACTTCAGGTGCGGCTTAGATTCGGGAAAATTTTTTTCCCTTGATTTCAAGTCTCATTTTTCAGGTGTGGCTTAGATTCAAGTGCGGCTTAGATTCGAGTAAATACGGTAAACATCTACATTGATAGCACTTAACATCAGTAGAAGAGGCAGTACAGTAGGTGGTAGTTACCATAGAAATGCGTCTAATGCTCTCTGTTCCACATCCGGAAGAACAATCTTATTTGTTTTGTCACTCTGTGTTAATTCATAAGTTTTAATGTTTATTTTCTGTATCATAGCTGCAAAATTCTTACCTATTCACTGTGATTCTGCGACATTCCATTTAACTGTTCGCGATAGTATCTACAGCTATTATCTCTCTTCCATTGCTGCACCACACCTTGCCATATTAGTCCATTGAACAATTGAGCATTTTGTAGGTCCTCATGCTGCATTACATAACTTTTCATGTCTCCTGCCAAACATTACTTGGTCATTTGCAGCAGCTGTTCATCTGTCCTAGATCCCGGCTTTGTAGCTGTCAACAGCTTTTCTACAATTGATAATATATCCTCTCCTAAATAACATTATGGCACTCTCAGAAGGTGCTACATCCAGAGCTGCCTGAAATGCCATAGAGACATCAGAAGCAGCAGCAACTCTCTCGAGAACAGCAATTGCAGCTGCAACTTAAGTGCAGGGTGACACTTCATTTTCCTCCTCAGAAGATGACAGTAAAGCAGTATTTTTCTCTTCTGCATCATCAGCAGAATTGATGACTCGTTCTTCTACAGTACAGTTTTCGTTGTCTGCCAGCATCCATTCTTCCAGATTGGCAGTGCAAGAGGGTACTAACTGGTGTAAGCCTGTCGAAGAACAACATCGGAATCCAAAGTTGTATTTGCATTATGAGTAAGTTCAGATGCTGCATCATCATTTTCCTCTTCAGTCTGTGCTGCATTATCAGTCACTGTCCAGGCCTTCTTAAAACATTAGTTATGGTGTTTGTTGTAACTTCATCCCAAGCAGCAGAGATTTTGAGGACAGGTTGCAGTACATTCCAATGTGGAAAGGTTTTCTTGTAGTCTGATTGAATTAATGGCAGCCTTAACAAGAAGGTGTCTGTAATTATGCTTCATAGAGGTGATTATTTCTCCAGTGACAGTAGACAGCTTGTAGTGTTAGGTGGTATGAATACAACTTCAAAATTCGGAAGTTCCAGGTCATCGAACTGATGTTCCAGGCAGTGGTCCAAAGTTGCCAAAATACTTCTCTACCTCACAGCCATTTGTTGTTGAACTTTTAAGAGCCAGCTATGGGAGGGAGTCTGGTCATCCAAGCTTCATTATTGTTCTCATAGTGGCATACCAGATTGAACAGATTGACACATTTTTTTAAAAAATGTGGATTTTTGTATTTTTCAATCATTAATGGTTTGAGCTTATGAGAACCATCTCAATTACAACACAAGACCACCACCAGTCTCTCTTTCCTGCGTTTGCCTCTTGACAATTTTTTCACTCTTGATACATTGTGTTTGTGCCGGCTTCATCCATATTAAATAAATACAGATACAAATGACAGAGCTTGGATTAAAATTCCCACACCCTCTCATTGGCATCTTCCTTGTTTCATCAATGTGTTTTCCCACAAACATTTACAATATACATTTTATGCCTCTTCTGAAAATGCCATAGCCAGCCCTCAGAGCACACAAACCCTTTTTTGTGGGCGATTTCACGAGCATTTTTTTGAAGCATGGGGCCAGATGACAGAATTTGCTGTGAGTACATGTGTTGGAATAATTCAAACAGTGAATCGTTCATGTTTGGCTGTCCTCATGCACTTGCTATTGCTGCAAAATGAATAGCTTGCCAGACTCTCCTCTATTTTCTGTCTTGAAATAGACTTTGAGATTTGGAAGTGTCTGTGATATGTGTTTTAGTCTTCCCTTCACTATTGATTACATGTAGAATTTGATGCTTTTGTGTTAACATCAGAGAATTAAGAGCTTGTTGGTAGCATTAAGAGCTCGTTTCTATTTCAGCACCATATTGTGTGAGATATGGGGGGGGGGGGGGGTTGGATTTCACTGTTCATAATAATCAGAGACAGACAGATCTCTGCATTGTTGTACATTTCACTCTCTTTGTGGTCTACCAACCAACCCTGTCTTCCCCTTCCCTTGTGTCTTACACTGTGGTAATGACATGAGCAGCAATCAAGCGATTGTGCCATTGTTGTGAAATTACAACAAGCTATTGAGGAAAAGTATGTGAAACATAGTGCAATACATATGTATGTATTTATTTGGTTTAGGTAAAGAATGAGATGTGGAACATGTAATGTGGGGGGTCAAATTTTAGTTTGTAGGACGAATTATCTGAAATTTTGTTTGTCATATTGGGAAATAGTGAGGGTCTACTACATATTCCATTGTGTACAGCAAACTTGAAATGGAAGAAGGATATTACTGACAGATGCTCAAACAGTCAAGTTCGGCTACTTTTGCTCTTTGTGTAATTACTAGTCTTGGAAACAAACGAATCAGCCTCTTGACATAGTCTGCATTTTTCCACTTAATAAAGTCTTACAGAACAATTGTCTGGTGTAACTCGTCACTTACAAAGAAAGTATTGAGTGCACAAAAATATATGGTGTTCATCTGCAGTTGTATAGGTACCTCATCAAGGAGTCAGTCATTTTAGCTGCACCATCACAGTACATATATTCACTAATGAAATTCGTCTCTCATAATTTTTCACAATTTGAGAAGAATAGTGATGTCCACACCTATATTGCTAGATGAAAATATGACTTTTATTGGCCATTGTTAAAGCTGTCAGTGGCTCACAAGTTCAAGATGAGCAATAGAAAGTTTGGTCATTTGCCTGATAACATAAAATGTCTGACAAGTAGCAAAGCAAGTTTTAAACCTAACTTAAAATAATTTCTCGTGGAGAACTGTTCCTATTCCATGGACTAATGTCTATTAAAAGCTTTTAAGTATAGTTACCTGAATAGGACTAAAATATAATATGTTCATTAATGCTAACATTAATCATGTATATGTATCCTGTAAAATGATTAATTCCAAATAATTTCAGCGGAAGATATCACTGAAATGATCTATGGAACGTGTAAGCAACTAAACCACCCATAATGTTGCTTGAATCTGCTGGTTGCTTCTGATGCCAGTTGTAGAGGTGTCAAGATGGCTCTAGTATTTATTGATGTTGTTACAGGTTGCAGAGGTGTTGCAGTATGGCTGCCAGGGCACTACATACATAAGAGCCAAGTGGGTTGGCTGTCAGTGCTTGCTTAGCTCAGCATGCAGCAGCAAGTGGCAGCCAGGGTACAGAGTTGGCAGGCCAGAGAGACACACCGTGGTGTAGAAGCCAAGTCAGTTCCTTGCTGGTCACGTAGAGCTGGCGCGGAGGGGGGGGGGGGGGGGGGGGGGGGGGGTCAGGCCCGAGTAAGGGGCAGAAATAAAGCCCTCCACACCAATCAGGGCCTTATTACTGAACACACACTAATATCTCAACACTCAACAGACAGGCAACAGGCACATCATGGCAACAAACTGTGAAATAAGCCAGTCACACCGTTTGATGCATATGTGTGACCAGCAAGCAGTGTGTGGTGGGCCCAATGTAGAAGGTACGCAATCGTGTTTGCGAACCAAGGACCCCCGACAGGATGCAGCAGCCTGAGGACGGAAGCATTCAGTATTAGAGTGCCCACATGCAGGGCAGGCAGCAACTTGGCAGTAAGTCAGGTGCAGGTAGTACCTAAGCATAGGCTGTGAACCATCTACCCTCTGGTGCATGCCTTTGAGTTGGTTCAAGTCAGCCAACAGATGGCTTCTGATAGAAAGTACCATTGCAGCTCCTGGCAGCATCAGGACCAGGTGTACCTCAGACCTGCAGCTAGTGGAGGCAGTGTCTTGTTGTAGTTGGGCTGGATGACCCACATCAGGTCAATGACTGGCATGGAGTACTTCTCAGAGCTGTAGTGGATGGTACTTACAGCAGCTTGTCCCGCACTGTTGTGACAGGACATCATTTTTGACTGCATAGACCACAGAAGTGGTGCAGTGCTGGGTTCAGACATGAAGTAAACCATGCCACTACTGCAACAATCTGGCCCTTGTACTACGTGGCGTTGACAATGTACCAGCCTCGGCAGGAGACAGAGTCTAGTCATGTGGGGGGGAGGGGGGGGGGGGCGCGGTCAGGCCCAAGTAAGGATTGAACATCGTTTGTGATCAGAATATTTATTGAACAATGTATGGTTGAAAGAGCAATTAAATAAATTCAGAAAAAATTACTTGTGAGCTTACAACACCGTTACGCTGATCCAAATTGTACTGTGAAAAACACAGGAAACCCAAAATGTTGTACATCGTAATGAAAATTTATGTTCAAAGACAACAAATAAGCTTTTCACTTAACTATCACATTTATGGAAGCAAATACTTTCAAAAACCAACTTCACAGAAGCGAAGCAGTTGTTGCAGTTCCTTGAGAATTAATTGCTTATCACTAAGTTTCTGTTCCTATAATGAGATACCATGTAATTATGGGGACACACAAATTTTTATTAGTACAAGCTTAAGTGACAGAAGAACGATGAAAAAATTTAATACAGTATCGGTGCTTCAAAGCAACAGCTACAACAAGAAGAATTTGTATAACAAACAATTTAGCAATTCACCTGATCGTATTTTCTGACAGCCAGTTATTGATTTACAGTTGCTTGGTATCACAGAATGTTGTACAAGACTAAGACTACTGACCAAAGGAATGAGAACTTACTAAAACCATGACCTTAAAAATTTACATTCAGTTTCCCAAACACACACACACACACTCACACACACACACACACACACACACACACACACATATAAAAACAAAGATGATGTGACTTACCAAATGAAAGTGCTGGCAGGCCGACAGACACACAAACAAACACACAAAATTCAAGCTTTCGCAACAAACTGTTGCCTCATCAGGAAAGAGGGAAGGAGAGGGAAAGACGAAAGGATGTGGGTTTTAAGGGAGAGGGTAAGGAGTCATTCCAATCCCGGGAGCGGAAAGACTTACCTTAGGGGGAAAAAGGACGGGTATACACTCGCACACACACACGTATCCATCCACACATATACAGACACAAGCAGACATATTTAAAGACCAAGATATATATATATATATATATATATATATATATATATATATATAGACACACACACACACACACACACACACACACATAACCTACACCTCCCGGATAATCAAGACAATTTTGCCCATGGTGCTAGTAACTGCTGGTATTGTCTGGCAAGAAAAATGACCTTTAAGTTTAGGAAATAATCAAATCATAAACTTAACCCGTTGACCATGAAACTAAACACAATATGGCTATCAGCATAATTACACACCCACATACCAGTAAAAAGGGGCAGAAATAAAGCCCTCCACACCAATCAGGGCCTTATTACTGAACACACACTAATATCTCAACAAGGAGATAAAAAGATTCGCTCACCGACCGCAATTCAGTTTCAAAATGGCACGTCTGGCATAACGGTAGCAAGGGAACACCACATAGGACAGAAAATCGACAACATTTGAATGGATGCACACAATTGGGAAACAAATTTCGATTACATTCACAGACAGTATCTTAAATACCAAGAAATTGGCACGAATCCTTTACCCCAAAATTAACAAGTTAACTAGCAAGCATCAAAGCCACTCACAGCAGTGAATGAGGTAACTTATGCCAAAGTCCACAAAGCTGTCGTATATAACAAGGTAAAAACACAGTATGTTATAATTACAGAAAATTGCTGGTACAATAAGCAGTTGGTACAAACACATGAAGGTCTCTTGAACTCGCATTCAACGTACCTATGATCAGAGCTTAAGCAAACAGTTAGATTGAACTGGTATTTTTGTATTTCTAATTGCCGTGAAGGTGGGTAAGGCACATAAGCAGACAGGCGGCGCACTGGGAAAGACATTGGAAAGGAACACTTTGCAAATCTCATACTGTCCCCAAATTCATTCAACAGGCTTAAAATACCAAACCTCTGCAGTAGGAGTAGCTTCAGCCGCCTCTTGTTCTTCGGAGCCTCTAGGATTTAAGCTTATTCTCGGACATGTGATGCCAAGTCCAGTCGTCCAACAGAGAAATCACACAGCCCAAATCACAACACACTGTGCCTGAAGAGCCCTTCCTTCTCCGTCACCTGCCTCTGTCTGACTCACTCCTCACACTGCCACTTGATTATGTCAATACGGCACACACTTCGATAGAGGTAAAGATTGCATGGGGCAGATGTACCATGACCTATCAACACGGTATGGATCAGACTATTTTTGTGTTTATTTTAATGTCCAAATTTTGTAAATCTTACATGAAAGTATTGCGATTCTAATGCACACTTTCTCTTGTATAATTATAGGTTTAATATCAATATAAGAAATTCAGCAACTGGATCATATCTCGAATCAGTACACACAGCACAATCTTATCAAATAGGTAAAACAGTTGTTTGATTTTGGAGAAAAATTCAATGGTGCACCGCTTTTAACAGTTACTTATTATAAACCCATTATCAGATTTTGCAGACATATGAGAATAATGTCATCTCATTTTTAGGTGTCATAAAAAATTCAGAAACTGTTTACATGTTACAAATGTGAATCTTCATCTACCAAACATGTGATCTTGTGCACATTTCAACACTGTCACATCATATTAATATTTACAAACTCAACAAATGTGAAATAGTGTTACATTTCCCATAGTGCATGTTCTTTTCTACGTATTATACAAAAGGACAATTTAGAAAATGACAACTTCTGTTGGTTAATGTGAAAAGTATGTATTACATGGGGCTGTCTTATTAAGGAGCTGTCTTTAGCTCTTTGCGAGAGAGTCGTCGTCTTTTTCTTTTGCCTTTATCTTGTACCTACGCAGGGTTGGCGTGGTTATCAGATTTGGCATTGCTACGAGGTTGGCTGGATGCCCTTCATGTTGCCACAAAATTTTCCTGTCATTTTTATCAAGGCTTGCATTTATATACATTGCATGCAAGGAAATCTCTCGTGAAAATGCAGGAATTGTAGATGTGTACTACTTGATTATTGGCAGTGTTATACATACCTAAGGGCTGCACACAGCCACACTTCTTTTCAACATGTAGATATATTTCTTATCAAAAAAGCTTTCATAACTATTTGGAAATCCAGTAATGTTTGATAATTTAATAGATAAACATATAAGGATGTCTTAACTAGTTACAATAAAGACATACCTTGGTTAGCAATATTTCAGTTGCTGAACGAGGTAGCACTCTCTTTCTCCATCCTTCCCCAGTGTGAACTTGGAATTAATCTGTAATTGTCAGTAGGACAATCTATAGTGCTGCTTTCTACAAGTAGACTCTCACTTTTTAAAGCACTGTATATTCAAAGTTAATGATCATGTGTTTGCCATTTTTTGTGCTTATGTCAACATATCCAAGAATTAAAGAAATGAGGGTGTGCTGAAAAGTAATACCTCTGAATTTTCATGTGAAAATTTGAAGCTGTTTAAATAAAGCAAACTTTATTAACATTCTACATCTTTGCTCTTCATGCCCTCTGCCGCTAGAGGTTTCTGAATTGTAACTTAAAACATGATGGTGTATAACAAAGCTGCTAGTACGTGAGAAACAGCGTGCTGTAATAAAGGTTCGAATTCAAAGCTTTTGTCTGCACATGAAACACCCTATCCTTTAGCAAGACAATGCCAGACCACATATGAGCACTGCAGTATCTGCAACAGTCCGACACACTGGATTCACTGTCATTGATTATTCTCCATGCAGTCCCAACTTGGTCCCATCTGATTTTCATCTGTTATTCATCTGTTTGCAAAACTTAAAGAACACCTTCGAGGACTTCGATTTGATAATGATGAAGCAATGCAAGAATACGTGAGATTTTGGCTCCATCAACAATGTTAAACATTATACAGTGACAGTATCAACAAACTAGTCTCCTGTTGTTGGGGAAAAGCTTTTGTCGCCAGGGTGACTATGTTGTGAATTAAATATGTAAACGCAAATAATACTGATGTAGAATATTAACATCATTTGTTTTATTTAAAATCTTTTAAGAATTTTCACATAAAACCCCTCACAGTTGCGCCTCACCGCCCGCCCCTCGCCGCCCGCCCCTCACAGCTGTGCCTCGCCACCCGCCCCTCACAGCTGTGCCTCGCCACCCGCCCCTCACAGCTGCGCCTCGCCACCCACCCCTCACAGCCGCGCCTCATCACCTACCCCTCTCCTCGCCACCTACCCCCTCCCCTTCCCTCTCCGTTATGCCTCGCCACGTGCCCCCTCCTCTCCCCTCCCCTCTCCGCTATGCTTCACCACATGCTATTACCTGCCACCTGCCCAATCCCAGACACATCTCTGCACCCATCCCAGTTGGTGGCCATAGCAAGGGGATGGTGGGGTAGTTGTGTCGGGGAGGGGACTGTTGGGGTGGTGTATTTAACAGTGAGTACTTGTTCTTGATCAGTCATTGAGGGATTTTTCTTAATTCTGGTTGTGATTTTCTCCCTGGCTTGTAATATGAAGCCTGTTGTAATGACTACCGTATAAATATTGCAATTGTAAATTTCTTGGTGTAATTTTAATTAATGTTCTCAAGGAACATAAAGTTATCTCTTTCTATATTTTGTTCCACAGGGAATTTCGCAGCCCTGTTTGCACTGGTTCTAACTTCATCAGTGTGCTACTTCAAAAGGGAAGTTGCTGACATTGTAGTCAGTGTGTATAGTGAGGCTGCAGTTTCAGCAATGCTTGTGGGAATTGTATTTTCTCTAATTCTGTACAGAAGAGGTGGTAAATTGCCTATCTCCTATCGTAATCCATATGGATCAAAAGGCTTTATGTGGTATGACTTCTGGATGGGACGAGAAGTTACTCCTCGTATTGGAAAATTCGATGTAAAGCTCATCCTTCATCGATTTTCCATAATTATTGTGGTAAGTAAATATTGTTTTTGCAGCAAATGTGATACTATAACTTCATTATGAGATCATTTCTGTGTATGTGACATAAAGAAATTAAAAGGCAAACAGAAAAGCATCAACTTCATGCCAAGGTGACCCACCTCTGGCCAATGCGGTTTATCCCCAGTGACAAGGTAAATCTTGATTGTAGGTATATGTTTTGATCTTGTTAATTGAATAAATTATCTTCAACATTTGTTCTGGTACCATGATGTACATGTAAAGAAATTTGCACAGTACTTCAAAATGGGATTAACATCATATCTATGTTTGTGTCAACTTTTATTGTTGTTTGAGGGAGGTGTGGGATCAGGATCTCCAGAAAGGTCCCAGCTTAATGTTCCTACTCTGAAGAGTGTTGTGTGTCCTGTCTAAATATGGAATCTGACTCCAAATATTTTGTATCTGTTGAATAAAAATAAATGTTATGTTCAACAAATATGATAAAATAAATATTAACATTATATTATGGGTGCCTGGGCATGGCCTATGATTCTGTAGACTATAGCCCAGCTGCATGGCTGAACCTGTGTGAGCTATTTGCCTACGCTGGCTGCAGATGCCTGTTTGCCCATATGTTGGTTGAATAGTGTCTGGACAAATTAGAGCACAATAATACGCACAAAAACACTTACAGGCACTAGAAAATATACTGATAACAGTAAAGGAAATCTATGGATTGAAATAAGAACCACAAAATATCTTTATTTACTTTAAAGCTGTTGCATTACATGGCACTTCAGCAAAATATAATAAAGTTTGTGTCACTTATGAATACCATCTCATTTCTGGAACTTATTCAAAGTCTTTCATGTCTCTCTCCATACATATTTCCCTGTTGTAGAATGCTTCAGTATTACCTGACTGGAATTTTTGCTGTGGTGAAAATTCATGTGGTATGGTAAGCGTATTATACCATCTTCCTGTTATGGTGTTAGAACTTCTAGGATTCATTAAGCTGCTATCCAAAGCCAGCTGGAACATCCACAGCTTATCTGTGGGTTCCTGAGGACACACACACAGTAGCAGCCACTGACAGAAAGTACCTGTGCTACATCATTTCCACTTTGTGTAGATCACCTCCTTCCAAATTTCAGGGATACCAGCTGCTTTGCTTCTCATTAATGAAACTGAGCTATTACACTGTTGCCAAAAAGAGAATTGTCATACTTAACTTCACAAGCTGCATCAGTAAAGGGCTCTCATGCAAAGTGGACACCTTAAAACAAACATCAGAGGGCACACACAGTTGTACAGACAAGTGATTTTGAACTGACCATAATTATGAATCTTATGGACATGGATTTGTCGTATGGTGTCATTTTAGTTTGAACATGGTATGTTATGATAGTTATGCATTTGTTGAATGAATGTGTTGATCACACCAAGTGACCACAACTTAAGATGACCATCATTTTGTTTGCATGACCATAATGGCAGTATAGTATTAGTTCAATTCTGAAACAATGCAGCTGGTGCAGATGTGTTTGATGGTTGAACATTGTCTTACTGCAAACTGCATTGGTAATATGTGTTGTCCACATAGGCATTGTCACCAGAGTGGTTGAGGAGTCTTGGTTTAACATATCCGATTGTGATGGCCACATATGAATGAAATGCTGCCGCAGTGATTGCAATCCTGCAAATGATGTGGGACATCACTGGATGCAACTTGAGTTCTCATTTCGTACATCTCAAGTGCAATCTAAAGAATAACTAGTAAATCAACTATGTTTTTGAAGTAGAAGACTTACACCTCCAGCAGACAACTCAGGGGCCTGTATTTCAACAGGACAAGGCTCGGATTCTTATAATGAGAAATGTGGAAGCCATACTTGAAGAAAGATGTGTACCACTGCTTCTCTGGTTTGCACATTTGCGTGACATGTCACCCCTGAACATGTATGGAATGTGGTTGGTTGGTGACCTTTTGTGGTTTTCTAAGACTGGTGGAACTTCACAGAGTAGAGTACAAACTCTGAGTAAGGAGGTTCCTCATTATCCAGGTGCTGTTTTGTGCAATGTCAAAGTGTTTAGAAGCATCACTGGGAAGCTTGATGTCAACTAAATTCAACAACCCCGAGTTTATGTACAGTTGTGTTACCTTAGAGATTTATCTTCTACTATCAGTTTTAGTGTAATGTAATCGTATTGCCATAGCAGTTTTATCATCTTCAATAAATAATCATCAAGATATTTCTTTATTTATGAGCCAAACCAGCAAAGTATTTTATTCATTTTTCTGGCAATCAAATCTTCATATTGCCACAATTGTACCACAGATTGCTCATCTCTTATGTAATGTTTTATTCCAGTATTTTAAGTGTTATATTTAAAACTACTTTATCTTTTGAGATATGAGTGCTATCTGCTCTGTATTACACACATTTTTCTTGCATTGTCATATCGCAGTCAGTTTATCCTCACAATTGTTCAGTTAGTAGTGGTTTGCTTCATTGCCTTTTGTCAGCGGTGGACTTCCTGATATTTTTTTGCATTTGGTCTACAACTCCACATTTTCCAATCTCTACATATTATAAAAATGTGTGTGTGTGTGTGGGTGTGTGTGGGGGGAGGGGGGTCCATTTGTGTTTTCCCCATCTCCTCCTGAACCAGTGGACCAATCCAACTGAACTTGGTACACATGTCTTTTACTGTCAGGTAACAATTGCAGTGAATGTAAGACCCATAGTTCAGGTGATACAACGTGGCGATCAGTGAGGTGGGTGAAAAACAGCTGCATCATTCATGAAGTTTTAATGCATTTATTCTTTAGTGCTAAGACACTCCTACAGTTGAGTTAACTTGAGGAAATCCCTGACAACTGGCACCGCTTTTGACATCTTTCAATTGTGAAGCGTAGACGGCTGCAGGCAAAAATTGTAGCCATCTACAAAGCTATGAAGAGGCGTTGTCATAGAGACTGTTACAAAATCACTTTGTAGACACGTGAAGAAGCAGTGACCAGCGTTCAGAAACTGTTGGGGATCATGTTCCTTAATCTGGATACTGTTCCTACACATTTGTACATCGTGCATATTTCTTTACATGACTGTTTGATAATTTACAAAGCGTTTTCATGAATACATAGTAATAAATTTTTTAAAAATACTGTACTTCAAACACAGCTCATTTTTTGTATTCATTTCTAATAGAAAATTGGCAAAATGAATACCCGAGCAATGCAGCTAGGTTTCTCAGCTCGTTATAGAAATAAAGAAAATTGATTAGTGTAGAGACACTTCTCTATATGATTCATACCTAGAAAAGAGCAAACAAAATTCTCAAAGTAGTTAGGGTTTTAGGATGTCAATGTGGACTGTGATGTGAGAATTAGTAGAAAAATCCTTTAGCATAGTAACCCAGATTCCACACCTTGATTGACCCTCATAGTCTAAGTCCACCATTCAGTCACCTGGCCTGCTGATACCTATTTATATGCCGTGGGCTCAACATTCCAGAACTATGCTAAACAGTCTCCAAGCAGCATTTTTTTTACTTTAATTTCACATGCCGCCATATCACGTGTCACAACATCGATTATAGTGATGTCTAGTAGTTTGCCAGCCAGAGTGGCTGAGTGGTTCTAGGCGCTACAGTCTGGAACCGCGCGACAGCTATGGTCACGGGTTCGAATCCTGCCTCGGTCATGAATGTGTGTGATGTCCTTAGGTTATTTAGGTTTAAGTAGTTCTAAGTTCTAGGGGACTGATGATGACCTCAAAAGTTAAGTCCCATAGTGCTCAGAGGCATTTGAACGATTTGATGTCTAGTAGTTTCTGTAGTGGCAAGAGAATCTATACATTCTTGTCCAGCCTTGATTGGGCATGTATATTGTAACAATTACTATTTGTGTTCTACAGCTGTTGCTCACATTTGTATTTATTTTGTGTTTAACTTAACACTACACATTTTGAACACATTCTCCTCATGGAGAGGCTGTTCGGAGAGTGGGAGGAATTTGCCAGAAGTCTATGGCTAGTGGTATCTGCTGTTGTTGTTGTTTTGATTATCTTGACATATCACTTCTGACATTTACATAATTACCTGTAGGCTATGTGTGCATGCCTTGTAGTGTTAGCTGTAGGGTTAATGCCTTCATCATCTGTGAATAAATAATTAATGTAATGCTGTAATTACATTAGTAACAGAAATTGTTTAATTAGCTGTTTTTGTTTGTGTTTCAGATTACACTGAACATGTTGATTGCCACAAAAGCATATTCGCAGGGAGTGGAAGAAGAAATATTAAGATCTGTTATAATATCTACAATATTGCAGTCATTATATTCTTTACACTTTATTTTTCATGAAGACCTGTATCTGTATTCCTTCCTAGCTATCTCAGAAGGTGTTGGATACATGATAGCAGTGGGATTTATGACATTTCCATTCATATTGACATTCACTACAAAAGCTATCTTGGACTATAGGTTAGTCTCTTACATATATTAACTGCTGTTGACATCTCTCTACTTACTGAAGAATAAAAAAAAAATTTATCTTGTTTCACAGATTAAAGGCATCACTGACAGAAATGTATATTGTACTGTGTTCCTATACAATTGGACAAATATTATTACAGTCGAGCAGCCACAGGAAAATGCTCTCTCTAAAATATCCAGTCACCTCAGTTTGGAGGGTGAATGTGCTGCCTAAATGGAGTGCTGCTGTTCAGACCAGAGCATATATGGGAGAGATAATTATTTATTGGGCTTTGGCTTTGGTTGCTGGTAAGTCTTATGTCCAGTTTTCAGCAATGTTATTGTAACTAGAGGACCAGATTCATGTATGAGTGATAAAACACTACTGGTTAATCTGTCATGATTTGTTGTTTTTGTGAATATAGTCGCCATTGTTCTTAATAAGAAAATTAGAACTCATTCTTTTAACACCTATAACTACAATGGTGTGCAAAACTTTAGGGTGAAAGTAACTTTTGCATGATGTGTTACTGCCAAGTAACATAGGTCGATGAAACATCGACCACACATAGAATGAACTCCTACAGTATAGTACAAAAGGTAACTGAAAGACAGACAAACAGAAATGACACTTTTATTGAAAGTCACCACGATTTATAATGGTCTGCTGGATATAAGGAAAGATGGGATGTGGTTCTTAATAGGGTGTGTGATCACCACAGATGGCAATGAATGTTCTGCAATGTGCTCCCATGCTGGCCACATGGTTGGTTGGGAGTTCTTGTGGTAGAGCATTCCATTCCTCCACCACCACAGTTGACAACTGTTGGATGTGCTATAATACATCTCCCCAATGCATCCCACATACATTCGATGGAATTTAAGTCAGAGGAATAGGCAGGCCAGTCCTTTCACTGAGTATCCTCTCATTCAAGAGCTGTCCCACCGTCACAGTTCGATGTGATCACACTTTGTCATCCATAAAAATGAAGTCAGGGCCAAATGTACCCTGAAAATATGCACTTTGGGAAAGGAGTACAGTGTCACAATGTTGACTAGTGGGTGTGCTGTGTTCAATGATTGGCAGGTCACTGCACCCATGCAGCATTATGACTCACTGCACAACACATGGACCATCAAAATGACCATGTTCAACAATGTTCCTGGGTGTATTGCGTGTTCCCACCTTTCACCAGATGAGGATATGCCCAGCTTTGTCGAACATTATCACTTTTGTTAAAAGTGTTGGAAGGCATGTTGTTGCATGGACGTACTGACCTCAAAATCTTTGAACATGGTACATTTATCAGTCAGTGTTGTTGTGACACTGTGCTCTTTCCCCAAGTGCACCTTTTCTGGGTTCATTTCACCCTGCCTTTGTTTTTATGGATGACAGTGTGTGACTATATTGAACTGTGCAGGTGGAGTAGTTCTTGGAATGAGAGGATATTTAGCGAATATCGCTCTGCCACAATAATTCTTTACCAACCTTTTGCCAGTACATTGCAGAGTATGCATTGCCATCCATGATGATCACATACCTTGTTAAGAACCATTTTCCATCTTTCCTAATGTCCAGAGGACCATTATAAATCACGGTGACTTCTGTGTGATTATTGTCTTTGAATCAAAGTGTCATTTTTGTTCTTCTCATTGTGTGTCTTTCCGTTACCTTCTGTACTGTACTGTAGCAGTTCCTTCTGTCGAGCTATGTTATTTGGCAGTGACACATTGTGTGAAAGTTACTTTCATCCTTAAGTTTTGCACACCAGTGAATTTTCAAGATTTTTGTGCAAATTTTTGTATGTTCCTGATCGCATTCTGCTAGATGGCCAAGGATGTTAGTGAGGTCTGTTGTGTGTCTTGTTCCAATAGTTTATGTTTGTGATTGTATTGTTGGCTGTCAGTGTTGCAAACTATAACAGGAGTTCTTGCAGCCTATATTACTTACAATAATGCACTGATGGGAAAACCAGATGTAGCTGCCATATTTGATAGGGAAAACTCCTGCTGCTTCAGTAAAGAGATTCCTTTGTGACAGTTGTGTACAAACCCTACAAAAGAAATGACAAATTGGTGCTCTTTATTGTGCCCAAAAAACTGAGATACTAGATCTCGGACATAGTCAAACCACGCAGCTTTGAACAGAGTTTGTGCCTCACTGTGCCAAGTGTCTACAGTTAGAATCTTGGGCTAGGTAAAATTTCCTCTGCCAGGCAAACTGTTGTAGTTAAAAATGTGTTAATGACAGAGATTGCTTATGGTTAACCCTGATTATAACTATTGAAGGGCAAGCCACTGGCCAGCAAATCAACCCTGAACATTTATGACATGAGCAGTCATCCGTCCAGAACACTTTTTAACAATGCAGTGGCACCATATACGAGAGAGTTCTTTTTATTGTGGGAATTCAGGTTCATCTGTTATGCAAACAACTGTTTTCAAATTCCCAAATATGTTACAACATCTTTGTGCTATCATCAGTGTGTACTTTTATTCAGTTCTTATTTTCTATATTGTTGGGTTTTGTAGAACTCTGTTCACATTATTATATGCTGGTAGCTGGCTATCTGTAAAGTTATTTTAGTAGTTTTTGTCCTCATCTGCATTCTCATCTGTTGTGGAAGTATACACAGAAGCATAGTACAGGTTTCTGAGTAACTTCCCTCACAAGTTAGACTTTTGAACTTCACAAACCAATGTTTATGTTGGTGTTGTGTCTGATTCCTGTCGATGTTCATGTTAAAAAGAACAGTTCTTTTTATAATAGGTGGACATGAATTCCTGTAATTTAGTCTGCAAACACAGTTGTTGCTGGAACTTCAAAACTAAATGATTATTTGTCTTGTTCATTTACGAATGAAGTGTTTCCAGAACTGCCAAAAATGATGATGAAGACACGTATTTCATATTTGGCTTGAGGCAGCTTAATGTTTTGCAAAGGTAGCACACACCCTACAAGTCATCGATTTTACTCCTCTTTCACACATTTGTAGGACATAGATCGGTGTAGCAAATAATGCTCAATATGATGTGCTCCTCCTGCATTTTCAAGAAGTCGAGGGTCATAGTTTTAGGAGCCTATTGAACACCATTTGTGAATGCCAGCTGTTGAGCAACAATATTTGCACAATCAGGAACTGTGGATTTAAGGCAGCAGGCTAGAAGTCTCCTAGAGTTATGTTTGAGGCTTGTCATCACCCCCCTCCTAATCTTCCACCAAACGCTTATATCACTACAATGAGTAGTTTCTTCAAGAAGGAACTGTAATGATATCCCCCTAATCCCTCTCCCACTCCCTCACTCTCCTGTGGCCTTGCTACTCTTTTCTGAGAAAACTTGTGGCGAGCATGGTGTCTCGAGTCACTGCATTATTTTTTTCCTTTCCAGTGTTGCAGTCTTACTTTCTGACTTTATCTTTTCTCATACTCTGTCTGTAGACAGATTACCTATTGACAACCTAGCTTGTCGCAGGACATTGATTATGGCTTTTCCCATTTTACTTATTTATTTTCAACCACTTACTTTCATTAAGTCCCCACATCCAGGTCTGTTCTCCACCTTTTCTAATATTGTTAGAGACATGTAGGCCATGCAAGGAACCTGACTAAGCAGGGAATGCACTATTGAGGCCTGAGATATTACCTCTCTGTAAGTGCTGAGGAACAGGTGCCTGTCTGGTGGTATCAGGACTCTGGGCAGTGGCCGTCAGTCTGGCAATTGCTCTGGCTTTGCGATACTTGTGGGGAGAGCCCTTTCTAGGTTGTTTATGCAGTATCATGACAAATATCTCACACAGTGGAAATACGACAGTCATCTGCCAGTGGCTGTGAGGCAACAACTAATGTCCGCCTGTTCTGCGATCTGTGTTAATTTCCATGAAATGCATTTCAGTTATGATCATCTCCAGTCCTTTGAGGATACCATGCCCTCTGTCAGAACCCCAGAGCATCTGGATGGGTTTACATGCTGGTTAACACAGATACTGTCAGTGAGTGAACCAGCCCGGGTGGAGGTAAGTGGTGGAGGGTAGTACTATGTTGGTTTGGTAGCAGACTTTTGATTCACGAACTACTTCATCATCTCGATATCTGTCTCTTCAATGCACCTACCCACATTTGTGTTGCCCATGACACTTCTTTGTCTATTAAACTTACGATCTCTTCCCTCAATCTCATGGCATCACTGCAATTGATGTTATACCTCAGTCTTTATGACAGTGATCACTTTTGCCAATCCAAATGCTGTATGGGCAGAATAATAAAGAAGCATTAAGTGGGTGTGATCTTCCACACACCAGCCAAGATGGCAGCTCTTCCCGGATCTGTGAAAGATGATCTGCTTTTACGAATTTATGAAATTCCTTGTCAGCATGTTAAAAGTTGCATAGAATAAACAATATGCTCTGTACAAGAATGTTGCATCAAACACAAGCTATATATCCGCTTTCTACAGCCCAACAAAGCTGCAATGCCTGACCATTGTATTTCCATTGGCCATTGCATGAATTATGGGAAAGTCAAGATACTGTTCACAGCCTCATCCTACTGGTATTCAGTGATCAAGAAATCTGTCGAAATACAATTAGCAGACAATATGCTCAGCTGAGGAGATAGTTCGCACCTCGGCAAATAACGGAAACTACTCATTTCATGTCTGCGCTCTCAGAAAAATTATTGTTCTGAGTCTTTGCTGTCTGACATTCCAACACTTCACACATTTTAATAATTAACCCCATGATTCCTAAGCACATTAGATTCACTTCATCCATTTTAATAATTAACCACATGATTCCTTAGAACATTAGATTTGTTGACTCAGCACTTTTTTATTCTGAGAAGCCTAATGAAAAATCTATGAGTGTGCTCTTGTGCCGACTGTCTTATCTCCGATGCACACACATTTACTCACAGTGTATCATTGTGACAAGTGGCTTTAATTCAGTGATGGCCTCACCTTGAAGAGCAAACATGACAACACCCCAAGCCACATGACCACTTCCATCATGGAATTTTTTACCATAAAAGGCATTCTTGTTGTTCCACACCCCCCCCCCCCCCCCCCCCCCCACCATTGGCCTCATCTGAGTCCTTATCACCTTTTTTCTTCTCCCGAAATTGAAAAATATCTTAAAAGGATGTCATTTTGTGATTTGCAAGAATATTCAAACAAATGTGATCAAACTGTTAAAAAAAAAGGCCCTACCAATTGAAGCCTTTTGGAACTGCTAGCAGGATTGGGAATGACAACTCTGCTGATGTATAGCTGCCAAAGGGAACTACTTTGAAGGGGACATTGTTATCGTTTGAAAAAAAAAAAATGAAAACATTGGTAGATAAAAAATCAGTCTCACTGCTCTTCTCACACACTTCGTATGTGTATTATTGTGAAGTGTGTGACAGAGGGTACTTTTTACCATACTATATACTGAAGTTTCTTGTATTCTATCCATGTATTGAGAGTGGTAAGATTTTGTGTGTTTTGAGGTTTTTTTTCTGCTACACATAAAAAGTCTGTAACCATTTGCACCATCCCTTGATGTTCCCTGTAAGTCCAACCTGATATGAGTTCCATACACTTGAATATTACTCAAGTATAGGGCATAAAAGTGTATTTTAAGTCCCCTCTTTTGTAGGCAAACTGTGTTTTCCCAGTGTTTTATCAGTTAACTATCGCCTGTGATTTGCTTCAACTACAACTGAGCCAAAGTGGTTGTTCTGTCGCACATCTCTACATATTGTTGAGGAAAGGGGAAAAAAGGTATGGAGAGTTAAAGCAGTCCTCATCACGAAGGTTCTTTCAAACAATTCAGTGCTGCATTAGGCACGGTCATATTGTAGATAGTATGCTCTTGGCCTCCTCTGACCTTTGAGATGACTAGATACAGGTGGACTCCGAACTGTGGTGCCATTTGGTATTTTTCACTTTAACAAATTATTGCTAGATATGAAAGAAGTGATAAGTGACAGGAAAAATTCTTTGACTTTACTGAGATTTGAAAGCTCGACCTTTGGATTTACTGTCTGGCACTTGCTCACATAGCCTTCAAGGCACACACATTTATGATATGACTGACAAGGTGTGACTCATTAATCTTATAGTTAAAAGGATATCACATGTTTATGTTCCACGAAGTGCACCACTTTGTATTTAGATATTATGAGCAAGTTGCCAGTCTTTGTGCTTGACATATTTTGTCGAGATCTAGTCAGATATTATGGTAATTTTTACCAGATCAAATTTCTTCATAAATAACAGCATGATAGATGAAAAGCTTGAGACAGCAACTATTATTATACTTGAATGCTGTCAATTTGCTGTGCTGGCCACCATTGATAGGATTAAACTACCCTTTTATTTTATATGTTTCAGTACTACATAGTTTTGGCTGTGTAGCCATTCTCAAGTGTCTGTTACACGTATCAGCTCCAATAGTTTGGATTAGATTAGATTAGTACTTGTTCCATAGATCATGAATATGACATTTCGTAATGATGTGGAACGTGTCAGGTTAATAAAAGGTGTCTATACAAGATATTACATTAGACAAAATATTACATGACACTCAATATTTTTAAATTTTTTTTTTGTTGGGGGTTAGGAAATTACCCACTTACTATATCCAAC
This sequence comes from Schistocerca serialis cubense, assembly GCF_023864345.2. Lineage (NCBI taxonomy): Eukaryota > Metazoa > Arthropoda > Insecta > Orthoptera > Acrididae > Schistocerca > Schistocerca serialis. Next base: position 894,577,102 of record NC_064640.1, read on the forward strand.
AATTCATCTAATGAGTAGAAGGAGTTACCATTAAGGAATTCTTTTAATTTCCTTTTAAATGCTATATGGCTATCTGTCAGACTTTTGATGCTATTAGGTAAGTGACCAAAGACTTTGTGGCAGCATAATTTACCCCCTTCTGAGCCAAAGTTAGATTTAACCTTGAGCAGTGAAAATCATCCTTTCTCCTAGTGTTGTAGCCGTTACACTGCTATTACTTTTGAATTCCTTCGGATTGTTAATAACAAATTTCATAAGTGAATATGTATATTGTGAGGCTACAGTGAAGCTTTCTAGTTCTTTAAATAAGTGTCTGCAGGAGGATCTTGGATGAGCTCCAGCAATTATTCTGATTACACGCTCTAGTGCAATGAACACTCTTTTACTCAATGATGAGTTACCCCAGAATATGATGTCATACGAAAGCAGAGAATGAAAATAGGTGTGGTAACCTAATTTACTCAGATGTATGTCGCCAAAATTTGCAATGACCCTAATAGAATAAGTAGTTGAACTCAAACGTTTCAGCAGATCCTCAGTGTGTTGTTTCCAGTTCAACCCCTTATCAATGCATACACCTAGAAATTTGAATATTCTACCTTAGCTACCGATTTCTGATCGAAGTCTATATTTATTAATGGTGTCATTCCATTTCCTGTGTGGAACTGAATATACTGTGTTTTGTCAAAGTTTAATTAGAGCCCATTTGCAGAGAACCACTTAATGATTTTCTGAAAAACATCGTTTACAATTTCACCAGTTAATTCTTGTCTGTCGGGTGTGATAGCTATACTTGTATCATCGGCAAAAAGTACCAGCTTTGCATCTTCGTGAATATAGAATGGCAAGCCATTAATATATATTAAGAACAGCAGAGGACCCAAGACCGAACCTTGTGGCACCCCATTCTTGATTGTTCCCCAGTTTGAGAAATCACCAGTTTTTTGCATATTATGTGAACTGTTTATTTCAACTTTCTGCACTCTTCCAGTTAGGTATGATTTAAACCATTTGAGCACTGTTCGATTCATACCACAGTACTTGAGCTTATCTAGAAGTATTCCATGATTTACACAATCAAAAGCCTTTGATAGATCACAAAAAATCCCAACGGGTGACTTCCGGTTACTCAGAGCATTTAATATTTCATTAGTGAAAGTGTATATAGCATTTTCCGTTGAAAAACCCTTCTGGAAACCTAACTGACATTTTGTTAAAACTTTATTTTTACAAAGGTGTGAAGCTACTCTACAATACATTACTTTTTCAAGAATTTTGGATAAGGCAGTCAGAAGAGAGATTGGGCGGTAGTTGTTGACATCAGATGTATCCCCTTTTTTATGCAGTGGTATAACAATGGCATACTTCAGTCTATCTGAGAAAATACCCTTCTTCAGGGAGCTATTACATATGTGGCTAAGAATCCCACTTATCTCTTAGGAACAAGCTTTTATTATCCTGCTGGAAATGCCATCAATTCTATGTGAGCTTTTATTCGTAAGAGTGTTTATTATCTTCCTAATTTCAGGAGGAGAGGTGGGTGGAATTTCAATTGTATCAAATGGTGTGGGTAAGGCCTCTTCCATTAACTGCTTTGCTTCTTCTAATGAATATTTAGATCCTATTTTCTCTACAACATTTAAAAAATTATTATTCAAAATGTTTTTGACTTCCAGCTTGTTATTTATCAAGTTTCCATTCACTTTGATGGTAATGCCGTCATCCTGTACTCTTGGTTGTCCTGTCTCCCTTGTAATAATAATCCAAATTTTTTTGATATTGTTATTAGTCAGCAACAAAAAATTAGGAGAAAAAAAATTGTGTAGTTGTAAATTTTTGTACAGTGTTTGGAGGATGTGTCATGAACAACATATTGAAAATCCCCACCGGTGGAGGGGGGGGGGGTGCAGTTAAAAGTAATTTTTTTTTTTAGAATAACTTAAAAACTGCAGATTCCTGTAAAAATGCTTTCCAGTACAAAATTGAAATACATAAAACTTTATATGGGAATGGTGTTCCTCATTTTCTTTCTAGGACTAATAGTTTCCTCATTGCCTTGTTTCTTCTATTCATAGTACTGATAATATCATATTTGAAGAAAATAGGTTGGTTTGCATGTGATCAGTCTTTTTATAACTGGCGCTAGTTTCCACAGAGTAAGTCATTTTGTTGCAGTTAGGTCATAATGTTTGAACTCTTAATGTCTTCTAGTATTCTGATAAAACTAGATAAGTCTTTTAGGACTTCTAATACCTATAAGGTATAGCCTTATAAAAGGAGCTGTCCCATAACCCTATTTTCTAGTAGAAATTATGTTTGTTTCTGTGTTCTCTATAATCTTTCAAAGCTGGAAATACTTTTTCCATGTTGAGTATACAGTATCAGTCAACTGTATTTTTGCCATTCTCATCACCACTTAACTGCTTAATAGGCATCATGAATGATGTAAACACTTTTTTTAATCATGAAAAAGAAGTACAGGCACAGTATCTCACTTTCATTTGTAAGCAATGAACCATAAACTGATCATTCTGCATAATGCATCTATTGTTTACTATGTATGTTAACATTTTATATCAAGTGAGATACATTTGTTTGCATGTTAATGTTCTTGGCGTTAATGTGCTTCCTTTATAATGTGTTTAGCTGTAACTTCAAATGTTAAGCTTGTTGCCAAGTTTAATCACCATGACATTTCATTTTATAGCTGTTATTTCTTGCAGGTACCACTTACCTTGGTATTTTCATAATACCATCAGCATTTACAGTTACTGTGCTTTCAAGAGCCTTCAGGGAATATAAACGTTCAGCAGCCTATCAAGCAGGTGAAGTTAACACCAAACAATACTAAGCTGTAATTCTCAGTAACTCTTGTGAAACAAGATCATGCTAAATGATTGTGAATATGGGGCTAACTGCCATGTTCAAATATGGAATCATTTATAAAATGTTTTTTTCTTTTTTTGTGATAACTACTGTGCACTATTTGAACTGTCTTTGTTTAGCAATTGAGCACATACATTTTCTTAAAAAAGAGTTTTCAAAGATTTTAAGATGGTCTAAAATTACAAATGATCTTTATGTAGCACTTTTTATGTTCTTGTAAGTAATCTGAAAGATTATAGGAGCATCAACATTTATTGTGGCAAGTTTAGTTTTTATTGATCTAAGAAGACTGTTAAAACAGTAATTTTTTTAAAAATATGTCTTTGGCTAGTACTTATAGTTAATTACTTAATATTATTATTATTATTATTATTATTATTATTATTATTATACGTATCACTCTACAGTGTTATTATTAGTATTATTATACGTATCACTTTATGAGAGTACAAATTAAAGCCCTTACTGATTGATATGTTATAAACGCCATTCAGACTATGGCACGAACTGAACAAATATCATTTCATGCTGTGTATTTTATATTTGGTTATTTTCTGTATTTTTGTTGTAATTATTTTCTAATTGTGTTGTTTAAATAAATAGGTTTAGGTTAAATGAGTGTATGTGTATTTAAATATTACCTGTATTGTAACATTGTTTTTGGAAACTCCACTTTAGTGTAAAGACTGCTTGTAAGAAAGACAAATGGCAAGCCTTTGCTCTTTCAAAGGTTGCTAGTCAACTGCATTGATATGATCTGTGTGTCTCCCAGCTGTGTGAAATGGGACACTAAATGTGCGCACGGAATGACCACTCCCATCATTAGTTTGATATTCATCTCATTTGAAATTAAATTTTTTGTTAGCAGCAGTAATTTGTACACCTTCCAAATATTTAAAGAACTTAATGCTACACAATTACACAAATATATTTGAATCTGTGTTCACAAATCGGAAAGACAGATTATAATCTCGTGGAGAAGGAGCATTTGTTGTAACAAGCAGAAACATTAGATCCAGTGAGTCTAAAATAAATTGGACTGCAAACTAATATGGACAGGAATAATCAGGTTTGATTGACTTCTTTTATAAATCAGATGTTTCTACCAACAGATCCACACTCGTTGATCATATCATTATTCAAAGTAGCCTAAACTTGATATCATGGAAATACTCCCAAGTACACAATGGTGGTATCAGGTGGTGATTAACCTACCCAATATCAATTGGGAAAATGTACATTAATGTTACTGACAATAAGGACAAACAATGCTGCAAAATAATTTCAGACTTCATTGTCTGACAACTACCCTGAACAACTAGACAAACAACCCACAGCTGAAAGAAACATTTTAGACCTCGTGGCTACAAACAGAACCAATCTTTTTGTGTCATCAGTGAGAGAGGGATAAGTGACCATGGTGTTATTTGAAACAATGATCACCAAAAGCAAAAAGGTCATAAATAAAGTTAGGAAAGTATTTGTGACTGGCTATCAGCTTACTTAAAGGGTAAATTGAGAACATTTACTTCAGATCTGGAATATGGGGAACAATTGTGCATTAATATACCATGGTTTGCATAAATACGTATCAAGGAAAGTAATAAAATATGGCAAAGACCCAGCTTGGTTTGATGGTACCATTTGGAGAATACTGTAAAAGGAAAAATGGACTACTACACTTTCCATACAAAAGAAACTGTAGGGAAACCAACAGACAAAACTTAATAGTGTGAGAATGCTTAGTCTCATGGCAGTAACACTGAATAAAATGTTCTTGTGCTTTCAGCCATTGAAGTTAAAACATCACTAACTTTTGATCAAGCACTTCTTTTCCATTGTCAAGTTGAATGACTGTAGATTGACTGCTGGTATGCCCTTATATACTGTAGCTGCTGGCTGTGATATCACTGGTGCTCACAACCTTGCCACATGTTAACTCTGCATTCGATGTGCCCGTTTCAACCTCATGCTCTCTGGGTGCAAGCCGTGCTGAGCTACAGGCTGCTGTCTTTATTAAGTAGCTAGTGATCCTTGAAAATTCTGAATCAGCCGGGCATCTTACATAACCTGAGAAAAAAGTCAGGAAATTCAAATGGAGTCCTGGAATTTAAAATATTCTGCTCTATTATTACTGTTTCATAATAAAAATTAAAGTCAATATTTTCTTTTCTTAATAAAACAGGCACAAAAAATTTTTCTTCCGTGTTCTCATTTCTCATTTTGTCACAACACAACTTTGAAAGTTGAGAAGGTGTGGCCGAGAGTGTATTGGGAATGTCAGCTTAATGAAATAAAACAATATTGAAATTAAGTACTTTACATGAAATTGTTTTATGTACAGTATAACAAGAAATGCTGTGTGTTAAATCTAGACACTTGGTGAACGAGTATAGTGCATTGCTTTTTCCTTTATTATTTTCAGTTTTGATATACAGGGTGATTCTTATTAGCAGTTAAAAACCCTTGAAGTAATGTAGATAATGCTGAGACAAATAATTGAATATAAGACGTGAGGGCCACAAATGTCGGGAAATACCTGAAAAGTGGATGACAGATGTTGACCATGTGAAGTCACCAGATGACGTACCTCGCAGCACGTGCAGCAGTTGGGCTTGTCAGTCCTACCTTCACCGAAAAGTGGCAGGGCTACATATCGCTCCACTAGGCTATTCTGTTTTCATTCTTGAATTATCCAATTGATATGATAGTGCTGGTAGTAGCTATACAAGACTACAATGATTCGGGTTACATTTATGAGTAGACTAGCAGAGTGATGTGAATCACTTACCTTTACCAGCGAGAGTAGGGTTGACAAGCCCAACGCCTTCACGTGCGGCAACGTACATCATCGTCATCTGGTGTTGTCACGTGTTCAGCGTTTGTCATCCAATTTTGGGGTATATTCTGACATTTGCAACCCCATGTGTCTCATATTAAATTACTTGTCTCAGAGTCATCTACGTCATTTCGGGGTTTTTTGAATGTTAATAAGAATCACCCTTTATAACACTGACAGACAAACACCTTTAGAAAATTTGAATGTTTACAAACATATTTTGATAAGAAGTAGACTATAAGGCAGTATTATTTATGTTGTGTCGGTATCTGGGCCGACACCGTGAAGTTGAGATGGCTGAAAAGGCAAGCTAGACTAACGCAGATGGGCGTGAAGTACTGGAACAGGCTACGTTATTAATGTTAAGAAGAAAAGTACGTAGCTTGATTAATACTTATCTTTAATATCATTGTGGTACATCGATCTTGACGATACACAGGAGACTTGAAGTACAATCACTGTATGGCTAATGGCGCCTTGCTAGTTCGTAGCCATTAACTTAGCTGATGGCTATTCTGTCTCTCGGCTAATGAGAGAGAAAAGCTTCGTACATCTGGTCGGTAGCTAGGTTCTCGTACAACTGGGGCGAGTGCTCTCTCGTATCACGAGACCTGCCTTGGTGGTGGCGCTAGGTCTGCGATTACACAGTGGCGACACGCGGGTCCGACATGTACTAAATGGACCGCGGCCGATTTAAGCTACCACCTAGCAAGTGTGGTGTCTGGCGGTGACACCACATTCCTCCCCCGCAAATCGGCGAACGGTCGTGTGATAAGGCTTCCGCCCGCCGTGGGGAGGACCACATGTTGACGTATGCGATGAGGTGGGGAGCCTAACAACAGGCGATGCTGTGCCACCCGCACCCGGCCATTCGGTCCGAGGGGAGCTAGGAAACGCCTGAAAAACTAGTCCAGGGTGCACGTCAACATGCGGTGTATGCGCCCGTAAAGAGACAGGAGGGACCGACGGATCAACCTCCATTGCGTCGGGGTAGCCGACGCGCGATGACGTCATGTGGTCCGGAGCGGGCGGGAGTTCCATGGCGGAGGACAGCTGGTCACGGAAAGCGATCGGCGGCGCGTGGCCCTGGGAGGCGCTTGGCGGCTGCAACGAAGCGTCGAATGCGGGCGGCGCCGGCGGGAGAACAAGCGGCGGCGGCGGCGGCCGCTGCTGCTGCGGCGGCAGCGGCGCGTCGCCATGGGGCAAAATGGAAGGCATCGTCGGTAACACCTGGGGATGAGGCGAGCCAGTAGATGGGTCCCCAGGGCGCTGACCGGACGGCACCGTCGCTGAAAGCAGACGGGGAGCGGCAGAACCCGAGCGACGACAGAGGCGCAGCTGATTGAGATGCTGATGCACCTCACCAGAGGCCCCCAAAACCAAATACATCGCGCGACCGAGGCAGCGAAGAATGCGCCCTGCGAGCCAACGCCGTGAACCTCGATAGTTGCGATAAAATACAACGTCGCCTGGAGCAAAAGCAGGAGTCTGCCGCTGCACAGGAACCTGATGCGGCGGATGCAGCAAAGACATCAAGGTGCGATGAGGACGACCGTGGAGCAACTCAGCCGGCGAGCGACCATCTCGGGGCGGAGAGCGAGACGAAGACAAAAAGGGCAACAATGCGTCCTCCCGAGAATGCGACTCTTTCAATTTCAACATCTGTGACTTGAAAGTCCGGACCAATCGTTCAGCGGCACCGTTGGACTGAGGCGAAAACGGCGCGGATGTCAGATGTTGAATACCATTGGCCTGGCAGAATGACTGAAATTCTGCGGACATGAATTGTGGGCCATTGTCGGAAACAATAGTCTGCGGAAGACCTTCAATGCAAAAGATAGCAGACTACGCTTGGATGGTGGCGGAGGACGTCGTGGAAGACATCCGGACAACAAAAGGAAAATTACTGAAGGCGTCGACCAGAACCAACCATCGAGCATTCCAGAATGGACCAGCAAAATCAATGTGCAAGCGTTGCCAAGGGGAAGTGGCTTTTGGCCACGCAAAGACTTTCCGCGGCGGTGCGGACTGTTGTTCGGCACACGCCGGGCACGAAGAACACATATTCGTAATCGCAGCATCGATTCCGAACCAAGTACAGTGCTGACGAGCAAGTTGTTTCGTTCGCACTATACCCCAATGTCCTTGGTGAAGAAGCCGTAAAACAGAGGACTGTAACGAACGTGGGACCACGACTCTGGACTGATCATTATCAGAACGCAACAACAAAACACCACGTCGAACAAAAAGTCTCTCCTGGTGAGCAAAAAATCGGCGAACCAACGGATCCTCGATCCGAGACTTAGACAAAGGCCATTGCGTAGCAACAAAACGTAAAACAGTAGCAAGGACAGGGTCAGCAGCTGTGGCTGTAGCGACACGACGAAAATCAATCAGAAACGATTCGACCACTTCATCGGTTTCCGAATCAATGAACATATAAGCAAGTTCGGAAGAATCGAATGCTTTATCCTCAGCAACAGGCAAACGGGACAACGCATCGGCGTTTCCGTGCTTAGCAGTGGACCGATACAAGATATCGTAGCGGTACTGCGAGAGGAAAATAGACCAGCGAATGAATTTCTGCGCTGTACGTGGAGGTACAGGCTTGGTCGGATGAAAAAGCGATGTCAAAGGTTTGTGGTCTGTGATGATGGTAAAGTGACGACCATACAAGAAATCATGGAACTTAGTAACACCAAACACGAGAGCCAAAGCTTCTTTCTCTATCTGTGAATAATTTCTTTGCGCAGACGAGAGCAATTTGGACGCAAAGGCAATAGGGCGATCATGGGAGCCAACTTTGTGCGCAAGCACAGCACCGATCCCGAAATCCGATGCATCTACCATCAACAAAAGGGGTTTCTGGGGATCGAATGGCGTAAGGCAAGTATTAGAAAGCAACGCCGATTTCAACTGGCGAAAGGCGCGTTCACATTCCGTCGTCCAGACGAACGGAACACCTTTACGGCGTAAGCGATGAAGCGGAGCTGAAATGGAAGAGGCATTGCGCACATATTTATTGTAATAATTAATTTTACCCAACACACTCTGTAGCTGTTTCACATTTTGAGGGGAAGGCAATTCTTGTATGGCACGGAGGTGCTCTGGACTCGGATGTATGCCTTGGGCATTAATGACATGTCCCAGGTATGGTAAGTCACGAGCAAAAAACACACATTTGTCCTTCCTCAAGCGAAGACCATTTTGCCGCAAGACCTGAAATAATGTCCGTAAGTTCGCAAGATGATCTTCTTCTGTCTGTCCGGAGATCACTATATCGTCCAGATAGTTTGCTGCAGTAGGGACCGACGCACAAATAGTTTGTAAATATTGCTGAAACAAGGCAGGGGCGGATGCACACCCGAATGGCAGTCTTTTGAAGCGGTACAATCCAAGATGCGTGTTAACCACCAATACGCGCTGGGATTCGTCGTCCACCGGTATTTGCAAGTACGCATCGGCTAGGTCCAACTTTGAAAAATATTTTCCCGGGCACAGTTTAGCAAAAAGATCGTCCGGGCGGGGCAAAGGAAAAGTAGCAGTCACTAGCTGTGGATTCACTGTGGCCTTGAAGTCCACGCAAAATCTCAATTTTCCGGAAGGTTTTGGCAAAATTACTAAGGGTGAGGCCCAGAGAGAAGCTTGCACACGTTCAATTACACCCTGTGATTCGAGATCGTGTAACGTTCTTGCGACCTCATCACGCAATGCGTGGGGAACATTGCGCGCCCTGAAAAATTTCGGTTGCGCGTTGACCTTCAGTTCTAAATGTGCTTCATAGTTTTTAGCGCAACCTAAGCCCGGTGCAAAAATGTCTGCAAATTCGTCACACAGCCGAGAAACACTGTCTGTAGGCACAGTCTGATTCACTGATAGGACCTGATTTACAATAGACATGTGGAACAACTGAAATAAATCTAGACCAAACAAGTTCACTGCAGAAGAAGAACGAAGAACGTAAAATGACACAAGTTTTGTTTGTCCCTTGTATGTTGCAAGAAGGCTGCACTGTCCTAACACAGGAATTTTCTGTCCGGAATATGTAGTTAGCTTAACATTTGCGGAACGCAACGGAGGTTTGCCCAGTTGTTTGTACGTGTCGTGATTGAGCAATGAAACTGCAGCTCCAGTATCGGGCTGGAATGGTATCACTTTGCCTTCAAAGTCTAAGTCCACAAAAAGTTTATTGTCCCGCTGACGACAAGAGCGACTGTTTTGTGCAATTTGAATAGACACTGGTACAGAATCACTTGCTAATTGACGTGATTTCCGGCGACGTCGACGCACAGTTTTTGTGGGACGAACACAGTTACTGTTAGAGAAAGTGTCACTGGACGAAGTGGAATTAACGACATGAATGTCCATAGGCGAAGGTCCACGAGCCTGAGTGTCCTTGGTTCGATTCCGGCGCGAAGCAAAGGGCCTGGAATGATTGTGATTGTCTGATCTGAGCTTTTTCTGGCAAACACTTTGAACATGTCCTTTCTTATTGCAGAAAAAGCAAATAGCTTGGCGTGCCGGGCAATGTTCACGCGAATGTCTAGTAGCACACCGCAGGCACGATTTCACTGCATTTGTGTGCTGGCGCGGCACACCTGGCTTAGCACGCGGCGGCCGCTGTGTCGACGTGCGCAAGGCCCGGTTACCGGGCCGCGCAGCGCGTCCAGCGGGCCGGTTAATGTTACACACGGCTGGCGAAGTTTCAAAAGATTCCTGAGCACAGGCAAGTGTGTCCTGTCTATCCAATATGTCTATCACTTGTTGAAGGGAGGGATTAACTAGTTTCATAATTTGCTCCCGTATGCGAACATCAGAAACGTTCTGTGCAATTGCATCACGCACCATTGTATCTGAATAAGAAAGACCACAGTCACATTCAAAGGCACAGTCCCTAGTAAGTCCTTGCAATGTTGCTACCCACTCCCTATTAGTTTGACCGGCCGTACGTTTTGTACGAAAGAACGTATACCGTTTTGCAACCACATTAACTGTTTCTTTGAAATAGGCATCTAATGCAGACAAAATTTCCTCGTAGGACAGAGTTGCTACGTCGCGTCGGGGAAACAATTTCACTATCACACGGTATGTGGACACACCGACACAAGAAAGCAAAAATGGCTGCCGCCCTTTACCTTGAATTCTGTAGGCTGCTAGATGAAAGTTGAACTGGCGAGACCACACGTGCCAGGTCTCATCGGCTGCCACGTATGGTCGAAAGGGAGGTGCAACAGCGTTTAGTGGCAGCGGTAGCGAAGAAGCGGCGGCGGCCGCATCGGTTTGAATGGTACGTTGACCCTGGACGAGCTGTCCAAGGGCATCCAGTAACGCCTGCGTCTGCTGATTCTGCAAGCGATAAAATTCGGACAGTACATCTGGAGAATGTGGCGAAGCCATGACACAATTAAATGTAAGCAATCAGAAAGAACTCTTTTATCTCGTCGCCAATGTTGTGTCGGTATCTGGGCCGACACCGTGAAGTTGAGATGGCTGAAAAGGCAAGCTAGACTAACGCAGACGGGCGTGAAGTACTGGAACAGGCTACGTTATTAATGTTAAGAAGAAAAGTACGTAGCTTGATTAATACTTATCTTTAATATCATTGTGGTACATCGATCTTTACGATACACAGGAGACTTGAAGTACAATCACTGTATGGCTAATGGCGCCTTGCTAGTTCGTAGCCATTAACTTAGCTGATGGCTATTCTGTCTCTCGGCTAATGAGAGAGAAAAGCTTCGTACATCTGGTCGGTAGCTAGGTTCTCGTACAACTGGGGCGAGTGCTCTCTCGTATCACGAGACCTGCCTTGGTGGTGGCGCTAGGTCTGCGATTACACAGTGGCGACACGCGGGTCCGACATGTACTAAATGGACCGCGGCCGATTTAAGCTACCACCTAGCAAGTGTGGTGTCTGGCGGTGACACCACAATTTATATACTAAAACAAAAATAAGAGATTGATAAAAAGTAAAACTGAACCTTGAAAACATGGAAAAAACCTTGAATTTCAATTTGTGATTCTGCTAACCATCCTTTAAGGGTGTTGTCAGTGGTTTTTATTTCAGTGGGTTCTTGAACTAAAGAGTCCCAGAAGCCATTAGTGTGAATCAGGATAGAGGTTTTATCAAATCTGATCTGGTCACAATTTTCTAGAGCATGCTCAGCTAATGTAGTTTTTTCAGGGTAGTGTAGGCAACAAAATCTAATTCTCTTTTTTGCATTGTTCTACAATGCACACTGTTTGTCTGACAAAATATTGGGTGCATTCTCTAAGTATCTTTTAGATACCGCGTGTTCTGAGACCTGCCACACCTTTAACTGGTCTCAGTACTGTCCGTATTTTTTTATGAATGCCCGAAAATTGGTCTGATTTTGTGACTTTTCAGCAGGTGGCTTATCTTGCCACACACGGAGCTACTGATTGGCAGAAAAGCAAGTTTCTTTTCCTACTTCTTGTTGGTGGTCTTATTGCAGTTCTTGCGTGACATCACTTCCTTTATTTGATGACCATTGTTCCTAAAGACTTCAGATAGATGTCTCATCTCATGGGACAAGTTATTGGCTATGATATTGTAATTAAAGGATATTTCAATGTTTGTAACACAGTGTGCTTCTATGCTGGGTGGTGATGGCTGATGGCATCCAAGTACAGCTCAGTGTGCACAGGTTTTCTGTAGATACTGTGGCCAAGACATCAGTTTCGTTTGTGGTGGACTAGGATGTCAAAAAATAGCAGTGTGTTGTGTTTTTCTACATTCTCTGAACTAGATGTTGCTGCTAATGTTGTTGAGTTGTTCCAAGAACCAAATGACGAATGTGTTGTTAATGTATTGGAAGAATCAACTAGGCAACCACAACAGATGGGTATCAGTCAAGCTGTCAGAGTAACATGTGGTTTTTGAAGAAGGGGAAAAGCCTTTTCTAGTAGTTGAAGGGGAAAAGTCTTGAGGATTCACTGATATGACATTCTAATATTAACAAATAGGCTCTTGCTGTGTTCGTACTGTGATGGCTGAAAGCAGTTTGAAGCTATAGCCATTAAATTTTCTCAGGTCATAGAGCTCTGTTATATGATTTAATAATTGTGGCACCCTCTTGGATAAAGTATTCCAGAGGTAAAATAGTCCCCACTCAGATCTTCAGGTGAGGAGTACTCAGGAGGACATTGCCATCAGGAAAAAGAAATCTAGCACTATTCAGCTTGGAGGGTGGAATGTTAGAGGACTCAGTTGGTTAACTGGGTTACAGAATTTAAAAAGAGAAATGTATAGGTTGAAGTTAGATGTAGCTGGACTTGTAAACTTGTAAACTGTAGTGACAGGAAGAACAGTATTTCTGATGATGTGAGTAAAGGATTATCAACCCAAAATCAAATATTTCTGAAGATTATGAATAAGAACAGATGAACTATTATGAACAGCATAGTGAGCCCATTACTAAGGCCAAGATAGACACGAAGCCAATACCCTCAGTAGCAGTGCAAGTTTATATACTGCAGTTGATGAAATAAAAGAAATTATTCAGATAGTTAATGGAAAGAAAAAGTTAATTGTGATGGTGGACTGGAATTCAATAGTAGGAAAAAGAAAGAGAAGGAAAAACAGTTGGAGGACAAGGACTGGGGGAAAAGAATGAAAGGGGAATCCTCCAGGTAGAATATTGCACAGAGGACAGTTTAATAATTCATACCGCTTGAAAGAATAAAAGAGACCTGCAGACACCTGGAAGTTCCAGGTTGATTATGTAATACAAGAATTTCAAAACCACATTTTAAGCTGTAATACATTTCCAGGGTTCAAAATGGTGCAAATGGCTCTGAGCACTATGGGACTTAACATCTATGGTCATCAGTCCCCTAGAACTTAGAACTATTTAAACCTAACTAACCTAAGGACAGCACACAACACCCAGCCATCATGAGGCAGAGAAAATCCCTGACCCCGCCGGGAATCGAACCCGGGAACCCGGGCGTGGGAAGCGAGAACGCTACCGCACCATTTCCAGGGTTGTTTGTGGACTGTGATCATATTGGCTATGAACAGCTGGTTAAATCTGAAGAATTTGCACAAAATTAAAAAATTAATTAAAAGAACCTGGTAGTTGAGGTTATCAAAGAGAGCATTGGGCAACAATTGACTTTAACAGGAGAAGGGACTACAATATAAGCTGAAAAGGCAAATTAAAGAGATGGAAATAGTGAATGCAACATAGGATCAAAGAGGGAAAAAGATGAGGCCTAGTAGAAATTGTTGGATAACACATGAGATAATGAAGTAGGCAGAAGGGAATATATAGACCTAAAAAATGAGATTGACAGGATGTGCAAAATGGCAAAGCAGGAATTGTTTGAGGGGAAATGCAAAGCTGTAAAAGCATGCATGACTATGGGAAAGATAGATGTCACCTATAGGAAATAAAAGAAATATTTGGTGAAAAGGAAAATAGCTGTATCAATATCAAGAGCTCAGATGGCAAGCCAGTATTAAGCAAAGAAGGAAAGGCTGAAAGCTGGAAGGAAAATATAGAACTATGTAAAAAGAAAAAGACGTATTGAAGACAAGTTATGAAAAAAGGAAGAGAACATAGATGAGGATCAGATGGGAGGTACAACGGTGAGAAAAGAATTTGAGAAAGCAATAAAGACATAAGTTGAAACAAGGCTCCTCGAGTAGACCTCATTCCCTATTCCTCCTGGTATGGAAGGTAAATGAAATATGTGAAAGACCTTCAGACTTCAAGAAGAATGTAGTGTTTCCAGTTCCAAAAAGAACAAGTTCTGACAAGTGTAAATATTACCAAACCATCATTTTAATAAGTCTTGTTTTGCAAAATACTGACATGATTTATTTAAAAAATAATTGAAAGACTTGGAGAAGCTGACTTTGGGAAAGATAAGGTTGGATTTGGGAGGAATGTAGAAACAAGAGTGGCAATACTGACTCTCACTTACCTTAGAGGAAAGGTAGAAGAAAGGCAAGCATAAGTGTATAGCACATAGAGATCTAGTGAAAGAGTTCGACAGTTTTGACTAGAAAACACCCTTTGAAATACTGAAGGTAGAAGTCATTAAATGCAGAGATTGAAGGATTATCTACATTGTGTACAGAAACTGGACTACCTGCCTGGATAGCCGCGCGTCTTTTAAAGCAATGCTTTCACGACATTTAGGTGTGCTACCCCGGTACTGGGCTAGTACACAATTCCCACCTTAGTTACTTCATTGGCAAACATTCAGAAAATTTTTGCTCTGTTTCACATGAAAAACACTACAAGCAGATAGTTGCAGTACAAACATTCTGTCTCAGGTGATAAAGGGGTGGTGACAGGAAGGGCATCCAGCCACCGTAAACTAACCATGCCACACACACTAATAACCATGCCAACCCTACACTGATGTGGGACAAAGGCACAAGAAAAGGTCTTTGTAGAGAAACTAGTGAGCAGTTATACTCATAGACATTGATAGACATAAAAGGAAGGTAGTAGTTGAGAAAGGAGGGAGACAAGATTGTAGCCTAACTCCATGTTATTCAGTTTGTGCACTGAACAAGTAGTAAAGGAAATAAAGGAGAAAATTGGAGAAAGTAATTAAAGTTCAAGGAAAAGAAACACTTCAAGGTTTGCTGTTGACATTTTAGTTGTATCAGAGACAGTAAATGACATGGAAGGTCAGTTGAACGAAATGGACAATCCTGAAATATTCCACCACTGCAGCTTTTGAGGCTGGAGTTCTATAAAACCATTTGGTTACACTGTTTGATATATACTCGCTTCTGATGAGTCTCTGGCACTGCCCATTTATAACCATAAACTCGGTGTTTGAGTCTTGTCAAGTACAAGTGATTTCTCTATCAGCATAGAAAAGAGAGAAAAGTACGCTGTGTGTGTGTGTGTGTGTGTGTGTGTGTGTGTGTGTGTGTGTGTGTGTGTGTGTAAAACAGGACAAAGGTGAGGATCAGGTGGGAGGTACAATACTGCAAAAAGAGTTTTACAAAGCAATAGAGAGGTAGATTGAAGCAAGGCTGCTGGAGTAGACTACATTCCTTATTCCACCGTCTCCCAGGTCAGGTGGTGACTTTCCCATTTGCTAATTTTTTGTCTATGTGAGTTTCTGTTGACAGGTTCTGATGGACTTATATGACCCTTTTCTAAATCCTTTAACGTGATTTATCCAGGGTATAACTTGATAACTTGGGGAGGGAGGGAGGGGGGGGGGGGAAGAGAGAGGAGGAGGAGAGAATACATGTATATGTATTTTTATTTATATAAAAAAAAGATTGCTGTAAATTTATTTTATACATACACTTGCAACACATTACATAGTGTGTGAAAACAGTACAAGAAAACAGGGCACAAGGATGAAGTTTACTGTCGAAATGCTGATTATTTATCACGCTAAATTCACAGCAGTCTTTGGAAAAGTTGCAGAAACGAATTATAAGCTGCACAAAACACTGTTAGTCCAGAAATGCAAGATACCATGACTAAAAGAATACACAAGTAATGTGGTTTTGGTGGCAGGGAGATAACAGTGACGTTACATTGTACCTTGATGATACCAGTGTTATAATAAATCGCACTAGAGGCTAAGCAACACAAGAAACAGTAAATAATATTTTCCAAAGAATTATAAAGTGGTTCTCAGAACATGGACTCTCCCTAATTGTTTAAAAAAAAAAACACTACATTCTATTCTGTACAACAAACAGTCATACCAACAATTAATGTAGCACGTGAACAGTAGTCAGTAAATAGGGCAAAATGCTCCAATTTTTTTGGTGTACATATTGATGAAAAGTTGAAGTGGGAGAAGCATATTACTCAGCTTCTCAGACATGAAGTTCAGCTACTTTTGTTCTTCGTACAATTGCTAATCTTGGTAATAGATGAAATCAACCTCCTGACATATTTTCATATGCACACTCAGTAGTGTCCTATGGAATAATTTTCTGGGGTAAACTCATAACTTACAAAGAAAGTATTTACTACACAAAAGTGAGCAATAAGAATAATATGTGGTGTTTGCCCATGGACGTCATGTAGGTACATATTCAAGGATTTAGGCATTTTAACTGCACTGTCACAATACATATATTTGCTAATCAAATTCCTCATAAATATCCCATCACAATTGGAGAAGAACAGTGATGTTCATACCTACCAAACTAGAGGGAAATGACCTTTATCCTTTATCCATTATTAAAGCTGCCAGTGGCTCTGAATGGAGTTCAGTATGTAGCAGTTGTCCAATAACATAAAATGTCTGACAGGTAGCAAAGAAAGTTGTAAGTCTAATGTAAAATCATATTTCCTGGATAACTCCTTTTATTCCACTGGCGAATTTCTACTTTGAAACTGGAAGCCAGGAGGAAAAAAACCCTGGTTTTTAAGTGTAATTGCACGAATAGGACTATAATAATGTGTTCATTAATGTTGACACTAATCATGTATACATAGCATGTAAATGACTCGTTCCACATAATTGTGGTAAAAGAACTATTCAAATGCTATTTGCAACATGTAAGTAACTGTATTTGTTTCACAGAGCACATTTGTTTCTCATGGTGGAGGTAGAGTAAACAAGAATACAACCATAACATTTGCATTGGATGAACTTTGTATGTTTTTCATGTGAAGGGAAGACTGCAACATCAAACTTTCTGTGGATGTCACTCTTCCTGTAATGGAACACATCTGCAATTGTGTACATTCAATCACTTGATTATTGTCATGCACTCTCCACAGCCTGACAAAACACAGCTTTATTACAGGCCATCTGATACTGACAATCATTTATTTCGCCCCATCAGTGCTACATTACAACAGCAAGATTGTGCACTCCACTTTCATACTAAGTTGTAACTTGTCTTGCATCCCTTCACTCATTAGAAAGAGAGAACGAGTCAATTAGTAGAAAATGATTGCAGTGCCACCATTCTCAGATTCATCATACTAGTACAACTGCATTGGGTAGGAAGAGGCCAATCTGGCAGTAATGTAACAGTGGCACCTGATTTGTAAGGTGTGCAACCCTCAACATTTGACTCATACTTCCTTCAATTCTGATCCCTAATGGCCAGGTGACTTGTCTACCATAGCAGTAATGTTGTCTACAGGCCATTGCATTGAGGTACGATTAAAATTCAGAGAACAATATGAGTTAGCTGTATATTAACTCTAAATTGTAGTGTAACTTACATCATTTAAACAGCACATGACAAGAAACATCTCAGGAGACAAGAGTTAATTAACAAACATTGTCATAGTTCAGCCAATTTGCGTGAAATATTTATAAATCATATACCCAAACCTTCCTCATAAATCAGTGTCCCTTATTAGTGAAAAATGTATCAAATCTCTACAGTAGTTCCTGAGATTAGCCTTCACATACAGACAGAAAAACATGGCAGGGGACTTTAATTTGTAAGATGTAGTTATTTGTGATTGGTAATAGCCTCACTAGACATGATTGTGTTCTTGATGAAATGAATACACCTTCACCATTAGTGCATAGCCTATCCTTGTGATTTATATCTCAATGAGAAATTAAAAATTCGCTACTGTGAACTCCTGGTTTTACTACAGTTCAAAAGTGAGACTAATTTTGAGACATTTTAACATTTCCTCTTCCTGATATGCAAGGACGAATGGTCTCTGTTATCAATGTTATGGATATACTCCTCTCTTTGGATAAAGCACATAATTGAGCATTGGGCTCTTGGAAGAGTTTATCTAACATATAAGAAACCCATGTGCATGTCAGAAGCACACTGCTACTGGAGTAGCCACTTTTCTTTCATGTTCTATGCCCCATATTCCAGACATCTCAGCATGATGTGCAACATGTCATTAGGTTCACAAATGAAATGCACTTTCCCCATGATAACTGGTCATTTACGTAACTAGGTTTTAGTTTAACTCTAATCTGCAACAAAATTTGTCAAGTGTAGGCCAACCACTTACATACTGTCTACTCAGAAATTTATCTATGGAGTAGGAGGAGTTGTCAAATAGAAATGACTTCAGGTTGTTCTTAAAACTTTCATATATATCAGCACTTGTTCTTAACAAGGGAGGCGGTCAGATATTTGCATAGTTACATATTAGGTTCTGGGTAGTGGAAGCTAGTTTTGTTCTTAGAGTCATACTTAAAAATTCTATTATCATTTTCAGATAATGACCAATTTTTCACAATAAACTTCATAAGAGAGGGAATGTATTGTGAAGTGGTTGTTAGTATGCTTAATTTTCGAAACGGACATACTTACAACTCATTTCTTTGTTGTGAATACTTCTGCCTATGTGTGGAATTGGCTCAGAAAACTATTGCATATAACATCAGCAAATGAACGTATGCAAAGTAGGCTAATTTTTTGTGGTTTTCGTCACCAAAATCAGTCAAGATGTTGCTGTACTGAAGCATCTGAGAAGATCTTCAGCATATGATTTCCAAATTAAGTTCTGATTTGTATGCAAACCCAGGAATTTTGAACAATCATTTTTATTTAGTACAGTTCCCCTGCATTTTGTTGTTATGGATGAAGTTATATCTTACTTTGTACAGAACTGAATTACCTGTGTTTGTTCTACGTTAAATGAAAGACTATTTATGAGGAACCAATCTATAATACACTCAGTGACAAAAAAGTGAAGCAACCAGAAGACATGGTTGGATGTTATTGTAACTTCATGTACGTATGTGCCATTGCCGGGTGTGTGAATGATTAGAGTTGTGATTCTTGCTACAGAATGGCCACCAGAGAACATTAGTATTGTTCATTTTTAGTGTTGTTACCAGGCCTTGCAGGGTGTATAAAGGATAAGGGACACAAATAGTGTCAGATATTGACTGACCACTGTGAATGACACGGAAAATTTGTGGACTCCTGTGTGACTGCTTTATCAGCACCAGAAAGAGTTTGAAAAGAGCCTCATTGTGGATCTTCATTTGACCCCACGGTTGAATTATGGAATATCCCAATTTGTGGGGCATTTAGATGTGACAGTGACCCATTGGGGGCTGCATGGGAATGTGAAGGATGGGATACTCATTGTCAAAGTTTGTCAACCACGTCTGAGCACCATACGGGGGGATTGCCATATTGTGCACAGAGTATATCGTAACCCTTTCACATCTTTGCCTGCCATCCAAGAACAAGTGATGGACTCCCAGCAAAATTATGTGCCATCCTGCACCATCCCACCAATGCCACAGCTCGCTTGTCCCAAAGCTGGTGCAGTCTTCATGGTTGTCAGATTTACTTTCCCTATGCAACACTGTTGAATCCCTTTCTATATGAAGTCACCCGAACAGCTCACGTCAGGCTTTGCCTTTGAGTTAGTCTCATACCCATTAACTTTTTTTGTGACAATGGAATAATGCACTAGAAAATAAAATCAGACCTTTTTAAATTGTTCAGTCCAGTCAGTCTTAAATTTACACAATATAGACTTAGTCCTTGACGGTGTGTTCCTCTTACACAGAGTTGTGTGGAGTACTGATGGGTTTTCCTCCATCCTAGAACTGCATCAAAAAACAATTGGGGTCCAATTGCAACATAGTGTTTGGTAGATATCCTAAGGAGTGATCTGAGAAGAGCATAAAATCTGCTGAACGTGCCCGAAGAGCCTGTGCTATGCCATTTGTTCCTGTTTTATTTGATGAGACATTGTCATCAGCTATGCGAGGTCAAACAGACCATTGAGGACATGGACCCCTTGATTGTTGACACAGCCATAGAAAAGTGCAGACAGGGAGGCAATGTCTTTACTGTCAGGGAAGATACTGATTTGTTGGTCCTGCTGACAGGCTGATCAGAAAGCTGATAGTAGTGAGCAGTAAGAATGCATCGCCAATATCTTTCTCATGAAACCTGGAAAAGGAAACCAAGACATTCATTTACGCCCATAACATTTCTGTGTGCTCTGAAGAAGTGAAAAAACGTGTTATTTTTCATGCCTTCAGTGGCTGTGACATCACTTCTATACTTTTCTGACAGGGCAAAATGAAATTTATAAACAGATTAAAAAAAGAAAGAAAGACACGAAAACCTCCACACGTTGCTTCAGACATCGTGGATCCCAACGCCATTCTTGATAGTCACTAAGATAGGATTGTAGCTCATTGTGTGTTTGTATACGGGTTGCAGCTCCAAACCTTTGAATGAAATTTGTCTGCAACTGTTTTAGAGAGCTTTATTGGAAAATAACAACTTCAGTTTGGCATTTTTGCCTACGACTCAAGCTGTTGCTTGTCAGCACTCCATCAGGGTGTACTTACTGATGCAGGTCCATAAGAGCAATCATCTGGATCTACTGACATGGGAATGGAAGACCGCCAAAAACAGTCTGATACCCATTGCAACCAGCAGCACCCCAGGAACTGCTCAACAAAATATCGTGCACGTGCAAGAAGGGATGCCAAGCAGCTTGTTCCTGAGGGAAGAGTCTATAAAGTGCTCAGCTGTATTCAATGATTGCAGAGACTTACATTCCTTAATACTCTGACAAAAGAGGACACCTCCCTTGATTTGAGACAAGCTGACGATGGTATTGGCATCAGTGACTTTTCCTCCCCAGGACTGTCTACCCTGAAGCACAGAAAAATATGAAAGAAATAAATTCTAAATGTTCTAAATGTATGGAAATAGAAAACAATAACTGCTTAAACAACATTTGTAAAAATGTCTCATCAATTTTATATTGTACTAGGTCTACAACTTCGCTTCCGCCATTTTTTTCTCGAAGTTTGAGACTTTATTGTGAAAAACTTACCAAAAATTTATGATTCTAAGTACTGGCCATCGTTGGCCACTGCCTTCTCCTATTTTTAGGGCAGCATACGAATCCTGCAGTGTATAAACTGGGCATCTTTTAAGGGGATCCATGAATCAATCCAGTTTTGCACTTGTTCATGTGACCGCAAGTGCTACTCAGCTAGGTCCTGTGTCATAGATCGAGAAAGGTAGCAGTCAGAAGGAGGAATATCTGGAGAATGCAGTGGGTGGGGTAGAACTTCCCATTTCAACATTTCCAAGTATGTATTGACGTGATTTTTGACGTGGGGTTGCGCATTGTCATGCTGCAAAATCATTTTTTCCTGTCAATCGCTGTAGTGTGGCCGTTTGTCTTTCAGTGCTCGGCTCAAA
Source organism: Schistocerca serialis cubense (assembly GCF_023864345.2). Lineage (NCBI taxonomy): Eukaryota > Metazoa > Arthropoda > Insecta > Orthoptera > Acrididae > Schistocerca > Schistocerca serialis. The sequence continues at coordinate 894,598,977 of NC_064640.1, forward strand.
CACATCAATTGTTTTCGATAACGATCTCCTGTGATTGTTCCCATCGGTTGCAGTAGCATCGAAAGCTTTCTCTCTTTCACAACCATGCTGGTCTTAAATGTCAAAATCACCATTCTTGAGGCATGGAAACCATTTTCTGCGAAGTTCTGGCACTAACAGGCATCTCATCATAAGTCTTACCCAGCTTTTTATGAGTCTCAGCCGCAGATTTCTTCATATCAAAGCAGAAAATTAAAACCTCCCGCAAGGGACGAGAATTGGGCTCATAAGTTGACGTATTCAGTCGAGAATAACTTTAGATGCAATCAAGAATCGACTGATATTTTGATGGTGTTATGTTCTCAAATGCCTAAGCTTGCTGCAGGACACTTACGATGGACGACTTGCACCACTACTTTCTACTATTGCTGTCTATTGCAAAACGGCGGAAGCAAAGTTGTAAACCTAATAATTTAAGTATTTGTGCATTAATAATACCTAAAAATATTTTCTAAATCCATTTATCACCATCTTGGTCTGGCGTGGTAATTAATTAATATTAATACATAAAGTTAACTACCTAGCTAGGTAGATACCCAACTAAATTTCCCTTAAATTTGAATATTTGGATGAATGTAGGTGATTCAGAGTTCAAAAGTAATTTGACTTCACAAAAAGTCGTAGCAGGAATTTAGAGCTATGAAAGCTTTCAAATTTTTACTTGTATTTATGCAAAGCAGTGAGTGAATTATAAAATGTAGGAGCTCTTTTTGTGCAGAATATAGTGCTCTACAACGTTCGTGCATGACATTGTTCATTTGGAGTAACCGTTTTGGAGTTTCGTGCTTAGGAATATTCCAGTCTTTTTCGATCGACTGTGGCTAAATGGCTGAACTGATTTTAACTTTTAAGGCTCTTTCACTTTGGTGTCTTAGAAATTTTCTGTGGCATGTGTAATTTTTTAGTTATATGTGAAAAATTGAAAAATGTCCAAAAATTCCGTGGATTTTCAGCCCTCAGAAGTTTAGCAAAAGCCAGAAACCATTGCACACTAATTTAACTCTCATTTGGGATGCCTGATGTTGATTTTATATTCAGCTTGTGCTTTTTTTATAGATCAGCAAAAGTCTAATTTGCCTACAATAGAGTCAGAAATGAATTTAGTCTAATTTGCCTACAATAGAGTCAGAAATGAATGTATATTGGAGGCCGCAGAAAGTAGTAAAGTGGGGATGGAGCAGGGGGATCATCAACTGCAGAACCCGATCACATTCATTGGAAGTGTGAGTAGCACTGAGGCTGAAGAACTTTTCTTCACTGAAAAGTAATAATTTTGATTAATTTTAGTATGAAAATAAAAATAAGTATATGATCGATTAAATAGATCTTCTTTGTTTAGGAATGGAAAATGTCTAAAATATAGCGTGACGGGGTGGGTGATTACTGACAACGTCGTCTGAAGCTTGGTAGCTACACATCAGCGTCAATGTGGGTGCACAGTTATGAGCGTATTTGTTCTTTTTTGTGTATCAAACTATATGAATTCACATTAAGTGAATACATGATTGTCTGTAAACTATGTTTCATTGTACCTGACCTCCAAGTCTTGCTTATGCATAATTTCATCATTGCCATCATTTGGGGCACATAACAGGCCATTTAGGTCCTTGTCAGAAGATAAAAATATACAAATACATGACCATTAAACATAATGAAATGATCAACACATCCAGTCTATGAATTATGACTAATTAGAATATTTGTTTGTCCATTTACTTCTATCTTGGACATCCGCAATGCTGTCAATTTTCTCTGATTCTGCCAGGGTCATTAAAGTTCTGTCTCTCCACTTCATTCACGGACAACCTCTTGGACATCTACCAGTTGGCTGTGGTTTATACTTTGTGAAGGAGAAGAGTACCCTTTGTTTGGAGAACACTTCCTGCCTGCTGCAGTCTCCTTCTTGCACTCACTCTCCCAATATCAGCTTTCTTAAACTGATACAGATCTTCGTTGTGTATTTGTTATCTTCCAGTTTCCGTACTGTATACCAGACCATAAATTTACCTTAAAATCTTCCTCTCAAATGCACAGATGCGCACATCCATTGTCTGTGTACTTGCCCATTTCTCTCAACCATACAATATAACCCGTCGTAGTAGTGATGTGTACAGCGATTTCTTGCTTTCCTGGGTTACAGTGCATGACATGTATAGGTGGTTTAAACTGCAGTACACCCAGTTCACATTTATGGGGGTAAGTCAGTTGTTTTCCACAATTTAGTTAATTTTTTTTTTTATTTCGGGAGTACTGTCATTTTACGCTGATGATGCATGCTTTGTTTATTTGTTGTTATATCTTTGCAATTTTCAAGCTGCTAGGTTAGTTTCGTTATTGCTGCCATGCCATTAATCATACCAGAATAACACATGAATTGCAATATCATATTTATCTGCCAACACTGAGCAAGCTACTTGCAAGTAAAATGTCTTGCCTGTATGGGCATATACATAATGGATGTACACATACAGGTTGTCAACACGTGATTGACGACATATACAAGTTTGGGTCTGACCATATGTCACGCACAGATAACCAAAGGGTATGGTGACTGTTCACGATAAGCAGGAAATTCGGGTTCGAGTCCTGGTCTGGGACAAATTTTCGTTGCTGGCATTCCATTCTACAGGTGATGGTTGTCCATATTCGCAATTGTGAATACATTTATTGTAAGTTTAATGGAATATGCAGATATGTTAGGTTGCGGTTTCATAGTTCCTTCATTGAATTCAGATGTTCATATGACAGGATCCCTTTCTTATGTTACAACTTAATGTCATTGGGATGCACAGCTCATAATAGGCCATTGGAAAGTGATATATATTTCTATGTGATACATATTTCTATGTGCTCTCATCTAGGACACTAACATGATCTCTGCCCAGACTGAAACCAATCAAGTGCTCAATAATGGAGTAGCATAATAGCCACTCAAATAGTGTGTGTGAATGGGGGGAGGAGAGAGACAGGTACGTGACTTAATGGACTGCCCTGCAAAATTTACTGATTAGATGGCAGTAACCAGTAAGTGATTATTTGCTGATATTTGCTAATGGTAGCCCACAAATACAGAAGTTAACTGTTTCTCATACAATGATTCAGTTTCCTGCCTGATAGAGGAATGTTGGCATGATAAAGCTCATTAACTTCCTCTGCAGGTGCTTGAAGCTCAGAGACCATCTCGCAGGATCTTCCCCATTATACAATTTAAAATAATTATGACTCGAGATGTTTGAATGTACAACTTATAACACTACTGCAGGCAAAAGTGTACTTCTCCTTGCGTAGAAAAATTCTTAAGCTACAAGATGGTTTTTTCTTTGGAAGGCATCTCTACAATTATCGGGTTCTGGGTAAGGCAATCCCACTGGTGCTCTGTTAATATATCATGCAACTGTTAATATCTCGCGCAAATAAAATAGGTTAAGACACCTAGAACAAATATGTACTTTCGCTTCCTTATTTACAGCAAGGCAGGGCATGATCTTGCTCCAGCAGTAACGTTGCTTAATCCCCTTAGAGATAAGCAACAAATCAGCAAAAGGGAAAAGTGGAGGGAGCCAAACAGCTTTATGCTCAGTGTTCTTCTTCTGCATATGATCTTGCTTGTCAGGCTTGCTGTTCTCCAGGCCATATGCATTAATCCATGTGTGAGAAATCTGCCTCTCAAATTCTGCAATCTCATGGTGCTTGATGGGGAATTCAGTACCATCATTTTTATAATGCCCAGGAACGTCGTACATATGCTATTGACTTGTACACTAATGACATATCTTAAAATTTGTCTTGCAAGCCAGGAGGGACTACACAATTAAATAGTTGCTGTAATTTTTGATATTAATGATGCCCTTCATATTAGTTATATCCTTTGTAAGAGGATAGATGGAGACCATCTATGTAATGGATCATAAATATGCATGATCGTCAAAATACGGGATTCCATTTAGGGCTTTCCTGGAATCTTTTTCCTGAAATTCAAAGAACTGGGTCGGTGTTCATATTGTGATAGATCCCTCAAACCACTCGACAAGTTTTCAAATCTGACAGCATGCATTCAGGAATAGGATCGAATCACAATATCCATCCAAATTCTCAGCCCAAGCAAATAATATTCTGTTCCCAACTGCACCCCAAATCACTGAATATGGCAGTACTGTGGCACAACATGCCTCATGTGCCTTGTTAAAACAACCAGTGGAGAAGCTGCTACTGACTGACGGAACATTACTATTCCTGTTATGGCTCAAGGGGAAAAAACCACGGCATATGAGTACTGTGTGTGTGTGTGTGTGTGTGTGTGTGTGTGTGTGTGTGTGTGTGTAAGCACAGAAAAAATATTTAGAAAATGATGCTGATGCAAACATTGAGCTGCCATCTCGTACCACTCTGTATGTGATGCACATCCATCCATCACATGATCGAGTATATGCATCTAGTCCCTGACATTGTGCCTACACCGCCAAATCATCATGTAAAATACTTAGACATCCTTCCACATTGTGTCGGCAGACCTGTGAGCTCGGTGTTGTCATTTGGATTACATTATCATCCAGTATTTGTAGAAAAAATGACAGTCCATAAGAATCATGCATAAAATACTGATACTTATGCGTACGCTACATGTGAGTAATTTCTATTGGCTCAGCAATGCCCATCAACCACCCATTTCCAGAGTGGCTATCTGCTCCATCAACAGGGACAGTTTGCTGCCATCAGCATCATCTGAAATAGTCATGATTAAAGCTGCTGCTGCTGTTATGCTTCATGATGGTGCCACGATGAACAGTGATATAAATCCTAGGTGTGACCTTGTATTGCCCTAGCTGGGGGAGGTGTAGTAGGGGTAGGGGTAAGAAACCTGCACAAGTGAGAGAGAGCATTCACATAGGACGGACGTGCGCCGTGGGAATGCACAGGTGTAGTGGTGATGGAGGTATGTGCATGCAGTACAGCCCTCAGTGGGCATGGAGAGAAATAATAATACAAGAGATTGTTTTAAAAAATCATTTATTTTTCATCCAACTTATTAGCACTTTCAGAGTATCTAATGCACAAAAAAGGGGGAAAAAGAAAAAAAAAAACAGGATCTTTCCTTTTTGTGTGTAGGTGGTTTAGTGGTAGACGTTCTTACAATTCTAGATTTCTAATTGCAGCATTCTTGTAAATATCATGTAAGCATAATAATTTGTCACTGACTTTCACTTAGACAATCAAATCATGATCAAAAGTTGAAAATGATATCATATCTTCTCACGTCCTTCCAGGATCATTACAATGTGTTCCATTATAATTACATGTTGACTGCCAGACACATAGTGATAGGAGTTTCACCACCAAGCCAGTTCAGTTCATGTTAACAAAAAGTTAGAAAGCTCATAAAATAAAGTTATTTTACTCTATACTCGTTTAACAGCTGTCCCTTGTATGTCATTAATTTGTAAACAGAAAGAATCTGGGACATATGCCGACACATGGCATCTCAGTGTAAGCTTAAAGTACTTTGTGGAGGCCAACTGCTGCAGGTCAGGTCAGTTACTGCATGATGAGAATTGGAAACAAAAGCTAGTTTTAAACAATATGTAAACAATAAACCAAAATAAAGGAAATGAACATGTATACAATGTACAGTTGATGGAATAGGTGAATAGAATTGAGTGTATAGGTAAACAGAATTCAGTGTGTCTAATAACTAGGTGAGCAGAGTCATTTCTTGCACGTTTCACAGAATGTGGCTACCTTCTTCACTCATTTGAAAGCTTCAGACCTTCCATGAGTTTCAACAATCTTCATGTAACACTCTGACATCTCTTTCGCACTTTTCTATTTCTGTTACCTTGTTCTTGTGTAACTGTCAGGCAGTGTGGCCTTTTTGCATTGCCTGATTTTGGACCATGAGATTGTGGTAATTTTTGTTGTCTCCTAGTAACTTGCAACAACCCCTCCTCAGTTGACATTCCAAGTAAATGTTGCATAATTTCCTTCCTGAAGTTATTTATTTGCATCATGTTTCTATTTAGTTTTATATACAATATTGATGCATTTGCCACTGAGGAGGTATTCAAGAGGAATTTGAAGACAAATTTCTGGTACTATCAAATGGCTCTTGCAGGGGTGAGAAGTAAGTAGGCATTTGATTTGAAACATCTACTCTTTGCTTTCCTTTGTTTTATTCAGCAATGATTGCTGGTTGTAGTTTTCCATTTGCAGATGATTATACAGGCCAACAAAATTTTTTTTTTACTTTTTTTACTTTGATAGCTGACCTCTATAGATTTTTATGAGCTGAATCAAAATCTAGCCTTAGTTTTTTTGTATCACCCATAGTTTTCGAGCAATATGCTTTTTATTATATATTACAAAAATCGTATGCTATACGGTAAATGGGGAAATTAATGATATGCTTTGTTACAACATAAGTGTGGGTTTGTATTTACAGTAAGCTACGTAAAACAACGATATGTGTTAACAGAAGTTTCAGTAGTCAGCTGGAATTGGTTTGTATTTTCTTTCTCTTTTTTCTTTGAAGCTCCTTGTGTAGCTTTTTCTACAGTGAGTTGCTTGCTGAACGTCTCGGTGAAGTGACCCACAGCAGTCCCCCATCATGTAGGTGTTCCAGTGGCCTTGGTAGCGTTTGTCCATCACTAGTTTTGGATGAATCAATAGACGGCCTCCAGTCTTTCTTTTTGTATTCAATACCAAACTCATTCATCAGACCGAAAATGTCTGAGCAGTACACTAAATCACCTTCTTGTTGAACAAACTTGGAAAATTGCTGCTGTCTCTTCCTATACATCTACATGCTGATTCCAACTGCCAATAAGTTCTTTTCTTTTCATCTAGGGCTTAGCAATTCACCTTTTCCTTTCGTTAAGCCCAGATCTCTAACCACATAGTTAAGCTCAATCTGAGTAAACAATTTGGGCTCTAGACTTTCTGTAGTACAATGGAATTCATCATCATCTGGTTCATCTAAATCAGATTTTACATCAGAAAATACTTCTGTTGGAATGGAATTTAAATCATCTGGTTGTTCCAGAACCAGCAAATCTACACCATGCTGTTCTGGTCAGATGGTGGATGGAAGGTTAGGGAAGCTTACTACCTTCTTGTTTTTCGAATTATGACCAGTAATATCAACACTGCAAAAGTAGCAGTCATTGGAATGATTTCTTGGCTCCCTCCATATCATAGAAACAGCAAATCTGAAGGCTTTTTTTCTCCTTTTTGGACCATTTTCTCAGATCTTCAACACACACATAACATACCTTATGCGGCGCGACAAGATTTATCTTGATCACCAAGTTTAGATCCAAAGTATGATAGATAAACCTTTTTCACAAAGTCTGTAATGTTTCTTTGGTGTTTTTTAATCACAAATTCACCACAAATATAGCTAAAACTGTCAACAGAGTTTTTACAACCATGGTTAGACATTGTACTGAGCACATGTACAGGAAACGGGAAAGTGAGGTTAAGTTGTCAGTAAACAAAACACCATCTGTTAACACAAAAGTAGAATCGACCTTTTTTTGCCAGCAAATGTTTTTAAGCAGTGCTACCAATGTCATCTACATTCATTACACCTCCTTTTTAAATTATTTTAACTATATGAAAGCTGTTAAATTCTTTAAAAAATCGCTTAATTTAACAAATTTAACTGTAAAATGTGAAGAAATGGTGGATGATACAGTTTCTTAAGCATCATATTTGGATTTCCCACCCTAAAAACATAAGAATAAGGTATTTTCATCAAAAAAAGTTTTTCCATCGTTGGCCTGTGTTATTGGTTGGTGGAGCTACATGTAATGTGTTTCGATGGAAGAAAAAAAAAACTTCCTTTCTGTCCTTCCATTTTGCAATTGCAGTGCCATCACATGTTTCTTCAACTACCTCTTTACCCTTTTTTTATGCTATTGTTTATAAATTGATGGGAGTTCCTGTCTATTCTTTCTTAGTTCCCCTACCAAATTTGTTTTGTTTTCAAGTAGTTGCTTTATGAGAGGAACAGATGTGTAATTATTATATGTAACAACTGTGTGGCCCTCTCCAAAAAATTTTGCGAGATACATTCTGCCAAGATTGTAGACACAACAATTTGTGCATTGTATGTAAATGACCATGCATAGAGAACATTCAGTACTGCTGTATAATTTGAAAACTTTAACGGCATCTTTATGGCTTTTACCTGGCATGTACAGGGTGATCAAAAAGTCAGTATAAATTTGAAAACTTAATAAACCATGGAATAGTGTAGATAGAGGGGTAAAAATTGACACACATGCTTGGAATGACATGGGGTTTTATTAGACAAAAAAAAAAAAAAAAGGGGGGGGGGGTTCACAAAATGTCCGACAGATGGCGCGTGAGAGATCTCTTGCGCGTGTCGTTTCGTGATGATCATGTGCTCAGCCGCCACTTTCATCATGCTTGGCCTCCCAGGTCCCCAGACCTCAGTCCGTGCGATTATTGGCTTTGGGGTTACCTGAAGTCGCAAGTGTATCGTGATCGACCAACATCTCTAGGGATGTTGAAAGACAACATCTGACGCCAATGCATCACTCTAACTTTGGACATGCTTTACAGTGCTGTTCACAACATTATTCCTCGACTACAGCTATTGTTGAGGAATGATGGTGGACACATTGAGAATTTCATGTAAAGAACATCATCTTTGCTTTGTCTTACTTTGTTATGCTAATTATTGCTATTCTGATCAGATGAAGTGCTATCTGTCAGACATTTTTTGAACTTTTCTATTTTTTTGGTTCTAATAAAACCCCATGTCATTCCAAGCATGTGTGTCAATTTGTACCTCTCCATCTACATTATTCTGTGATTTATTCAGTTTTCAAATTTATACTGACTTTTTGATCACCCGGTACTTTAAAAATGAAAATTGTCCTATAAAAAGTACCACAGTTTCATTTATTGCAATTGTTTCACCTGCTGTATATTTTGTACAAAACCTTTACAATGTCATGATGTCCCATTGGTTGAAGATATGGGATCTATTCGAGCTCATATTATATGATAAAGCATATCTCACATTCATAACAAAATATAAATTGGCATTCAAATTTATAATGGATGTTGACTGATGTTGAAATTTCTTAATAATTAGTAAAAAAAAGTTCTGTAGGAGGTAGAAATGCAAAAAGCAAAATAAAAAGCAACCATTACTGTACCTGATTTCCTGTACACCAGCATCAACTCAGTCAAGGAATACAAATTAATATGCTGTTCTGCACAAAGAAGAACCGTAAGAAGCCACACGTGGGACTAGGGCTCAAGTGATAATACCTTACTAACACAAGATCGTATTTTCAGGCAATGTTCATCCACAGTACGTATGTTATCAGCAATTCACATGTGACTATGAATATTACAAACACTCCATTCAAAGGCATACTGTACTGAACAGACTGAAGCTTGTGGTAGCCATTAAGCACACAGTATCTGGTGTTAGGCTCTGGTGTGACTGCTAGCAGCATTGCAGGAATCGACATGTTAACAATAGCACACTTTTACATGTCTTCGTGCATTTAATGTCTCTGACAGGTTTTTGCGATGTAGAATGTCATGATAACGCGTCCATCATTTGCGAGGGCAATACAAATTGCTTGCATTATTGAGGAAGCCTTGAATGTGTATTATAAGGCTCACACTTTGAGGTACTGTCATGAAATGCTTTAGATATGATAGTGCATATATTAATTCATATATGACACTGTATAATTCTGGTGAGTGGAGAGCAATTAATCACATTATCATGTGATATTAATGGATAACAATGGGGCCTGTTTTTACAGTTTCATTCTGTTTTGCAGGATAAAACCTTGTGTACACATTGAACAGCAAGCTGTAAACATTATTACTCTAATCACGCTATAAACTATTACACAGGTAGAACTCCGAATTAAGGTAAACTTCAGCGTTTGTTAATGTACAGTTGCCAAATTCACTTGAGTGAAGTTTCAAGTTCCCCTTTCTGGTGGTTTGAAGAGTGAGTGTAATGAATTGAGATGTTTCTAACTGAACCAATGTTCTATTATTAGCCCATGATAGTGAAGAGGCATTTGGTGGTACAGTGTGTTTGAACAGCTGCCATGAATGAAAATTTAAAGATAATTAAATACCAGCACATTTTTAAAAGCTATGAGCATTCCTCATCGGTTACAGAGATATGAGGCAGTTTCCACATTAATTTGTCAAACACTATCTTATTCTCTTCAGGGTCAGCTGCTCTTTGGAAATGAGTGTTACCACCCAGTCTGCTTCATACCAGAATGAGTAGGTGATTTACATCGGCGTGAATATGTTTCATGTCTTCAAAATACCTCAGTGGCATCTTGAGAGTTACATGTGCACTAAATTGTATTATTCAGCTTCTGTCTGTTTTTCCACAAACCATTCTTCATTTTCTTAACCAAGGAAGTCTGCATTTGATGTGGAAATACATGTATTTAAGGTCAATGTGATTCCTACATTCTGTATACAGTCAATTTCAACCCCATACAGTTTGTTGTCTTATTTACTGAAACAGGAATGCAAATGCACAATGTAATGTGTGATTTTGCTTGTAGCACCTCCATTCACTTTTTTCGCAAATTTGCCCTCCAGTTAGAGAAAACTGTTGCTTTGAATGGTTAATACATCCTGGTGTTGAATCACAATCATAATGTCATTGTTGTTATGAAGACTAGTGCGAGGAAGTATTGTTAACATGTAATTCATTTGCCATTCCCTCAGGAACTCCACATTCATTTGCTGGGCATGGGGCTTCCTGAGCTGGGGAGTGGTGAGTACCACCAGTCCCCCGTCACTGTAAGCTCTGGACATGCTTCAGCGACCATCGTGCAGTGCGGCAGTGGAAATTGTGTATCAAAGGGAACTGGGAACTGCCCAGATTGTGAGGATGGTAGAATCTTTATAAAAAAAAAAAAATGCTCAATCTCAAGATGTGCTGCATGCTGATGAGATGCATGGCTGTTGACATGAAACAGTCATTTGCGGTCAACTTCTGGGGAACCTGCCACACCTCAGTTGTATATGGCTTACTCAGGTACAAGGGGTTGTGTCTGGATGGACACTTGTTTCCGTAGCTGCTCCTGGGACCAAGATGGAACCCTCAAAATCTTCTTCTTCGCCTCCCAGTATGATGGGTGCACCATGTGGGAGTACCCTCACCCATTAATCCAAACAAATGAGGTGGGGGGTAGTGCTCCTAATAATCAGAATAAGTATGACATTAGTAACAGAGCTAAAGGAATCATAAATCAAAACATGTTTCTGTTGATCAAGAGGAAGGAAGGATGTTTGAAAAAGTGTCCCCATTCTGTATCCATAAAGGCTTATAAGGATTTGCTGGCACTTAAAGTACATCAGGTAGTTGCACAATGGTTCCCTTTCAGGTGAAACTAACTGGTCAAAGCAGGTGGAACTTCTTAAGAATTCACACAAGTTGGGTGGCTATGATATCGTTGTTGAGATGCACACCTCTCTCAACTCGAGCAAGGGTGTGGTCACATGCCATGATATCATGGACATGGATGTAGTGGAGTCGAAACAAGAATGGACATCACAAGGGATAGTGGATGTGGAGCAAAGAACATGAAGGAATAATGGAAAAACTGAGAAGACCCCCACATTGTCATCTTTAATTCTCCAATGCTGCATGAACATATTATGGCAGAGTCCCTCTGCCTTACAGTTAGGACTTACATGCCTAACCCTATGCAGTGCTATAAATGCTAGCAGTTTGGCCATACAACAATGAGTTGTAGAGGTGAAGCTTCCTGTGGGAAGTGAGGAAAGGCAGCCCATGACGCTAGGACTAATTGTCTCTGGCAATGTGCATCACTGTTCAGAGAGCCACCCAGTCTGAAGCCAAGGCTGCCCTGTTTATGCTGAAGAATGCAAAATTCAGGAAATAAGTGACCAGATGGTTCCCCAGTGCTGAAGTCAAAAAAGAATATAAGGCAACAAAACCCCCTGTCTTTGCCACTTTGTATACTTTCATGGTGCTGAAGTGTGTTCCCAAGGTGGACACTTTGGTGCAGACAACATCCAGCATACCACTATCCACTTGAGGCGCCTGTACTTGCATCTGTATGTTTCAAAGCAAAGTGAGTAAAGACATAGCAATCCAAGCAACTACAACAAGAAAGATCAGCAACAGTTCTGCAGTGAGCATCAAAAGGCACAGAAAAAGCAGAGTGCCTCTCAATCCCCCTGTCCCTATCATCCTTGAAGGGACAGGGGTCAGGGAAAGGGTCATTATGTCCATGTCAAAAGCTGTCACGGCCGCCATCAGCTGTCCTTCTGACATGTCTGACTGATGAGGAGGACATCATGGAGTTAGATGCCTTGTCACTGGACCCTGGCAGCCCCTCCAATAGCCCTTGCTGTCATGTGCATCACCTCCCTGGTGCAAAGATGAAACCTCTATCTCAGGCATGCCCCTTGTGCTTGTGTTTACAAGAATCACATTTTGAAGATACTGATGCCCCTGTGCTAGAGAGCTATACCTCCACCAAAAGGATGACCTGACTGGGGAAAGAGCCTGGGGAGGGGTCACTATGTTTGTCAATAACACGCACCACTCCTCTGCTTTCCTCATGGCTACTGACTTGCAAGCAGTCACAGTTTAAATTCATGTGTGTTGGAGGATCACTATTCACTCATTATATTTACATCTGCAAGATGCAATAGACTGAGGCTCTCACAGATCTTATAGAACAACTCTCCTGACCATATCTCCTACTGGGAGACTTTAATGCTCATCATGTCTTGGGGGGGCTCAACCTTTACTTGCTGTTGTGGTCAGGGTTTGGAGAGCCTCATGGTGTCTCATGAATTGTGCATCATTAACACAGGTACTCCCACTCATTTCTGTGCTGCTACTGGGTCATTCTAAGCCATCAACATGTCTTTCTGCCTTACAGCCCTTCGGACTCTGTTTAGTGGGAAGTTATTGATGACTTTCATTCCAGTGACCGCTTCCCACTTTGCATTCACCTACTGGATGTAGCATCACCTGAACAGAAGCTACCAAAATATGTAGTCAGCAGGGCTAACTGGATGCTGTTTAGCCAGCTGGCTGTGTTTGAACACCGCAGCAGTGTCCAGAAATGGTTGGACCCATCACACAAGTCTTCCATCCTGCTGCTGACTTATCCATCCCAAAGTCTTCAGGTCCTCTTTGGAGGTGACCTGTAGTTTGGTGGTCCAGTGAGTGCCACTCAGCTACCTGGAACAGGCATGCGGCTCTTCAATGGTTTAACTGCCACCCAACACTAGACAACTTCACAGCCTTTTGGATTGCAAGAGCCAAGGCTCAACACGTAATTAAAGAGAGCAAGAAAAGGTCGTGGTAAGTGTTCCTGTACCCCATCAACTGCTCCACTACTTCTACAAAAGTATGGGAAGCCATCAGGAGGATTTCCAATAAACACTGTCATTTATGGATAGCAGCAGTGCTGAAACAGGGGTGTCTCCAAACAACGCCCGGAGAAATCGCTCAGACAATGGCAGAGCATTTAGCAGCAATTACTGCTGATGCCAGTCAGGACCCAATGTTTCACTACTACTGTGTGACTGTAGAGAGGTGCAAATTTGTATTCAGATCCAACTATTTTGAGTCTTATGAGTACCCTATCTTCTTGTGAGAGCTGGAATTGGCTCTGTCTGAGACCCGCAATACTGCAGCTGGTCACGACCATATCCAGTACCACGTGCTTCATTTACCTACAGCATCAAAGGAAATTTTCCTTGATTGTTTGAATTTCATATGGCAGGCAAGTTACTTTCCCAACTCTTGGAGAGAGGCAATTTTGATTCCACTCCTCAAATCGAGAACGAACCAGACATGCCCCAGTAGTTACCAGAATAACTTAACCTTAATGAGCTGTGTTGGAAAGACCCTGGAATGAATGGTTAACTGTTATCTGGTTAGACAACTCCTTAACCACTCTCAGTGTGGATTTGAAAGATTTCAGTCCACTGTCGACAACCTGACCCTGATAGAGGCAGCTATTCAGCAGGCCTTCCTACGTAAATATCACTGTCTCGGTATCTTCTTTGATATCGTTAAGGTGCCTGACACTACTTAGAGACAAAGTATTCAAGAGCAATTTCGTCAATAGGGCTTTTGTGGCCACCTGCCCATCTTCATGCTGTCTTTCCTGTATAAGCAGTTTTTTAGGTCCCGCATTGGTGATACAATGTTGAATGGATTTGAGCGGGAGAATGGAGTCCCTCAGGGCAGTGTTTTAAATGTTACCCTCTTTGCCAGAGCCATAAATAATATTACACCTATAGTAAGGAGCCCTGTACAATGCTTCCTATTTGTGGATGATTTTTCTGTTTTCTGTTCCTCCTTCAGTGTCGCAGCAGCGACTCATCAGTTGCAAATTACTGTGTGGAGCTTAAAGGAGTGGGCTGCAAACACAAGTTTTCAGTTTTCTGCAGATAAGTGTGTGTGTGTGTGTGTGTGTGTGTGTGTGTGTGTGTGTGTTGGTGGTGGTGGTGGTGGGTGGGGGGAGTGTTGATTTTACTCATTTTTGTTGTATTTTTAATTTACCTGACTTGCATATGAGGGATACCTTTCTACATTTTAAAATCGTGGTGAGGTTTCTGGGCTTCATTTTTGACTTCAAATTGTCATGCCACATCCAAGAGACCTGAAAGCCAGAACCCAGAAGGCACTGAATATCCTGAAGTTCCTTAGCTCCTGGGCTTGGGGAGCAGACAAGGTGCATCTGCTCCAATTTTATAGGGCTTTCTTGTGTTAATGGCTAGACTGTGGGGGCACAGTATATGGATCAGTGAGGCCCTCTTAAATGGAGATCATTGATGCTATCCACCATGAGGGGATTAGGCAAGCCATTGGTGCTTATAGGACCAGCCCCATACCCAGTTTCTGTGCTGAGGCTGGTGATCGCCACTTACAATTCAGCTGCAACTCCTCATGGCACATCAGGTGTGTAAGTTCCTCACAGTTCCAAATTCACCTATTTACCATACTGCTACCTGTCCATTTCTGGAATGCCTTTTCTCCAGTCATCCACGAGCAACAAGGCCATTTGGGAGTGGCATGTGCTGGAGTCACTTGGTGTGGAGCAAGTACAACTCAAATTCAGGGTGTTAACCATTTGCCACACTGGTTACTACAGAGGCCCAGAGTAATTTTAGTTTTAGTGCAGTACTGGAGGGCTTGTACTACTGCATACGTTTTTAATACATTATTTAAGGACATTTTAACTGAGTTACACAACTCTACACCTGTGTGTAGAGATGGGTCAAAACTGGGGGACTCCATTTGCAGCTCTGTTGCATTTGCTGATTGTGTCCAACTGCCTCGTGACTTAACTGTCGTTGACGTGGAATTATATGTGACCTTATCAGTGCAGGAGCAGATGACATGTGATTCAAGTACTAAATTCCTTGTCTGTTCTGATTCTCTTAGTGCCCTGCACTCTGTACAATACTTGTTCCCAACAGATAAAGTAGTCCAGAATATCCAGGACACCCTCCTAGAGCTACAATGGCTGGGGTAGGAGGTGTTTCTCTGCTAGCTGCCTGGGCTCGAGGGTATTTCTCGGAATGAAAGGGCAGATACAGTAGCCAAGGAGACATGTTGCAATCCTCATTCAGTTCAGTGTGCCATCCCCCCTATATGCTATCACCTCGCTGATGAAGTACAGAGTCATGGGTCTATGGGAAGATGAGTGACTGGAAGTGACAGGCAACAAGCCCCATCTAGTAACATCCTTAATGTGGCTTTGGTGTACCTCCTTCCAGACACATTGATGGAATGAGGTCCTCCTTACTCGTCTTTGCATAGGCCACAACCGTATGACGCTTAGCTTTTTGCTCCAGTCAATGGACCCTCCAGTGCGTGGCGCTTGTGGTGTACAGATCACACTGTGCACCACATTTTATTACAGTGCATTTTATTTTCAAACCAGTAGGCAGCAGCAGATTCACTGACATATCTGCCCTCTATTTTAAGTGACTTCACAACGAATATGGATAGAGTTTCAAGGCTTTGTGAATTTTCCAACATTTTCCCCAAGATTTTAGGGAGATGGTCTTAATGTGTTAACAGGCTGACTGGCTCACTCATGTGTTCTTGTAAATGGTCCACCAATCACATTTGCCTGTGCCATTGTTTTATGTCTTACATCATTTTACTTTTCTCCATTGTGTTAAGGCATGTAAGACAGAGTGATTGTGTGAGTGAATGTGAGTCAAGTGGGAGTGAGTGCATGAGTGTAGTTTTTTGGGTTTCACCCTCACTGTGTGCAGCAATTTTATCGCTGGTTTTATATCGTATTCTTCTTCAGTGGATGACGAGTAGTGTTTATAATTTGCCATAAGTTTAACCTCACAACGAGTTTGGCATGCATTGATTTATCAATGACAAGGGCCACAGTATGCTGATCTATACAAATATGTCTCGTTGCATGTATTTGCTTGGCTATATCAACTAAAATTTCATCTGCAGTATGACAATCTTTATTTGCTGCATATGCAATATTGTATTCCTTGCAAGCCCCGTCCAGCAGACTGATACCTTCATCATTGCTGCTAGCTATTTTTCCAGCTTTGTTTCTGGTCTTAAATAGTTATATATGGGAATGTGTAATTCTATAGGTAGCTTGTTGAGAATGATAGTATATCTTGTACACTTCCTATAATGCATGTTAAGCTACTGCGTCATGTTCTATACCAAATAATTTATGTCCATCCAAATTTCATGTGATGAAGGAAAGAAAGCCACTGAACCAAGGCTTTGTACCATTGGTGCTTTATGATGCCCTCGTTGAGAAACATGCTTGCTTCAGTCCCCTATTATTCTTCAGTGTCAAAACTATTGGCTACTCGACTACTTCTGATATCATTTACAATTTAAATTCTGGGATTCCTCTGCTGAATTTTCAGCACTACAATATCTTGGCTGACCAGTTTGGTAGGTATGATATTTTGAATACAGTATTGTTCTTAGAAATTTAATATCAATGTATAAGGTGTTTTTAAGCTTATTTTGATGAACATTAATTGATTTCATTGTTATTGTTTGATGTATGTTTTGGTTACACTTGCAGGAGAATATCAGCTGATTTGTATAATACTTGAAGCTTAAATGCATATTTTTATTGTTCTGTTAAAATGTTCTGTGATACTCACCTTCATTTGGAAGGTACTGTCTTGAAATATGTATTATAAAACACAGAGTTATGGTCAGTTTGAAGGTCATCTGGGCAGTGAATCCTTCCTGTCAGCAGCATCTGATCAATCATCTGTGCCTTACCCTTCTTTGTTTTCACAGCTAAGGCCCAAGCGAATTTGGAATATGCATCATGCTGGAATGTCTTGTGTGTTGATTTGTGGAGTTCTTCAACTACTGTCTTCATAATTATTAGCTGATAATACATATTTCTGAAAGCTTTGAAGTGATTATTTTAAATCGATTCAGTGAGAAGTCTTAATCATTCAACTATTTTATTGCGATTGTTGT
The DNA here is from genome assembly GCF_023864345.2 of Schistocerca serialis cubense. Lineage (NCBI taxonomy): Eukaryota > Metazoa > Arthropoda > Insecta > Orthoptera > Acrididae > Schistocerca > Schistocerca serialis. The sequence goes on from NC_064640.1 coordinate 894,616,537, forward strand.
AAGACATACATTACACAGATCAATTGTTCATTGTTTTATGCTGAATATTGATACTGGAACTGCCAAGACAACTATGTAATGCTGGTTTAATAATATTTTTTTGTATTTCACACTGTTTGGGCTTTGTGTTCCTCCATTGACCTACTTATTGTCAGCCATATCCAATATTTGAGCATGCATATCTTTTTTAAAATACTGGTCAAGGTTTGAAGTCCTTAAGAATTCAGTAAATATGGCATTGTTTCAGATTCTTTATCCTCAACCTGCATTGCATGCTTAGTTAAGCTTATTGGTTGCAGACATAGCATATACAGTTTTTCTCTGCTTACTCCATATATTCTATCTATCCTACTACCACTGTGATTTTTAATGAAACCACCTACTACATTTTCTTCTTCTTCTTCTTCTTCACCACAGTGATTATTTGCTTTCAAGAGTTGTTCAAGAGATTCAGTAACAAGTCTAAATGTGTCTCTGAGAGACTGATCTCTTTCAAATGCCCTAACTTTAGCAATAGTAGTTTTTCCCAGACAGCCTTGCACACATCAATGACTATGTTTTGTTGACTTGCTGTTATACACAGATTTTGAGATAGTATACAATTTATACACTCTCATTTCTTTAACAACATCAATGCTTGTAACTAACACTTTATTTAACCTCAAAATTGTCAGAGAATGGGTTTACTCTCCAGCATTTACATCCCTGAGACTTTTTTTTGAGTGTTTCAATTTTTGTGGTATGCCAGTTAGGACTTCTGTTAAACATTTGAATTTTCATGATACAGTTATGGTAGTATCACTGAGTGTCTCACTTTTTGTGTCACAGTACAGAGATGGAATGGTTTAATATATCTAATTTTTTTCATTATATACAGTGTGTCTCTCGTAAGAGTCGTCAGGTGCATTTTCTCTCATGTTTTAGCAGATTTTTGCAATATGTGAATTGAGTTAACCCAAACTAATACCACTAATCTGATATTTCATGTGACAACCAGTGTCCATGTAAACTGTCAGTTTGTTTCCTATTACAAGGAGAATGATTTTTAAACTGGAAATTTATATGCCCGTGCGAGAGAGTGGTCCACGTTAGTGTAGTGTGATACTCATTCAATCAATATCTATTAACAGGAACAGTAAAACACAAAGAAATGACTGATATTTGGGCTGGAATTATGTTTTTCATAATGCGTATGAACTTCTGAAATGAACTCAATCTGAGTGCATTAGCAATGATATAATAACATTCATCTTGCCATGTGTTGATGGACCTACAATTATTAATCGCATATTGTCAGGCAGGTATGTCCCCTTTTTTCTTCTTTTTCTTCTGTTTTTATGCAGTATTCTTGGACTAGTCAGTGAGTACAAAGTCCTTATGAAGAGGGTGTAGCATCCATCCAATCAGGGTGACGACTATGTGCTTACATTAACATGTTTGGAATTCAGTAAAAACATACACACTTAATACTTGGTGTATTTATAAACTTTTACATTTGGAATATAAACATGCTTAAATAAGAATACAGTTCTGTGGTTACTTATAGTGTGCTACACCCATAGATACTTGTGCACAGAATGCATCATAATACTGAGCTACAGTTTCTTCAGTAGGATGTAGAGTTTGCCATGATAGCCCTATACTACCCTACTGACTGTGCCACAACTCTCAAACATCTTTTCATTATTTTAAAAACTGTTAAATATCTGAAGACTAGTCATGATTGGTTGAAATAAAAGTTCCACAGCAAGTGAACACATTCATTGAACTCATAGGTACATTTTTATAAAACAGATGTTGCCCTCATGGCTGCCAAACACAGAGTGCTCACTCCTTGCTCTTGGGACCCCTCCCTGCTCTCCTTGCCTGACATCACATCCCAACTACTTGAGGGTGCATTTACTACCCAGATACAATGCAAAATATATGTCTGACCATCTACTGAACTACTCTATTATCCCTAAAATTTTGATATGAATAACAAAATTGTTAATCTGATGGCTGCTACCCATACCATAAGTAACATTGAAACAAAGGACTAAATAAAATTTTGAGTAGTGTTCAGAGAGAACAAACTGGAGCTTAAGTACTAAAAACAATAACAGTCATAATAATGATAATATTCTTAGGGCACCTAACTAGTAAACTATCAAAGTAAAATTGTAAGTTAATAGTAAAAATTATTGTAAACTGTCTGCAATTTAATTGTGAAAGTTTCACATAAAGTTAAACATTTTTTAAACATGTCTTTAAAGTGCCAAGAGTACAAGTGAATAAATATTTTATATCAATGTGGACTGTTAAGATGTGTTTGTACTTTGCATATTTTTGCATGTTTTATTGTATTTGTTATATTTACTTTGTACTGGCATCTCTGTTAATTTAGGCCTTGAATACCTAATATTTTATCTCAGTGGTATACACGATTATTTTATTGAGATCTGTCTCTTATATGAGGATCTGCTGTAATGCAGACATGGTTTCTAAGCCTCTTTTTTTTCAGCAAATGGTACACGTTTTTATAACTGATGTGTTATTGACCTTTTGCTTTTATTATTACAGCTTGTGTGAACCCTTCTGGCACTCTACCTTAGTGCAATTTTCTGTTGTTATTCCAGATCTGAAGATGGCTGTATAACCAGCTGAGATTAGTTATCATTAAATGTTGTTCACTTGCATTAAAAGAGTTTATTAACTTTTTAACTTTATGTACAACTTTTCAATCACTTGTCTCCAGCCTGACTGTAAGGATTTCACAGTAATTGTGAAAGGCTGAGTCCATGTCATTCATGTTAACTGTATACCAACAGTTTTTATAATTGTGGCAGTCACTCTGTTTGCAGGTCAACAAATCAAACATTTAATAACTTGTTTGGATGTCCTGTAGAGTTAAAAAATCATGTCCTTTAATGAACGACTTCATTTTTGCCAACAAAAAGAAAAAAGAAAAGCACACTCTACCATGTCAGATGAATAAGGAGGTTGTGGTAGCACTGTGATGCACTTTAATGTAAAAAACTGAACAACAGTCAATGAAGTATCGGATGGTGTGTTATCTTGATGCTTGATCCAGTTGTTAACAATGTCTGGATGAACATGGCAGACATGTTTTCGAAGTCTGTTCAGAATTTCGTGGTGGTTGTATTGGTTTACTGTCTCACCTGGAGGTAACTACTCTTTGTGCATAAGCCTCATGGAATCAAGGAAACACGCAAGTATCTATTTCACCTTTGACTACGACATGTGTGCTTTTTTTGGTCTTGGCGATTCCTTCAAATACCATTGCAAACTTTGAATTTTGTCTCAGGACCATGCTGGAAAAACCAATTTTCATCACTAATAGTAGCTCTGTTCAATAAGTCTGGGTTCAGTTCCACTTGTTCCAATGGATCAGCAGTCATAGTCCTCAGGTGATCTTTTTATTGCTTTGTGAGATTTCTGGGAACTATTTTGGCACAAAGTTTTCTCATTCACAGATTTGCAGTCAGTATCGGATGAACATTTTCCTCAATTAATGTTCACATCATTTGTAGTAATTTTCACAGTTAATTTTTGATCAGCTCGCACAAGTTCACTCACCCTGGCTGTGTTTCCATCAGTTCGTGCTGTTGATGGTTACGGTGTTTAGCTTCGACATCGGTTCTGCCTTCAGAAAACATTTTTTGCCATCAAAACACTTGTGTTCTTGGTCAAACCTTGTTCCCAAAAGCCTACTGAAGCTTCCACTATGTTATGGTGCTATTCTCACAGAAACGCAAAAAGAGTTGGTATTCTGCTGCACTGTGTTTTGAGATTCCATTGTAGTGATGAGGAAAAAACACAGGACTTCTCTCTTCAATCTATTACTCCTGATAAACACTTAAGTACACACCACTTGCAGTTGAGGTGGGGAAAGGCTAAGGTCACACACTTCTGTGGTGGCAGGCTGCAGGATGGCCACCCTAGGGAGGAAAAAGAAATCAGTCCCATCAGTTTATTGTCGCACCTCATAATGATACACAGTGGTCAAGAAAAACACTTTATTGCTTTTGAATTAAACAATTCTCTGTCATCAATGTAAATTAGGCACGAGCTGGCGATCGTCAGCAGAAGGGCAGTCTCCACCAAGTGGCACGGCACAGGCATCTGCACTCTGTGATGCTGACGTCAACTGGGCAGGATGCCGGCGGTCCTTTAGTAAGCCAAGATCCTGATGTCAATGGAGAACTTCTTGTTGCTGCATCTGCCTTCTGCTGTTGAATGCCCATGCTGAGGTGACTCAGGCACTGCTCGCAACTTCCGTGGTGCTGAGGGAAAACTGCCATCCTTGAGACATAACCCTCTGCCTCCTGGCAGAAGTCTGGCGTTGGCTGTTGCAGATGGCAAGTCCGTTGCATTGTGGTACCTAGTCCTTAAGTGCGGGAGGTGGCTACCCTGCCCTGATCTCAAACACATGACTGCAACTGGCAGCGGCCAGTCATCTCATCGTCTGGTGTAGCTCTGGTGTCGTCATATTACTGCTGGGCTTCGAATGCATCTATCTCAAAATTCACAATTATTTATACTGCTCCGGGACGCATTTGTTGCAATATTGCCCAGCACACAGTCATGTAGCTCATAACATGTTTCCAGCCCTAGTATGGTGACACCGTCCTGCCTGCTCTGGCTATTACTGCTGTGCGATGGAAGTTTCGCAGAGCACGACTAGCCTTTCTCAGTCTTTTAGCATACATGTCACTATAATGCATATATCACCACACTGTGCATATCAGCCAATGGTAGCTAATGTTCCACTCCACAGAGGTTTCTTACAAATTCTTACAAGTTTCACTTAAGACTAGGTAGCGACGCTGCAGTATTATTTTTCTCGCATGAAATATAAGATTAATTTTACGTGACAAATGGCAGTCCATGTTACATTCATCTAAGCTAACAATAAATAATACACACATCAATAAAAGTTCCATGATCTTGGTTCTGAGAGTTCTGGAACCTGTACAGAAAAGTGGAATAGAGATCAACATAAACATCATTTCCGCCCTTTTTATTGCTCATGAAAACCACACATTACATGTTGTACCAACATACAGCGAGACCTTCAAAGATGTTCATCAAGGCACTATTGGTCCAGATTGTCCCACTTCTCAACTGCGATTCGGCGTAGACCGCTCAGAGTGGTTGGTGGGTCACGTCGTCCATAAACAGCCCTTTACAATCTATCCCAAGCATGTTCTATAGGGTTCATGTCTGGAGAACATGCTGGCCACTTTAGTGGAGCAATTTCATTATCCAGAAGGAAATCATTTATAAGATGTGCACGATGGGGGCACGAATTGTTGTCCATGAATACGAATGTCTCGACAATATGCTGCCGATGTGGTTGCACTATTGGTCGAAGGATGGCATTCATGTATCGTACAGCCATTATGGCACCTTCCTTGACCACGAGCGGCATACGTCGGCTTCACATAACGCTACCCCAAAAGAGCAGGGAACATCCACCTTGCTCCACTCGCTGGACGGTGTGTTTAAGGCGTTCAGCCTGACCGGTTTACCTCGAAACACGTCTCCGATGAAGGCATATGCGACACTCATTGATGAAGAGATTGTGATGCCTATCCTGAGCAGTCCATTTGGCATGTTGTTGGGCCCATCTGTACCATGCTACATGGTGTTGTGGTTGCAAAGATGGACCTCGCCATGGATGTTGGGAGTGAAGTTGCACATCATACAGCCTATTGCGCCATGTTTGAGTCGTAACACGGCGTCCTGTGGCTGCACAAAAAGCATTATTAAACATGGTGGCATTGATGTCAGGGTTCCTTCGAGTTATAATCCGTAGGTAGCGGTCATCCACAGAAGTAGTAGCCCTTCGGTGGCCTGAGTGAGGCAAGTCATTGACAGTTCCTCTCTCTCTGTATCTCCTCCACGTCTGAACAACATCACTTTGGTCCACTCCGAGACGCCAGGGCACTTCCCTTGTTGAGAGCCCTTCCTGGCCCAAAGTAACAATGTGTACGCGAGTGAACCGCCGTATTGACCGTCTAAGCATGGTTGAACTACAGACAACATGAGTCTTCGTGGTGGAATGACTGGAACTCATCGGATGTCGGACCCCCTCCATGTAATAGGCGGTGCTCATGCATGGTGTTTTACATCTCTGGGCAGGTTTAGTGACATCTCTGAACAGTCAAAGGGACTGTGTCTGTGATACAGTATCCACAGTCAACATCTATCTTCAGGAGTTCTGGGAATTGAGGTGATGCAAATCTTTTTTTGATGTGTGTATTTTCCATATAATGTGAAGAATGGTGTATTCATAATTTTTTCTGCATTAGTATAGGTATTCATAAACTACGAGGGTGAGTCAAATGAAAACCTTAAATATTGTTTTAAATATTATTTATTGTTCAGAAGTGGTACAAAGCTGTATCACTTTTCAACATAATCTCCCCCATGCTCAATGCAAGTCCTCCAGCAGTTACAAAGTGCATAAATTCCTTTAGAAAAAAATTCTTTTGGTAGTCCGCGCAACCACTCATGCAACACGTGGCATACCTCTTCATCAGAATGGGACTTCTTTCCTCCTATTGCGTCTTTGAGTGGTCCAAACATATGGAAATTACTTGGGACAAGGTCTGGTGAGTATGGTGGATGAGGAAGACACTAAAAATGCAGGTCTGTGATTGTTGCAACTGTTGTACGGGCAGTGTGGGGCCTTGCATTGTCATGTTACGAAAGGACACCTGCAATCCACATCGCTTTGATTTTATTGCAGGCCGCAGATGATTTTTTAGCATATGTGTGTATGATGCACTGGTGACAGTGGTCCCTCTAGGCATGTAATGCTCCAAAATGACGCCTTTTTCGTCCCAAAAGAGTGTCAGCATAACCTTCCCTGCTGTTGGTTCTGTTCGAAACTTTTTTGGTTTTGGTGATAAGGAATGGCGCCATTCCTTGCTCGCTCTCTTCGTTTCTGGTTGGTAGAAGTGAACCCAGGTTTCGTCCCCAGTAACGATTCTTGCAAGGAAGCCATCACCTTCTCGTTCAAAGTGCCGAAGAAGTTCTTCACAAGCATCAACACGTCGGTCTCTCGTTTCAGGAGTCAGCTGCCATGGCACCCATCTTGAAGACACTTCGTGAAACTGGCTTTGTGAAAATGGAGCACAGCACAATGTGGTGTGCTGACCCATGACTAATCTGTAAACATATTGCAATGTCATCCAGTGTCACTCGGCAGTTTTCCTTCACTATGGCTTCATCTGTTGCAATGTTCTGTGGAGTCACAACTCGTTGTGCCTGTCCTGGACGAGGAGCATCTTCCACTGAAGTCACACCATTTGCGAACTTCCTACTCCATTCGTAGACTTGCTGCTGTGACAAACGTGCATCACCGAACTGAACCTTCATTCGTCGTTGAATTTCAATAGGTTTCACACCTTCACTACGCAAAAACCGAATAACAGAACGCTGTTCCCTGGTGCAAGTCGCAAGTGGGGAGGCCATCTTTATGCTGATACTGTGCATCTGCACTTTGCTGCTACCTACAGGCTATTCTGCACACTGTTTGTAGCACGTTTAATAATGTACAGGATAACGGCGCGAAATTTCGATTTGTTATTGCAAATTTAAGGTTTTCATTTGACACACATTCGTAAATAAAATTGTCATTAATTATAGTACGATTTGTTGTAGCTATAAATTTATTACTTCGTTTCGTTATCTATCGACAGAATAGAAACAGAAAGAGAGTTTTAAAAAATATAACAGGAATTGATCATTTCAGTAAATATATGTTTCTACATTACTTCAGTCAGAGTGAAAATAAAGAAATAAAGGAAGGAAGGGATTGAAACTTTGATTGGCTGGGGTATATTTTATAACTCTACGTTTATAATACCACACAGCTTAAAAATTTTGTTTGTCTCTTAGTGAGGGCACACTCTCATTGGTCCATCTTACGACGGGTCTCATTGCGAGGGAATGCTTTCATTAGTCCGTAATATAAACAGCCTCTTAGTGAGGGCACATTCTGGTTGGCCCGTCATATGATCCGTCTCCTACTTAAAGGGTTAATCGAGTGACACATACAGGGTGTCCCAGTAGGAATGGTCAATAATCGAGTTATCACAGGAACGATCATTCGAAGCAAAAAAGTCTAGGACACACGGACACTACGTTAAGAGCTATGTGAGTTGTGTTTCACAGCAGCAAAGATGAAGAAGTGCTCTTAGTTCTTAAGGATCGCATTTTAAATGCCATGTTTACTAGGCTTTTTTGCTTCGAATGATCATTTCTATAATATCCCTCAATACTGATCGTTCTTCCTGGAACACCCTGTGTAATGTATCGTTGACAGATGTTTCTCTTTTTGCGCTTCACGTCCACAACAGAGACAGAGTTTTCTTTTTACTGTGTCAATGTAAGTAAAACATTAAGTAGATTATTTCGGAAACTGTTGAAATTTTGTTATATGCTACAAGACTTGAAACATGGGATTGCTGATCCGCTACATATAGCACTTAGCTAGTTGTGCAGTAATACATATCTGCACAGGCAATCATACAAAAGTTCTAACGAACCGCATGCCGAAGATTTTATTAAGTCTGCTTTTGTAATTGCAATTTACAAGCCGTTGTATCCCAAAGGCCGAAGCAAACGCGTACGGTGGGTCTTGTGTTAAGGCCTACTTTCACTTTGAACGGCCTAGAGATATTTTTAAAACACGAACTTGCTTCCAAGGAAACCTGAAATGATGAAACCTCCACCCACATTTATTTTCATTGTCCTACAGAGTAAGTTAAAACCAGCAGAAGCCATTTCCAAAAACTGCCGAAGAGGGAAAAACCTGCAGTGATAAGTGATACTTTATCAAACAGCTGACCCTTTTTTATTATGTGTAAATGGCTTTACTGACACATTTCTCACTGATTGCGTCGAAACGGGTTTAACGCTTGTTTACCAACAGAAGACGGCGTCCATTTACAGCCTATGGTTTTATCTAGCGTGCCTGCTTTATCAATATTCGTTCGGAAGTGCGAGTAAGATGACAACTACCATACTGCTAGGCAGGTGGAATTATCATGCGTCGAGTTCGAGCACGCATCCAAGTCTGCTCATGTATTTCGCAATCGAATGTTTAAATACCTCAAACTAGTAGATATCTACATGTGCTTCTGATCTGCAGTTGTACTCTGCATGCCACAGCTTGTCGTCGGCAGAGTGTTGCAGTAATGCCAGTTCGCTTTTCTATACTGTTGCGCCACAGGCAGAACAACTGCGTGTTTCTGTACGAGATGCGAATTATATCTGAGAGGCAATAAGGCAGGGTGACCAAAAATGGACCAAATAATCGTCATATGTCCTCCACAACTCCATTAACACGCACTAATTCTTTTGACGAAATTTTCCATTGCGTTTCTACTCAATTTTGGCTGTGTTTCAAGAATGTCGCGTCGGTATTCGGCCACAAGTTAGCAATTCATTGAAATGATGAGAATAATATTGACTGCAGGACGCTCAGCAGCATAGTTGTCAGCTCCCTTGCTAAATACAATCGCACGCGGATTTCCACGTAAGCAACGCTGTTGTGACGGTGCCCCATTGATACAAAATTCTCAAAAACAGTTTTGCTCCACGTTCACTTCTGCTTTGGTGAACTTCACTTTTACCTCCATTGGACACATGGCCATACGTAAGGTCGAAAGAGTATTGAGAAAGAGGTTTCCCATCAAAAAATCACAAACTCTGCAAATAATAACGCAGAACTATTTTGAACAGTTCAGTAGTAGGACTTCTTGGTTTCTCCGCGGGACATCGAAATCCACAACATTGACTTTGCAATTGGAAAACTGAAGTTCTCGGTGATACGATGACTGTGTTCCGATTTTATTAGGCTTATTTGGAGGTGGTGGCATTTGTGTAGACAAGGATTCTGACAGGCTATGTACTTGATTTGGAATGTTGTTGTTTGGATGAGTTGGCCTTCCAAACAGATGACGGTTCAAAGGAAGAATCCGAGAATGGCAGAGGTCCTGAGTTCGAGTCTCGGTCTGGCACACAGTCTTAATCTTCCAGGAAAGTTTTGGCTCAAGAGATATTTTCTATTTGCATATACTGTAGCAAATAGGTATATGTGTGTCCGACTGGGATGTTTAAGGTTGTACTACACACACACACTCTCTCTCTCTCTCTCTCTCTCTCTCTCTCTCTCTCTCTCTCTCTCCCTCCCACTCTCCGTTCAAAGAGGCCTCGGAAGACCCAACGGTATCGACCTACCGCAGTGTCGTCCTCAGCCGATAGGCGTCACTGGATGCGGATATGGAGGGCATGTGGTCACAACCTTGCAAATAATAGAGGCTGCATTGCCGTACAGGTTTTGTTAGCCTCCCTGAATGAGATTTTTCTCTCAGTTTACAGCTGCTTACTTTTTTCCTCCTTGGTAGAAACATAGCAGGTTATTCTCCAAAGTGGATGGTCCTCTGAACAATTTATAAGCTCTGGACTTTGGTAGCCCCACAAAAAGAAAAAAAGAAAGAAAATACGTCCATTTCAACAACGGGAAAGGTTATAGCCATTTTTCTCTAAGATTCAAAGGGATTCTTCTTACTGATTCTATCGAAGACAGTAAAGTAATAACTGACGAATGTTATGAACAGTCTGCTGGACTAACTGGATGGAAAAATACTGTGACATCAGACCAGTACCGCAAAAATTAAAAATTATGCTCACTGCACCTGTCTAGAAAGGTGTGTTATCAACGGTGCCACCCGCTTACTGCCACTAATACATAGAAACATTTGCGGAAACGTTTTAAGTCAAATGCAGGACTGGGTTAACCCATGTGGAGGCCCAGGGCTAGAAATGATGTGTGACCCCCGCTTACTCCATGTAGGCCTAATACATTTATGAAAAAGTATAATAGGAAAGGAAAGAAAACAGACGTACTTCTGCGACATCAACCATGCCATGCCTTAGATCAGGGCTTCCCAACGTGTGGTCCGCGGACCCCTTAGGGGTCCGCCGGCTCTTTCTAGGGGTCCGCGGCCACCTTTCACCAGATCGTGTAAAATAATGAGTAAAATTATTGAATAAAAATGTGAAAATCAAATTCATTTTTTTTTCTTTGAAAATCATGTGTATAGCACTCGAAAGTTGGGAATAACATTCGATCTTTGGCAATAATATTTGACAGTCGGCAACACAAACCAAAACATTGGTTCGGCTCCTGCTGTCGGAGGTTTGATTCCTCCCTCGGGCATGTGTGTGTGTGTGTGTGTGTGTGTGTGTGTGTGTGTGTGTGTGTAGTCCTTAGCGGAAGTTAAACTTAGGTTAATAGTGTGTGAGACTAGGGACTGATGACCTCAGCAGTTAAGTCCCATAGACTTTACATACATTTGAACATTTTCTTCGGATTTCACGAAAAACCACACAAACACACACACACACACACACACACACACACACACACACACGACTGTTATGTAATATGCCTTCTCCTTACACAACAATTGCCAAACAGTGGAAGTAAACAGACCACAGGCGGTAACTTGTCAACAGCTAACAGTTTGGACGTGACGTCGACTGCTCTTGGAGGAAGGCAGCTCCAACGCGTGAAATGTCAATTACCAAGTAATATTAATCAGGCTATAGTGTGTTGAACAAAGGGAGTAAATCCACTAGTAAGTGTCTGCATACAGTGGGAATTCAAATTGGATCGTTAATTTCAAGTTGTTTTCATTCATCTCTAAACCAAAGACTATTGATACGGAAACTTCTTGCATTAAGAAGCTATGAGTTCCCATGGGTTTTGCTCTGAAATTTAAAGTTACTGTGCTCTTGACTGACTAGGGGTCCGCCATGGATTTTCGACTGAAGAAAGGGTCCGCCAGCTGAAAAGGTTGGGAGGCCCTGCCTTAGATGATATTATCCTAATGGAACTTTCCAATTTCATTTTAAAAAACACACAAAGTTACCCTATTGTAATAAATAAAAAATGAGTACGTCAAAAATTTCTTTTCCTCGCATCGTCCTAGCGAAATAATCTATGACACCCATCCCCCACGTTCAGTTAATAACAAAGCGAGAGCGCAGATGCGTTGTAGCACGTAATTTATTCATGATAAGGGCTAGTTTGGGGAGTCTTCACCAGTCGCAATTGGTACTGAGAGAAAAATTCGGTAAGCAATCATCACATTTGGAAAAACATCACCAAGATCATTTCCAATCATCAATTCATACAATTCCACTGGTGAAACGTTTAGCAGCCTTTTCTTTGAGGAAACACTTGAAATATTCGCTAAAACTAGGAATTTCACAATGGAAACTTTCTTCATCGAGATCACCCCGATATTTTTCAAAAAGTTTTGACGTTTCTGTTAAGAGTTCTTTAGTATCTTGCTTCACTATATTGTTTACTAAAGGTAGGAAAAGATCTACCACTTAGCATTACTTTTCTTCTATCTTTTTTAGCTCTGCATGTAGTTTATCAACAGCCGCAGTAAGTTCCATACGAAATTTATCACGTCCTCTCAGTACCTTTGATTTTTCTCCACCTGGAAATCTTATTTTGGTTTCCCTTCGTCGCTATATTCTTGATACACATGCTCACTTAAGCTCCTAGCTTGGTTTTGATGTTTAGCAAAACTTCCCCTAGCACTGCTGAAAAACGGAATCGATGATCGCAACGCTTGACACTCTCTAACCAAGTCCAGCCCAGAATTTTCGAAATATTTGTTAGTTTTATCCATTCGGGGAAACGGCCTTGCTGCAGTGGATACACCGGTTCCCGTCAGACCACTGAGGTTAAGGGCTGTGGTCGTGGTCGGCACTTGGATGGGTGACCATCCGTGCAGCCGTGTGCTGTTGCCATTTTTCGGGGTGCACTCAGCCTCGTGATGTAAATTGAGGAGCTACTCGACCGAATAGTAGCGACTCTGGTCAAAGAAAACCATCGTAACGACCGGGAGAGCGGTGTGCTGACCACACGCCCCTCCTATCCGCATCCTCATATGAGGATGACACGGCGGTCGGATGGTCTCGATGGGCCACTTGTGGCCTGAAGACGGAGTGCTTTTTATCCATTCGAGTTAACACTCCATCCGCGAAAGTACCAATATTGCTGTCTCCAGTTCTTTTAGTTTTTTCCGCAGCGATTCTGCCTCATTTCTTGTCGCTGCCTTTTCTTCTTTGGTCTCGACAATTTCTTCAAGTGACGCGCAAACGCCGACCACGGTGGCCACGCGGTTTAGGCGCTGCAGTTCGGAACCGCGCGACTGATACGGTCGCAGGTTCGAATCCTGCCTCGGGCATGGATGTGTGTGATGTCCTTAGGTTAGTTAGGTTTAAGTAGTTCTAAGTTCTAAGGGACTGATGACCTAAGATGTTAAGTCCCATAGTGCTCAGAGCCATTTTGACACGTAAACGGCATCGAAATTCTGTCGAACAGCTGATAGTGGCCGGCCGCGGTGGCCGTGCGGTTCTGGCGCTGCAGTCCGGAACCGCGAGGCTGCTACGGTCGCAGGTTCGACTCCTGCCTCGGGCATGGGTGTGTGTGATGTCCTTAGGTTAGTTAGGTTTAAGTAGTTCTAAGTTCTAGGGGACTTATGACCTAAGATGTTGAGTCCCATAGTGCTCAAAGCCATTTGAACCATTTTTTGAGCTGATAGTGATTCCTCACGGCACGAACATGTAGTATTTGGAAATGTCTGAAATCGCCCATTATTCTTCGTAAGAATGTACCAATGACGAGTAGAATGTACAAAAATGTCATATAGTCGTGGTAAAACTTGGAAAAAAAACTGGTCTCTTACGATTCCTATGCCCTGTTTTGGACCACGAAGCTTAACGAGTGCGCAACACAGGGCACATAAAAGATAATGAATTCAATTCAGTTAGCTTTGCACCTAAACCTGTATATTTCCCACTCACGCATCATAGGATTGCGAACGACAGCTTCTGACCTAATATTTTATTTTCCGAAGAGATCGAGAATAACCTTCCTAAGACTTTCTCTCGTATGACTGTGTGTGAGAACAAAACACAAATGTCCGTCACGAACTCTTCCCTCGAAACAGTGCCTTACTACAACGACTATTTGATTTTCATGTGCGGTGTCCACCGTTGAATCTATAACTAGTCAGTAATATTTTGCTGTCTGAATTTTGAGAATTATTTTACTCAATACCTTGCTTCCCATAAAGTCATTAAATTCTTCACAAATAATCTTCGACAAATACGACTGATGGCCACGACCCTTAGAGCCATGATCTTGGATTTTTTGTTTAAAAAATGGGTCAAAATGAGCAATTACTTCATGAGAACCTAATTAGATACCATTATTTGGGGCTCCAAAAATTTCATTACCATCACGAAAAGTAAGTCCTATTATTGCCACATGTTTAACTACTTGTACGACGCGCCGAAGCACTTCTTGTCAATAATTTTCCTCTGTTTTAATCGTATGCAGTTCACTGTCGATATGCCCATAGCTCTTTGACCGCAGATATCACGTCACTGAATTTTTGCGATGATCAGCGCTATTTTCATGAGACATCACTTTTACTTCCCTCTTCTTCCAGCCAGGAAAGCCACAGATGCTCGTAGCAAATGCACTACGCATGTTGTCGAAGTCTATGCTGTCACTGATTAATTTACAGAAAATACAAAACACATTTACTGTAGATTCGAAATACAACAGCCATTTTCTTTCAATTTTCTCTCCATTCAGCAGTTTTCTAAAGAACAAGTATTTGTATGTGTACCTTTTTTGTGATTTGCGGGCACGTTCACATTTACCTAGATCATCAAAATTCTTCTTAAAGTAGGCTAAACCTTTCGCTAAACATGATTCCACGGATTCGTCTTTCACGTTTCTGTCATTTCGCCGGATCTTTCTCCATTGTTGAGTACTTCACCAGTTCACTGTCAGTATTGTCACCGGTTTCGGTTTTATGATCGTCTAGTTCAACATTCGCATTCATCACCGCCTCATTCACAAAACACTGCTCCACAAAAATATCAAATTCACAGGAAGTTGTCAAACAATCCTTAGAAGAAGTACACACAGATGCAGGAGGTTCTCGTGCAGTACAAATATCACTAACGTTACCAATGGCGTAATCTTTCTTCGTACTGGTTGTTTCTTCACAAATTAAGCTGCTTCTTTCTGTTCTCTTCTTTTCCGGCACCACTGAAAAACCTCCTCACGCTATGAGATTTCATTTCGAGTCCCGAAAACCAGAAATGAAACTCAAATATGAGCCACACTCTAACTGACTAGAATAAGCGATGTCACCCCACGTACTAACAACAGCCAATCTGCATATGTACTGTACATTGCAACGCTCTAAACAATATTGGCACAAGAATTAACAGTTCAGATCTACAACAGACATGTGATAAAAGCAGCGAAGAAAACAAGGAAGGTGCGAGGGGTGAGTGTATTCCACAGCGCGCTAAATTGTTTGAAGTAACCCACCTATTGTTGTCAAAAAAGCCTATCTCACTCCACGCACACGGAGTTCATAAATAGACGGAAGTTGTTAACGTGAAAGGAATATATCCTATTGCGGAACTACACAGTGACTTAATTTTTCGCTGTATTGGGACTAGGTGTTCTATAAGTACATGAGACGGCAGAACAATTCTGTTCAACGAGAAAATACGAATCATAATTATGATGAATTATGTTCGTTCTTCATTTTTAAAACTGATTTATGCTAATTAATTGAGATGGTGGATGCAAAAAACGAAGAAATTTGCTTCATACTTTTGGTATGATGATTGTATCATGAATGATTCTTATTAGACAGCCAGTTGGAAAGCCGGTCACCTGGAGGCCCGGATCTAGGGCCACCCCCCACCCCCTCCCTCAATCCAGCCCTGGTCAAATGAAGGGGTTATGACGCATTTCTGACTTGGCAGTTTGCATCTTAACATTTTAGGAATTTGATGACGTATGCCTGGCATGCAGCACAATATTCAGAAGAACAGGTATGACTGTTTCTTACACCATTCAAGTTCTGTCTAAATAAAACTGCTAATGACTGTGCAGGGCTTCAATTTTTCTTTTATCAGGTGTGCCTGGTGCAAGGAAAATGTTTGTCCAGTAGACACTTCGCATTGTTGTGACGACTACAAGGAATAAATAAGAAACTGCTTCATTGTTAGCAAAATGCACATTATTCAAGAATTATCATAATAACTGTGCTACAGAAACTGTTATAAAATATTTAATGTCAACAAATTAAAGTTCTGATTGATAGAAGTCATCTGTAATGTAACATCATACACTGCGTGTAACAATTACATGTGTAACAGTTTAGCTGTCGATAGTAACAGCGAATTATTCAAAAAACTAACAGTTACAGCATTTTTGGCATGGTTAAGTACTTACAATTCGCTTGTGGCCACTGTGGTCTTCGCTCTACGCGGCACTAGTGCTCTTGTCACGACTGCGTCTGCTTATTCACCTATTCGACGATAGATTGGCAGAGCTGTACAAACTGCTGTCAGGAGCGGTTGTTCGTGCGGCAAACTTGAGTAATTTTTAACATTTTTTAAGAAAAATACTTCCAGTGTTCCTTAGCAGCTAGATTTTGACAGTGCATTTATTTTTGTGTAATCTAACTGTGTGAAAAATTTCAGGGTGGGTTTCGACGTGTCGGGTTGGACTACTCACTTATCAATCTGATTCAATGTGCTGGAGGTAAAGTGTTCTAACAGCATGAACTTACGAAGTTTTTTTCGTGATTTTGGAGAGCAGTTCTTCAGCACAGACGAGGAAATATTGTTTTTTAAACTACACTATTTGATCAAAAGTATCCGGACACCCCAAAAACATACGTTTTTCATATTAGTTGCATTGTGCTGTCACCTACGGCCAGGTACTCCTTATCAGCGACCTCAGTAGTCATTAGACATCGTGAGAGAGCAGAATGGGCTGCTCCGCAGAACTCACGGAATTCGAACGTGGTCACGTGATTGGGTGTTACTTGCGTCATACGTCTGTACGCGAGATTTCCACAATCTTAAGCATCCCTACATCCACTGTTTCCGATGTGATAGTGAAGTGGAAACGTGATGGGACGTGTACAGCACAAAAGCGTACAGGTCGACCTCGTCTGTTGACTGACAGAGACCACCGACAGTTGAAGAGGGTCGTAATGTGTAATAGGCAGACATCTATCCAGACCATCACAAAGGAATTCCAAACTGCATCAGGATCCACTGCAAGTACTATGACAGTTAGGCGGGAGGTGAGAACACTTGGATTTCATGATCGAGCGGCTGCTCATAAGCTGCACATCACGCCGGTAAATGACAAACGACGTCTCACTTGGTGTAAGGAGCGTAAACATTGGACGATTGAACAGTGGGTAAACGTTGTGTGAAGTGAGAATCACGGTACACAATGTGGCGATCCGATGGCAGGGTGTGGGTATGGCGAATGCCCGGTGAACTTCATCTGCCAGTGTGTGTAGTGCCAACAGTAAAATTTGGAGGCTGTGGTGTTATGGTGTGGTCGTGTTTTTCATGGAGGGGGTTTGCACCCCTTGTTGTTTTGCGTGGCGCTATCACAGAACAGGCCTACATTGATGTGTTAAGCACTTTCTTGCTTTCCACTGTTGAAAAGGAATTCGGGGATGGTGACTGCATCTTTCAACACAATCGAGCACCTGTTCATAATGAACGGCCTGTAGTGGAGTGGTTACACGACAATAACATCCCTGTAATGGACTGGCCTGCATAGAGTCCTAACCTGAATCCTATAGAACACCTTTGGGATGTTTTGGAACGCCGACTTCATGCCAGGCCTCACCGATGGACATCGATACCTCTCCTCAGTGTAGCACTCCGTGGAGAATGGGCTGCCATTCCCCAAGAAACCTTCCAACACCTGACTGAATGTATGCCTGCGAGAGTGGAAGCTGTCATCAAGGCTAAGGGTGGACCAACACCATACTGAATCCAGCATTACCGATGGAGGGCGCCACGAACTTGTAAGTCATTTTCACGCAGGTTTCCGGATACTTTTGATCACATAGTGTATGTGAAGTTAAAGGTAGTCCTGACAAGCGCTTTAATGTACAACAACATTGTATTTACACCAAACACAGTAGCTGTACGAAGAGAAATGCTGAAAATGGCTGCAGACAAACGGTTTTATTTGAGCAGACAGGTCCATCGTTAACTGTGCAATCATTCTTCAAGAACTTGTTTGAAATAATGGTGACCTGCAACATCCCCTTGGAGAAGTTGAAGAATCCCCTTTTCAGACAGTTCTTGGAGAAGTACACAACACATCCAGTTCCAGATGAATCTACATTCTGAAAAAAACTATTTATGCGTGTGCTATGAGGAGGTGCTCAACAAAATACAAATTACTGTTGCTGGCCAAAGGGTCTAGGTTTCCATAGATGAAACTACTCATGTGGATGGGTACTATGTAGCAAATGTTGTTGTTGGACTTCTAATAGTTGAAGGGCTTGGAGAAATGTTCTCCCGAATGAGTAAAGCTCTCGGAAGAGTAAACAACTCGACGATCAACGTTTTGTTTCATAACTCTACGAAGCTACTGTAGCCTGATGGTGTGAACAGAGAAAACGTTTGCTGGGAGAAACAGTTGGTGCTTCATACATGACTAAAGCAGTCAAGAGGCTTCACATTCTCTACTCCTTTAGTGTGTACGTCACTTGCCTTGCACATGCATTGTACAGATTGCAGAAGTGGTGCGATCAAATTACCCTAATGTGGACAAATTTATTTCCTGTTGCAGGAAAATCTATGTGAAAGCTCCGCTACGGGTACAGAAATTCGAGGAACAAACACCTTCACTGCTCCTCCCCCGTCAGGCTGTTCTTACAAGATGGTATTCTTGGCTTAATGCTGCTGAGTATTCCTGCACCAACTACACCAAAATAACACTTTTATGAGCATGATAACAATGAATCAAGTGCTATCAAAACTGTGAAAGAGGTCTTTAGAGGTAACTTGTCTCGATGATGGTGATATTTGGTTTACGAGGCACTCAACTGCGCTGTCATCAGCGCCCATATAAAGTCCCAATTTTTACATAGCCTCATTTTTTACGCGGTCCAATCTAGCCACTGTCACGAAAGATGTTGATGATGATGATGAAATGATGAGGACAACACAAACACCCAGTCCCCGGGCAGAGAAAATCTCCAACCCGGCCGGGAATCTTACCCGGGACCCCGTGATCCAGAGGCAGCAACGCTAGCCACTAGACCACGAGCTGCGGACAGCTTGTCTCGAAACTTGGCATTAATCGACGCCAACTTTTCAGTGATATGAAAAGCCGTCAGATGACTTGAAGCTGCTCGTACTCAAATGTTGTGACGCCCTGGATATTGTGAAACATGTGCAGAGTCAGTCGGATCGAACTCGTGGGCATGTGGCTGACAAAGTGAACAACAAATTGTAAAATATTCTCCAGCGGAATAGTGGATATTCTGCAATGTGCAAAACTAGTGACCGTTTCTCCATTTGAATACAATGAACCAAAGCTGGCCTGCAGTGACCTCACCACCTTGTGATATACACTCCTCTGAAGCCCTGTGTTGTGAAGAGCTTTTCCAAGAACGAAACAGCGACAACCGTAGTTCCTTGAAAATGGATAACCTGAGTATGCACCCTACGATTCAGTGCAACTCTGCAGAAACTGAAGATTGACAGGATGTGTTAAATAATTTCGGGTACTTTAAATAAGTTGTGTGCAATAGTAAAAACACGGTTTTATTGTTTGGATAGGTGTTATTGTTTTGAGTATACTTCCTGTTTTTATCAGACAAATGCCGAAATTTCAAAAATAAGTGCTAGTTAGTTTCAAACGCTGCAAAAAGTAAGTACTATACTAAAAATTTTTGGAAGTGAATTTTGTGTTACATGGTGTACAAAAAATCAACAAGAATATTTTTGAATATTTAATTTTTTAGGGTTATACATATAAGTTTTAGCTCATAAATGCTTGCCTATTTCGCAGCGTTTGAGGTCTTAAAAATCCAGGCCTTAGTCATCGTATACGTTCCTCGACTGTGCCGGAAAGATGGCTTCTTGGATTTTTTACAATATTCCTTTTCACTGAGCCCAATACCTTTTGTCTCTGCCTCCAATTACAGTTTATGTAGCTTACCTGTGACGCGCTCCCTCTTACCCAACCTATGACAAATGTCAGACCCATGACAAACTGCGGCTAATCTTGAAATCTTCTTTATCTCTGCTGTTAATTCTGTTTGGCAAGAATACTATGCAAATGAGCAGTTCTGAAGAACGACATAGATCAGAGCTCTGTAAGGCATCAACTCTGTAAATGAGTTATAATCTCTAAGCATTCTTTCGGTTATTTTTGAGTCATTCCAGACGTAGCGTCTTATCAGTGGCGGAATAAGAGGGTGATTCGCCACGGGCCTCTGGTTTCGATATTTGGACACCCCTCCCCCTCCCCCGCCCCCCGCCCAGGACCAGATCATTAATCAATTTCCAAACAATGCAAAATATGTTCAATAAATAAGAGACAGCTTGAAGTTCTAGGCCCTGTACGTATGCAAAATATAAACATAGGTACCAACTTACCTATTATCATTCCATGGCAATTGTCAATGGGTGTGTTTAGAATCTTTAGAATTTTTGTAAAACATTGTATGAAACGTAAAAACTGTAGATTGGTAACCAGTTGTCTGCTAGACGCAGTTATTCTACATGAAACGTTCCTTGATACCTATGCTATCTGTGCAGGTGTACTACAAGTCCAGTTAAAAAATGCGCGCATAAGTGCAGTGAAGAGCTTACCAGTGACTGATCAATAACTAAATTATTACATTCTGAAAATTAGTTAATGAATAGTTATACATAATTATTATATAGTTTATTTTACGAATATGAAAATCCAACTAGATGAAATAGAGTAGAGTCATCTAATTTAAAGCCATATTGACCATTAATCGACCATGACGGTTTAAAAAATATGAAAAGGTTTTCGGATACCACCACCACTCACAAAATTTGTTGACTAGTAAATTATTTATTTAGCGACATTTCTCGGGGTGATAGCTCATCATCAAACTGTATTGGCATTACAAAAACATTTAACGTAAGTGTATATAGATATTAAAGTTTCTTTACATGACTTGGCTTATTCTGTAGAAATGAGGAGAGAGGAGCATAACCTAGTACGAGGCGACGTCACTTTGTATATTGATCTGTTGTTCACATGAGAATTTTTGTAAAACAATCACTCACTTTGTTCTTGTAGCGTGGCGTTATTCTTCTGATGTTATGAGGTATCGCTATTTCTATAGCTCTCTTGAATTTCTCCATCATTGTTCACAAACTTCACGCGATAACACAAACCAAATCGATGCTGATCTGAAAACCTTTTCATAGAGTCATCTAGCTTTAAGCAACAGTTTCTACTAACGGTAGACATTAAGATCAACACTAAAGTCATGTAGATTTTATACGCCGGATCTAATTGTAAAAAAGTTTTGCAACTTTTTTCTATGTTAGGAAAGACTGCAAGGATATGTTAGAAGATATTCAACAACATCTGAAAAAAGATGGGCTGGCTATTGAAATGGAGGGCTCTAGGTTATGTCAATGCCGCGTCAAGGTCAAGTGTACATGGAGAGTAACGAAAACTAAGAGAAGTCAATACAAAACCTCTACTCAGTCGCTATGTTAAAAGTTCCATAAATCTTTGTGGAGTTCATGTATTCTCATGTGTTCCGTCTAACGTCACCTGTTTTGGAACCTTAGAGAAGTTATATTCATTCTTCTCGTCTTTTACATATGTATTGATGGAAAGTACTTGTAGGGAAAAAAAACAGGAAAAAGTTTGAAACGATTGCCCGATACTCGCTGGAGTGCTCACTACAATTCAGTTAAGTCATAGAACAATTGTGGGCACTTAGGAACACACGCAAGATTCATCTGAGGCAAACCGTGATACTAGATCTGCATCAAGCTTGCTTCTTCCAGCTATACGCGATTTTACCTTTTTGACGTACATAAACTTTTGGTACACGATGCTAGAGGAACTCAATTTAGTGCAACAATATCTACGGTCTTCAAAAATTACTTTGGATAAAGGACTAGCGAAATTAAAAACCCCGAATGAATTTTTAATGATGGACCAACAACAATAATAGACAGTACTGTTTCTTTTGACAGTAAAAATGCAGTGGTCATTAACATTGACCGACGAGGAATAAAGAAGTAAATAAAACAACGCCTGATGAAGTATCTCATGACGCTGGATTATCGATTCAAGGAGTTTACTGATCAATGTTTGAATGCATAGAGAGATTTCTACAAGAATTGTTACAATGACGCACAGCCATGGAAAAAATCACCAGAATTCTCCAAATCGTTGAAACAAAATTTATACCTGAAGCTTTCGCTGTCGTTCTGGCTGAAACAATGGAGAATCTTGCAGAAATTTACGATATATTTGATAAGGAGTGGGTGCATAAAATGGAAATGAGCGTATAGCATTGTTGGCCAGGAGGCCCCGTCTGAGGAAGTTCGGCCCCCAAGTGGAAGTCTAATTTCAGTCGACGCCACATTGGGCGACTGGCGTGTCGATGATGAGGATGAAATGATGATGAGGACAGACAGCACAACACCCAATCCCCGAGCCGAGAAAATCTCCAAGACCGCAGGGAATCGAACCCAGGCCCGCTTGAATGGGAGGCGAGCACGGTACCACCCAGCTAAGCAGGCGGATGGGAGTGGATGCAGCAAATAATAAAGAGATATCGTAGGCATCTACGAGAATCCAATGCGAGTGTGGACGTTGTTGCTAGATGGGCAGCCCAATAAATCATTCAGTTTCCAAGTAAATGGAACTTCAGTGAATCATTGACTAGGAGACGTTTTTCTAAACTGAAACTAATAAACAATTATCTTCATACTACATCAATATTCCGTAAGCCACCTGACGGCGTGTGGCGTAGGGTACTTATGGTGCTACGAACTGAGTCCCCCTTCCCTGTTGCACTTGCGAGTGGCGCGTGGGAAGAATGATTGTTGGCAAGCCCCTGTATGAGCTCGAATTTTCTCGTTGTATCATTTCGCGATACGTATGTGGTAGTAAGCAATTTGCTGTTCGACTCTTACCAGAAAGTACTCACTCGAAATTTCAGTAGTAAACGTCTCCGTGATGTGCAACACCTCTCTTGTAGCGTCTGCTCGAAAATGGTTCTAATGGCTCTAAGCACTATGGGACTTAACATCTGAGGTCATCAGTCCCCTAGACTTACAACTACTTAAACCTGACTAACCTAAGGACATCACACACATTCATGCCTGAGGCAGGATTCGAATTTGCGACCGTAGCAGCAACATAGTTCCGGACTGAAGCTTCTAGAACCGCTCCGCTACAGCGGCCGGCCTAGCGTCTGCTACTGGAGTTCGTTGAACATCTCTGTAACGCTCTCACGCCAACCAAACGATCCCATGATGAAACGCATCCCTTTTCGTTTCATCTTCTCGAACTCTTCTATCAGTCCCACCTGGTAAGGGTCTCCGATTGATTGTGGGGAGGGCGAGCCAAAGGTTGCGTTTCATTGGCAGGACACTTAGAAGATGCAACAAGTCCACTAAAGAGACAGCTTATACTACACTCGTTCGTCCTCTGTTAGAATATTGTTGCGCGGTGTGGGATCCTTACTAGGTGGGATTGACGGAGGACATCGAAAGGGTGCAAAAAAGGGCAGCTCGTTTTGTATTATCACGTAATAGGGGAGAGAGTGTGGCAGATATGATACGTGAGTTGGGATGGAAGTCATTAAAGCAAAGACGCTTTTCGTCGCGGCGAGATCTATTTACGAAATTTCAGTTACCAACTTTCTCTTCCGAATGCAAAAATATTTTGTTGAGCCCAACCTACGTAGGTAGGAATGATCATCAAAATAAAATAAGAGAAATCAGAGCTCGAACAGAAAGGTTTAGGTGTTCGTTTTTTCCCGCACGCTGTTTGGGAGTGGAATGGTAGGGAGATAGTATGATTGTGGTTCGATGAACCCTCTGCCAAGCACTTAAATGTGAATTGCAGAGTAATCATGTAGATGTAGATGTAGACCAGTATTCAAGAATCAACCGAACAAGTGCCTTGCAAGTCACTTCTTTCGTGAATGAGTTACATTTCCTTAAGATTCTTGCTGTGAATCTGTCTGGCATCTGCTTTTCCTGCTATCTGTTTTATGTGGACGTTCCACTTAAGGTAGCTTTATATAGTTACTCCTAGATTTTTTACGGTAGATATTGTGTCCAGCAATTTGTCGTCGATAGTGTAGTTGTGCAGTGATAGATTTCTTTTGCAACGTATGCCAACATGTGACGTTTATTGATGTGCAGGGTCAACTGACAGATCCTGCACCATTCATCAATCATCTGTAGGTCATTTTGCAAATCGATGCTATCTCCTGGATTTGTTAATTTCCTGTAGGTCTTAAAGGGTGCTCGTGGTCGTGTGGTAGCGTTCTCGCTTCCCGCGCCCGGGTTCTCGGATTCGATTCCCAGCGGGGTCAGGGATTTTCTCTGCCTCGTGATGACTGGGTGTTGTGTGCTGTCCTTAGGTTAGTTAGGTTTAAGTAGTTCTAAGTTCTAGGGGACTGATGACCATAGATGTTAAGTCCCATAGTGCTCAGAGCCATTTGAACCATCTTAAAGGGCTTCCGACGCTTTCAAGTACATCATTTATACTGGGTGAACATTAATAAAACTGACAAACTGGAGGGACGGATACATGAGTGGAAATGGAGTAAAAGAAAAGCCCTATAAACATGTTCCCGGAAAAGTATCGTTGCCCCGGTAGATGGCGCTGGCGAACGACAGTTCCTCTGACCACGTGCTGTGTGTTCCTTGTGTGTTGCAGGCTGTGTTGATTGACGCAGCGTACTGTAAGCAGCAAAAAAAATGGTTCAAATGGGTCTGAGCACTATGGGACTTAACATCTGAGGTCATCAGTCCCCTAGAACTTAGAATTACTTAAACCTAACTAGCCTAAGGACATCACACACATCCATGCCCGAGGCAGGATTCGAACCTGCGACCTTAGCGGTCGCGCGGTTCCAGACTGAAGGGCCTAGAACCGCTAGGCCACACCGGCCGGCTGTAATCAGTAGAACGGTCCGGTATTCATATCGCTAACCAGCCGGGATGGTGTTTGCTCTCACAGGCATCAACCACGTCACACAATATTTCAAGTCCTTTTTGGGCGTTTCTGTGATATGGGGTCCTTTCGCACAGGCGAACGTACAGGGAGCCGTCAGGCTGTGCGTACACCAGATTTTAGGACCGGATTCAAAAGGATGTTGAGATGAACTCTAGTACAAGCTCCACTTAGTGATTTTATGCATGACCAGAGCCTCATAGGGTTTATAATCAGATGGACTGACAGAGTTTTAGTTTCAAAGTCATTTAACGCTTATCTCAAGTGCTCTCCTTGCTCTCATTTTCACTCTGTTCAGCGTTTGTTTGTCAGCTGGTTCTGACTTCTCTTGAATGTGTGATGAAGCTCTCTTTGTTTACGTAGCAGTTTTCCAATACAGCTATTAAACCACTGTGGATCTCTCCCATCCCCTAAGACCTTGCTCGGAACATAATTGCCTAAGGCATATGAACAACAACGACTAGCCGGTCTGTCCATTTTATCAATTAAAAGAAAATTTCAGATGAAATACATTTCGATGACGTTATTAAGAATTTCGATAAAAAAAGGCACGAAAACATGAACTACAGTAATATCAGTAACCACTGTCTCGTACGTAAGTTATGAAACTAAGTAATATTATAATTGAACAAGCTTTGTTTCTAAAGGTTTAAAATACAAGGTAATTTTCTTATTCTATTCTTTATTATTTCTTTGCACTCCACCTGATAGTTGCTGTACTAAATAATGACTCGTATTCTAAGTTTCTCACCTATATATTTAAGTATGTACACTCATCAGCTAGAACATTATGACCACCTACCTAATAGGTGGTATGTCCATCTTTGGTACGGATAACAGCGTGGTGGCATGGACGCAATGAGGCCTTGGTAGGTCGCTGGAGAGCGTTTGGCATCACATCTGCACACACGTATCACCTAATCCCTGTAAATTCCGGGGAGGGGGCGTTGAAATCTGACGCCACGTTCAATCACATGCCAGATATGTTCCATCGGGTTTAGATCTGGGGAGTTGGAGGGCACCACATCAACTGGAACTCGCCACTGTGGTCCTCGAACCACTCCATCACACTCCTGGCTTTGTGACATGGCGCATAATCTTGTAGAATGTCACTACCGTCGGGAAACATGATCGTCATGAATGGGTATACGTGGTCTGCAACCAGTGTTCGATACTCCTTGGCCGTCATGGTGTCTTGTGCGAACTTCACTGGACCCGTGGATGCCCATGTCCATGTTTCCCAGAGCATAATGGAGCCGCATGAAGAAGGTATCGGGATTCATCAGATCATGCAACGCCCTGCCACTGCGCCAACGTCTAGTGCCAATGGCCACGTGCCCATTTCAGTCGTAGTTGTCTTTGTCATGTTGTTAACATTGGCAAATACATGGATCGTCGGCTGCGGGATCCCATTCTTAGGTGTGTTCGGTGCAATGTGTATTCAGACACACTTGTACTCTGCCCAGCATTAAAGTCTGATGTTAGTTCCGCCACAGTTCACCGCCTGTCCTGTTTTACCAGTGAGGCTGGCCTACGAAGTCCGACATCTGTAATGAGAGGTGGCCGCCCAAACCCACGGCTTCTGGATTTATTTTTTATTTATTTATTTATTGTTCCGTGTTACCAAATTAAGGAGAAGTCTCCATGGTCATGGAACGAGTCAATACATGAAATTATAACACGATAGTAGAAACAGATAAAATGAAATATAAAAAACATATTCAGGCGACAAGTCGTAAGTTTAAATAAAGAAAATTAACAATGTAACACTGGAATTTGCTTAATTTTTTAGCTCTTTCAGGAGCTCCTCGACTGAATAGGAGTGAGCCATGAGGAAACTCTTCAGTTTGGACTTAAAAGAGTTTGGGCTACTGCTAAGATTGTTGAGTTCTTGTGGTAACTTATTGAAAATGGATGCAGCAGAATACTGCACTCCTTTCTGCACAAGAGTCAAGGAAGTGCATTCCACATGCAGATTTAATTTCTGCTAGTATTAACTGAGTGAAAGCTGCTAACTCTTGGGAATAGGATAATATTGCTAACAACAAACGACATTAAAGAAAATACATACTGTGAGGGCAATGTCAGAATTCCCAGACTATTGAATAGGGTTCGACAAGATGTTCTCGAACGTACACCACATATAGCTCGAACAGCCCGTTTTTGAGCCAAAAATACCCTTTTTGAATCAGAAGAATTACCCCAAAAAATAATACCATACGACATAAGCATATGAAAATATGCGAAGTAGACTACTTTCCGTATTGAACTGTCACTTATTTCAGATACTGTTCTAATGGTAAATAAAGCAGCATTTAGTTTCTGAACAAGACCCTGGACATGGGCTTTCCACAACAGCTTACTATCTACCTGTACGCCTAGGAACTTGAACTGTTCCGTCTCGCTTATAATATGCCCATTCTGTCTGATCAAAATATCGGTTCTTGTTGAATTGTGAGTTAGAAACTGTAAAAACTGAGTCTTACTATGACTTAGCATCAAATTATTTTCCACAAGCCATGAACTTATTTCATGAACTACATTATTTGATACTGTTTCAATATTACACACAAGATCCTTCACTGCCAAGCTGTTGTCATCAGCAAACAGAAATATTTTTGAATCACCTGTAATACTAGAAGGCATATCATTTATATGAATAAGAAACAGCAGTGGCCCCAGCACCGACCCTTGGGGAATGCCCCACTTAACAGTGCCCTGTTGGGACTGAACATCACTACCACTCTCATTATTGCGGAAAATTACCTTCTGCTTTCTGTTGTTAAAGTAAGAGGGGAACCAATTGTAAGCTACTCCCCTTACTCCATAATGGTCCAACTTCTGCAGTAATATTTTGTGGTCAACACAGTCGAAAGCCTTCGTTAAATCAAAGAAAACACCTAGCGTTCGCAACCTTTTATTTAATCCGTCCAAAACCTCACAGAGAAAAGAGAATATAGCATTTTCAGTTGTTAAACTATTTATAAAACCAAACTGTACATTTTACAGCAAATTATGTGAATTTAAATGCTCCAGTAACCTTGTATATACAACCTTCTCGATAACTTTAGCAAACACCGATGGCATAGAAATAGGTCTAAAATTCTCAACATTATCCCTGTCTCCCTTTTTATAAAGTGGCTTCACTACCGAGTACTTTAATCGGTCAGGAAACCGACCACTCCTAAAGGAAAAGTCACAGATATGGCTAAGTACTGGGCTAACGTACATAGAACAATACTTCAGTGTTCTGCTAGATACCCCGTCATATCCATGAGAGTTCTTGTTCTTTAGTGATTTAATTATTAACTCAATCTCCGTCTTGTCAGTATCATGGAGGAGCATTTCAGGTAACAGTCTCGGAATACTTTTTTCTAAGAGCGCTATATGATTCCCTGTTGGTACTAGGTTTCTATTTAGTTCACCTGCTATGTTCAGAAAGTGATTATTAAATATTGTACATATATGCGACTTATCAGTAACACGGACATTCCCACTACGCACTGATTCTATATCCTCGACCTGTCTCTGCAGACCAGCCACTTCTTTTACGACTGACCATATGGTTTTAATTTTATCCTGAGACTTAGCTATTCTATCTGCATACCACATACTTTTAGCCTTTCTAATAACATTTTTAAGCACCTTACAATACTGTTTGTAATGGGCTGCTGCATTTAGATTTTGCCTGTTTCTAACGTTTTGATATAATTGCCACTTTGTTCTACAAGATATTCTTATCCCTCTAGTCAGCCACCCAGGCTGCCTGTTTGTGCTAGTACCCTGTTTTGAACGTTCTAACGGAAAGCAACTTTGAAAGAGCACGAGAAAAGTCTTGAGAAAAGCATTATATTTATCATCTACTGTATCAGCGCTATAAACATCTTGCCGCTCTTGTTCCTTGATAAGGTTTACAAAGGTCTCTACAGCAAGTGGATCAGCTTTCCTAAACAGTTGATAACTATATTTAACATGTGTTGCAGCACAAAAATCTTTTAGAGTTAAAGTTTGTGCATCATGATCTGAAAGTCCATTCACCTTTTTGCTAACAGAATGCCCTTCTAGTAATTAGGAATGAACAAAAATGTTGTCTATGGTTGTTCTACTGTTCCCTTGCACTCTCGTTGGAAAGAATACGGTTTGCATAAGATTATATGAATTAAGGAAGTCTACCAGCATCCTTTTCCTTGCAAAATCACTTATACAATTAATGTTGAAGTCACCACATATAACTAACTTTTTGTATTTCCTATAAAGTGAACCAAGAACCTCCTCTAGCTTTAACAAAAATGTTGTGAAATCGGAGTCTGGGGATCTATAAATAACAACAGTTAGAAGCTTAGCTCCATTAAATTTAACTCCATTAAATTTAACCACATGTGCACAACATTCAAACACCTTTTCAGTGCAGTACTTTGAAACAAAGGTTTCGCTTTGGTTTCGTCCATGTTGAAGTCACTCAACACAGCACTCCTGGAACACCCGACAAGGCGTGCAGTTTCCGATACGCCTGAGCGGAGCCTCCGGGCCATCACAGTCTGCCCTCGGTCAGATTCAGATAGATCGCGTGCCTTCCCCATTGTACACCCGGACAGCACGCGCGCTGCTACTGCATGCACCGTGCATGCGTCTGACTAGCAGTCATGTCTCGGCAGGTGACGCTGCTATCGCCTGGACGGGTTTATAGTAGGTCGCTGGTCATAATGTTCTGGCTGATCAGTGTATATTACGATTACTAGAGCCTAGAGCACACATCTTATAAATAGTTAATTCTTTTGTTGGTCATTACATTCATAATATTCCGTGTTCACAAAATGTACATTGCAAATACATCAGTTTCTAAGCAGATCAGGGGCCTCATTTAGTTCTGCAACTCCGGTGCGTCGGATCATTACAATGTTTTTAATAATGAATTATTGCCGTGGTTTTTACCAACAGCTCCATTGACCTGAACGTAAACACCCGCGGCTCCTTTCACACATGACATACGACTCAAAGTGTGGAGTGAATAACCATAAGTTTCGAAACAAATGAATAATAGTATTTATTTCTTCAGCTGATGACATAACGCATTTTAATCAGCTTTTAATTATTCTTCTAACGAAATCAGTGGGAAGGATAAGCTTGCTTCTTTTTCATCAGTTTTTCAAATCTCGGCACAAGACTGGAAACTGCGACTGGCATCTCTTGCCTCACATTTATTCACATCTATATTTCGTGTTGATGACTGCCAGTGCTGAAAAACCTACCTCGTAAATAGGATGTTACAAAAGGTATCAAAACTCGTAGGACCTTGTTATCTACTTACGGCTGCTCCTGCTTCACCAAGCTCCAAATCTCGAGCAGTAATGAGGAAACGAACTTCGATTTCAATGTGGATTATATCAGTATCGATAAATTGATGTTCTTCAGTGGTAAGTGTTGAATAGAAGTTCTGTACTGAAAGAATCTTTGATCAAGTTTTGTTGATTAACTTGTACTAGAAAGCACTTTGGAAAGTAATAATTGAGTCCAGTTAAATGATCCACACGGACCTTAATTCTTCACTCAGAAGATTCATTGTCTGCTAAACCTGTGTGAAGGGCAGAGTAAACGTAGTGAATATCTTTATCATTCAACTTTTTCTTCCACAGGAGTAGTTTGTTTCTGAAAGCTGAAATTTTGTCTGACAGTTGAAGAATATTAGTCTCATTATCGTGGAGGGATATACTTAATATACTGAGTTTTTCAAAGATGTCATAACGCTACACCAGATTCACTGTCTACGAACTACCTTTGAGACTGGACGCAATGAGTTAATGTTAGTCAAGAATGCCTTTAAGGCGACAAAGGCGTCATTATCAATACCTCAGTGAGTTTGAACGAGGTCGTGTAATAAGGCTATGAGAAGCTGGATGTTGCTTCTGCGTTATTACAGAAAGAGACTTGGCAGGAATATAGACAGTGTGCATGAATGCTGGCAGCGGTGGTCACGAGAATGAACGGTCGCAAGAAGACCGGGCTCCAGATGGCCACGTGGCACTATGGAGAGGGTTGACCATCGTGTTCAGCGTATCGCTTTGTCGCTTCCTACTGCATTTGCAGCAGCAATGTTAACAAGAGTCGGCACCACACTGTTACAAATCGGATACATCAAGGACAGTTCCGAGCCAGACGCCCTGTAGCGTGTATTCTACTGACCCCAAACCATCACCATTTGGGACTTAAGTGGTGTCATGCGAGAGCTCATTGGGGATAATGGTGGAGGTCTGTTGAGTTTTCTTATGAAATCTGATTCTGTTTGGGTCAGTGGTAGCCTTGTGTTGCAGAGGAGGAGGCCAGTTGAGGACCTGAACTCAACCTGTCTGTGTGCTACACACACTGGACCTACACCTGGAGTTATGGTCTGGGGTGCAATTTCGTATCAAAGCAGGAGCACTTTCGTGGTTATCCCACGCACCCTGACTGCAAATCTGTACATCAATATGGGGATTCGACCTGTTGTGCTATCATTCACGAACAGCATTATAGGAGGTGTTTTCCAACAGGACAACGCTCGTCCACATACCGCTGTTGTAACCTAACATCTCTATTGAGTGTCATGTTGCCTTGGCCTGCTCGATCACCAGATCTGTCTCCAATCGTGCACATATGGGACATGTCATCGTATACAACTCTAGCCTCATCCACAAACAGCGTTAACTGTCTCTGATTTGACCGACTAAATTCAACAGGCATATAACTCCGTACCACGAACTGACATCCGGCACCTGTAAAACACAGTGCATGAGCGTTTGCGTGCTCGCATTCAACATTCTGGTGGTTGCGCCGGTTATTAATAGGCCAGCATTTCACATTTGCAATGGCTTATCTTACGATTACATTAACCTGTGATCTTTCAATGTTAATCATTTAAATATGTCGCCCAGACAAATGTATTCCCGAAATTTCGTCAGTCTACATTAGTTATTTTTTGGAGCTGCGATTTTTTCCGTCAGTGTAAATCAGTAAGGAGTCGTAATTTTGCTGGACAAGAATATATGATCTTTTTGGGTTCAATAGAACTGTAGTGCGTACGTTATGGTTTACAAAAGATAACACAGCCTTCGCAGTGTTGCGAGGCGAGTCAGCCTGGCGGGGTGTGGAAACACTTGACACAGCAGCACCCAAGATTTAAATGCCCTAAGCCTTTCCAAACCAGCGGCCATAGAAATGTTTATTGTACGTGCTGCAAGGCACAGCAAAGCCCAAAGAAGCACAGCTCAGAAGCATCTAAATACCTAGCCATTTATACTAAAGTCACCTCTGTTAGTATAACAGCTCTGTCACCACGGAGCTGTGTCGCTTGGCCGCCATCTGGAATCCTGTTCGTGAACCACAGTCCGACGCTGTATCAGGTCACTCTACCATGAGACCACGGGACCTGGTGCTACCGCTAAAACTGGACATCACCGGCCTTGGGAAGCAACTCGCCAGCCGTCGACTAGGGGCAGTGGGGCACTACCATTACGTCTCTGGCATGCTCCTCTATGGACAGCATGGGGTGCGTGAGCTATGCCACAACGCACAAGATCACATGGTGCGGGCTTTAATGAAGCAATTGGAATTAGATGCTGTTTAGCTGGTGCTGCGGGTCGTCTTCCCCCTCCCATCAAACCATCTCCAATAGACTGCTCACACTGGTGTCGGGGTACTGGCGTCGCCTTTTTAGCACATCTCAACCTATAGCCTACATTATGGTGACTCAATAAATTTAACTGCTGTTGTCAAAGTGTCTTTTTCATGGAAAAGAAGCTAGACTACATTCCTTTTGTTAGGTGAAATTTGTTAAAAATAAGGTGCTGGTGGATTTGTCAGACTTTAGAGGTAATGGGGGGACAGGATTGGATAGTACCCACTAGATGTGTGTAGTGCAACTTGGAAGGTCATTCAGCAACGCGTACAGGATCAGCAACAGTAGAGAGGTACTCTCAAGAGTTGTGAACCCCTTGGGCGGGCATGACTATCTTGAAAACACCACCTTGTTCACGGCCTTAGATATAATTTGAAATTAATTTAAGGTATAAGTCATTTTGCCACCTACAGCTGTTCAGAATTTTTAGGATACACATTTCTTTAGTTCATCATTTACTTGAGCAGTATATGCTTATGTCAGAATGTGATCTTTGTCAAGTGCTTTAAAATCAAAGCTCCATCTGTGTTTCACAGTCATTGAAACAATACGGAAGTAGAATCGAAACTCTCCCATACATATGATACACACCGAGCACTGGTTGGCGCACTGGACTCGCATACGGTAGGATGACGGCCCAAACTCGCGTCCGGCCATCTTGATTTAGGTTTTCCGTAATTTCCCTAAATCTCTTCAAGCAAATTCGTTTCAGGCAAATGCCGGGATGGCTCCTTTGAAAGGGCACGGCCGATTTCCTTCCCTAACCCGAGCTTGCGCTCCGTCTCTAATGACCTCGCTGTCGACGGGACGTTAAACACTAACCACCACCACCACCTTCAAGCAAATTCCGGGATAGTTCCTTTGAATGGGCACGGCCGACTTCCTTCGCCATCCTTCCCTAATCCGATGGGACCGATGACCTTGCTGTTTGATCCCGTTCCGCCAAAGCAACCAAACAACCAACATGTGCTGCATAACCGCTTTATACGTTGAAGCGACATCAGAACAAGTTGACCATTTCTTCACTGATAACATGGGGTGTGCCTGCACCTGTTCTGATGCTGTCTTCAGTTGTATAGCGTGTGATGCAGCACGTATGTAATTTTGTTCCCTCTCCCATGTTGTTTCAACTGCTGTCAGGTGAAAGTGTAGCTTAGATTTTTGAAGCCCTGCATAATGCCCGCACGCAAAAGCATCCGATGGTGTACAACTTAAAATACTATGACCTGCGTACGTAGCGCAAGCGTAGTTGTAGCAGATTTGCATTCGAAACTCAAAATGAAGTTGCCTGACTATTTTGATATCAATGTAACACTTCGTTTTCGAAGAATCTTATTGCGGCTTCGTCTAAAAATTTTAAAAAAGAATAGTAACGCAATGGATTTTATGTTTACCAAGCAAAAATTCTAGTTCAAGCCTTGCGCAGTATTAGCGCTGTTGTTTTGTGAGTTGTTAGGTGAACTAGATATGTGACAATAGAACGTCGCATCAACATGCATTAATCTTTGGATACACATTAATTATTTTTAAATAAATTCAAATTTTTGTTTTAAGATTCGTTGTCACCGTGATCACTTTCCAGGTCATTAAGTATCGTACTTTTCACTGACAGACAACTTACAGTTCCTTACCTTTCAGAAATATCAAAATAATCTGTCATAAGTTCACTTCGTCGTAATACCTAAAGACCAGAGATCAGTCAACTGTGATAGCTTTACCTCGTACTTGCATTTAAGTTTTAATTTTGGATAGTGAGTACTTTTTGAGTTATTTTCCACCCCGATAGCTGAGTGGTCAGCGTGAAGGATTGCCGTCCTGCGGGCCCGGGATCGATTCCCGGCTGGTTGGGGGATTTTCTCCGCTCAGGGAGTGGGTGTTGCGATGTCTTCATCATCATTTCATCCCCATCCGGCATGCAGGTCGCCCTCTGTGGCGTCGTACCAAGGCGGCCGAACCTGCCCCGCAAGGGGCCTCCCGGTCAATGACGCAAAACGCTCATTTCCATTTTTTTAATTATTTACCCATAGACATAGTGCAAAACAATTTCAAGAAAAACATCTTTAATAAAATGCGCTACACGAACGCATTTTTATTTTCGACACTTTAAATTCATTTATTGCAGATCGCAATGTACAAGTCATTGCCGGGCAATACAAATTTAAGTTACTCAGCATGTACATGCAAGCAGCCATGCCCAAAACAGAACTGTTAGAAAGTTATCATTAATATGTTTTCTTTTAGTATGCCATTAACAGAGAACGGAGTTCTTGGCAAAGCTTCACATATCTTCTCGCGAGGATCCGCTGTCGGCTCGGAGATAATGCGATCCAGCAACTTGACGACTTTGCACCATGCCCAAAAGATCCGTCAGTATAAACAAAGTCTCCAAGTCGAGCTTGAAAGAAATGGAAGACACCGACAAACGTTTTGAAAGCTTTTGTGAATACAAGTTATAAAATAAAATTTATCAACATGCTAAGAAATAGAAGGTGCGCCTGCAAAGCTCTGCGAATGGTTCAGAAAATATAGGAAAGAAGAGTTACAAACAAAATTCCGTCACTGGCCTTCAAAGTAATCGCTGTTAGTATCAGGACACTTCTGACAGGGGCTGTAAAGGTACTAGGAACTGTTAGCAAACGCTTCGTGTGCAATCAGTGGAAGCACCATGGCCACGCATTGTTGGATATCCGCATCATTGCAGGAGATGAGACGCGGCGCTGCCTTTACGATCCGGAGACTGTAACCTCCCCTTTCCTAATCGGACTATTGGACTGCGATATAACTGACCGTGATCGCGTATGCCAAATGAAATTTTACAGTGAGTAAGGCTGTTGCTGCCGAAGGAAAATACTACCCGTTAGTAGGAGGAAAGTGTACAACAGACCCTTCTGAAGGAAGAATCTATTCTAAACCAAATCTAAATACTGATTATAATTTGAAATAGTTGGAAATTTAGTGCATTCGTCACGAACCATACAGGGGGGAAAGGAGTACCACGTAATACTTAATACAAAGGAAATACTGATAAGCAAAAAAAGGATAATTAAACTGTCGCCAGCCTACTAGGGCAATGAATGTCCAAAATCCTAAGAAAGATAACGGCAAAGAAAATTAAGCAAATAATCACTGGCGTGGCAACAGAACTTTGTCACGCTTTTCCAAAACACAACAGTCCATGAGAAAGTAGATGAATCAAAAAGCACTGCGTTTGCTGTTGCTTATTCTGAAATACTAAATTTTGAAAGTAATGTTAAAAGATTGTGCACTCTTAATTTGTGCTGTATCTTTAGATATTAGTTTTGCCAGCGAAATTTTACGTTACTTTATGTGATTGAAGTTGATAATCAAAATTGTAATTAGTTAAGCCTCTGTTGCGGAATTCAAGACTGAACAATTGCTGAAGCAACAAAATTTAGACTGAAACTGGTCATTAGCAAACAAACAAAACTGGAAGAAAGTAGTAACTCAGTTTTCGTATTTTTACGACACTTGGTGACTGCATGGAGCAGACGACACTCGGTGATTGCATGGCAAGGAGAGCGACCCTACCTGGTAATAATGTCTGAAGACAATGACAACACAGGTGCTTTACAAGCTTTAACTATACACCTCAAAAAAGTTTTGCATCACCTCAGTTCCGAGAGTTCCGGAAACTGTACAGAAAATTAGAATAGAG
Source organism: Schistocerca serialis cubense (assembly GCF_023864345.2). Taxonomy (NCBI): domain Eukaryota; kingdom Metazoa; phylum Arthropoda; class Insecta; order Orthoptera; family Acrididae; genus Schistocerca; species Schistocerca serialis. The sequence goes on from NC_064640.1 coordinate 894,653,038, forward strand.
ATCAACATAAACATCGTTTCCACCTTTTTTATTGTTCATGAAAACCACACATTCATGTTGTACCACCATACAGCGAGACCTTCAGAGGTGGTGGTCCAGGTTGCTGTACACACCGGTACCTCTAATACCCAGTAGCACGTCCTCTTGCATTGATGCATGGCTTTATTCGTCGTGGCATACTACCCATAAGTACCTCTAATACCCAGTAGCACGTCCTCTTGCATTGATGCATGGCTTTATTCGTCGTGGCATACTATCCATAAGTTCATCAAGGCACTGTTGGTCCAGATTGTCCCACTCCTCAACGGCGATTCGGCGTAGATCCCTCAGAGTGTGTTGGTTCACGTCATCCATAAACAACCCTTTGCAATCTATCCCAGGCATGTCCGAAAGTTTCATGTCTTGAGAACATGCTGGCCACTCAAGTCGAGCGATGTCGTTATCCTGAAGGAAGTCATTCACAAGATGTGCACGATGGGGACGGCAATTGTCGTCCATGAAGACGAATGCCTCGCGAGTATGCTGCCCATATGATTGCACTATCGGTTGTAGGATGGCATTAACGTATCGTACAGCCATTACGGTGCCTTCCATGACCACCAGCGGCGTACGCCGGCCCCCCACAATGCCACCCCAAAACATCAGGGAACCTCCACCTTGCTGCACTCGCTGGACAGCGTGTCCAAGGCGTTCAGCCTGACTGGGTAGCCTCCAGACACGTTTCCGACGATTGTCTGGTTGAAGGCATATGCAACACTCATCGGTGAAGAGAACGTGATGCCAATCCTGAGCGGTCCATTCGGCATGTTGTTGGGCCCATCTGTATCGCGCTGCATGGTGTCGTGGTTGCAAAAATGGACCTCACCATGGACGTTGGGAGTGAAACTGCGCATCATGCAGCGTATTGCACACAGTTTGAGTCGTAACACGGCGTCCTGTGGCTGCGCGAAAAGCATTATTCAACATGGTGGCGTTACTGTCAGGGTTCCTCCGAGCCGTAATCCATAAGTAGCGGTCATACACTGCAGTAGTAGCCCTTGGGCGGCCTGAGCGAGGCATCTCATCCACAATTCGTGTCTCTCTGTACCTCCTCCATGTCCAAACAACATTGCTTTGGTTCACTCTGAGACACCTGGACACTTCCCTTGTAGAGAGCCCTTCCTGGCACAAAGTAACAATGCAGATGCAATCGAACTGTGGTATTGACCGTCTAGGCATGGTTAAACTACAGAGAATATGAACCGTGTACTTCCTTCCTGATGGAATGTATGGAGCTGATCGGCTGTCGGACCCCCTCCGTCTAATAGGCGCTGCTCTTGAATAGTTGTTTACATCTTTGGGCAGGTTTAGTGACATCTCTGAAGAGTCAAAGGGATGATGTCTGTGATAAAATATCCACAGTCAACGTCTGTCTTCAGGAGTTCTGGGAACCTGGTTGATGCAAAACTTTTTTTGATGTTGTACTTCAGGTTATTATTCATGTAAGTTAGTCGAAAATTGTGAAAGAAATGCTACTGGATAATGCCTCTACACTATTAGTTATACTTTATCACTTAACAGTCTTACAATGTTGTAGCTGTGCGGACGGCGAAGAATGTAGCCGACAACAACGCTGAGCTGCTACTGTTGCTGCTGCTGGTTGAGAACCACGAGTCGTCTCCAGAGCCACGGATAATTGTGGCACAGGCAATAGTTAGAGCTGGCCGCTGTGGCCGAGCGGCTCTAGCCGCTTCACTCCGGAACAACGCGGTTGCTACGGTCGCAGGTTCGAATCCTGCCTCGGGCATGGATGTGTGTGATGTCATTAGGTTGGTTAGGTTTAAGTGGTTCTAAATCTAGGGTACTGATGACCTCAGATGTTAAGTGCCATAGTGCTTAGCGCCATTTGAACCAGTAGTTAGAATTGCAGTTTTCCCACGCCTGTTCACACCTACCTTGCCCTTAGTACTCGTGGGTTAACGAAGTAAGTGCGGCTACACTGGCGCCATCATAGCTACATACCCCGTCTGCGGGAGAGCAAAACAAACACATCGGCACACTTTCATGACCCAAGATGCTCTGCTTCCTCTCTGTCCGCAGAGTGGCAGACTCTCCATCTGCAAAGATAAACAAGGCGCAGCTACTGCCACTTCGTTGTTGCTCTCGATACATTAAAATAAAGTTCCCTTGGCTATTACCCAGCAATTTATAATATTTACATTATAATTACATTCAAATATATGCGTTCACAAATAAATACACTACTACATCGATTACATATTAAATATAGTTTCTGTAATAAAGCGCACAGAATCAGAAGTACAGTACAAGTTATCAATGGATATTAAACGGCGACAAATTTTGGGTGGTGCAGAAGGTACTTACCTGCATTTTCGGTGTTACAAGACCAAGCGACAGTCAATGGCATGGTGTTCATCGTCTTCCCCAGCTCCCACAGATAGAAATCCATGATGGATCAAGCCTTTGCTATCGGAAATGGCGATCAAGATCGCTTTGGTGTTGAATTTTGTCAGCCGACTTCTTTTTTGGATGAGGTGATTACTTTGAAGGACAGTAAAGGTAGTTTGTTTATAACTCTTGCTTCGTTTGTTTTCTGAGAACATTCACCGAAATTTCCAGACTCACCTTGTAGATTATATAACATACTTAATATATCATGTTGTTATTGTTGTTGTGCTCTTCAGTCCTGAGACTGATTTGATGCAGCTCTCCATGCTACTCTATCCTGTGCAAGCTTCTTCATCTCCCAGTACCTACTGCAGCCTACATCCTTCTGAATCTGCTTAGTGTATTCATCTCTTGGTCTCCCTCTACGACTTTTACCCTCCACGCTGCCCTCCAGTACTAAATTGGTGACCCATTGATGCCTCAGAACATGTCCTACCAACCGATGCCTTCTTCTAGTCAAGTTGTGCCACAAACTCGTCTTCTCCCCAATTCTATTCAATACCTCCTCATTAGTTATGTGAGCTACCCATCTAATCTTCATGGAAGCGGTAAAACTCATTGTTTTGCAGCTTCAGACGCTATATCACTACGTCGCCTCCTCGCTAGATTCGCGATACACACTGAGAAGCCCAAACATTATGACGACTGCCCAACGCGCTGGATGCCGCCTGGTGGCGTTGCGGGCACGTGACGCGGAACAAAAGCATTTAAGCGGAGCAGCCACGGACGGGGGATCGCCCTAGCGAACATATGGGCTGCAAATGGGAAAATCCATTGAGATAAGCGACTTTGACAATGGGCAGATTATCATTACGCAGAGCCTGTGAATGAGTATTTCGAAAATGGCGAATCTGGTCGAATGTTTGCGTGCTACTGTCGTGAGCATCTATGGAAAGAGGAAGAACTACCATGAACTACCACTAGGCGCCAAATGGTTGGGTGACCACGAGTCTTCACAGAACCTGGGGTTCGGAGGCTTGTCTGCTCTGTAAAGCAGGATAGATGGTGATTTGTGGTATTTATACCGAAAGAGCACAAAGTTAGTGCACACACAAATGTTTCGAAGCACACCATTCACAGTAAATTGTTAAACATGGATCTCCGACAAGACCACCCCTACGTATTTACATGATGACCCTGCGACATCGTCAGTTGCGATTGCAGTTTGGCACGGTCGATCAATGGAAACCTGCCGGCTCTTCGGGTGAATCATATTTTTGCTACAAGAGGTCGCTGATCGTCTCCACGAACGTCCTCATCGAGGTGAACGGCGGCTCGAAACGTGCAGCGCACCACGGACGCAGGGTGGTGGGAGCAGTATTATGCTACGAAGACATTCTCCTGCGCTTGTATGGTACCTGTGGTAGCAATCGAAGACACGCTGACAGCTGCGAACCACTTGTATCCCTTCATACTTGATGTCTGCACTATGCACTGTCTTGCACTTTAATGTTTTTAAAGATTAAATTTGTCAATAAGTTCCTCACATATTACTTCAGCACATGTTTATTTATTAATAGTTATGCGCAGAATCATACTATATCATCTTAACTCCTTGACAGTTTAAAGTTAGTACACATTTCACGTAACTAGTTTCCATTTTAGCCAACGGCCTTCCCTGCAGTGATAACACCGGTTCCCATCAGATCACCGAAATTAAGCGCTGTTGGGCTGGGCTAGCACTTGGATGGGTGACCTCCGGTCTGCCGAGTGCTGTTGGCAAGCGGGGAGCACTCAGCCTTTGTGAGGCAAACTGAGGAGCTACTGCCGGCCAGATTGGCCGAGCGGTTCTAGGCGCTACAGTCTGGAACCGCGAGACTGCTACGGTCACAGGTTCGAATCCTGCCTCGGGCATGGATGTGTGTGATGTCATTAGGTTAGTTAGGTTTAAGTAGTTCTAAGTTCTAGGGGACTGATGACATCAGAAGTTAAGTCCCATAGTGATCAGAGCCATTTGAACCATTTGAGGAGCTACTTGATTGAGAAGTAGCGGCTTCGGTCTTGGAAACTGACCTACTGCCGGGAGAGCAGTGTGGTGGAAACGTGCCATTCCATATCCGCGTCCAGTGACGCCTATGGTTGAGGATGACACGGCGGTCGGTCGGTACCGTTGGGCCTTCATGGCATGTTCTGGAGGAGTTTAGTTCAAATGGTTCAAATGGTTCTGAGCACTATGGGACTTAACTACTGAGGTCATCAGTCCCCTAGAACTTAGTACTACTTAATCCTAACTAACCTAAGGACAACACACACATCCATGCCTGAGGCAGGATTCGAAGCTGCGACCGGAGCGGTCGCGCGGTTCCAGACTGTAGCGCCTAGAACCGCTCGGCCACTCCGGCCGGCGGGGAGTTTAGTCTTTAGTTTCTGTTTTGAGGTACCTATCACACCTGCTCTGTTATAAATCACCACTTATGACAGCACAATGTTTTATTTGCCTTTCTATGGCCATATTGCCATATTCTACTTTTAACCGACTCATTAGGACAAAGTTCTTTCATAATTAGATACCATTACCTTAATCCTATTCCAATACTACTACGTGTCTTTTTAGAATATTAGAACATGATTGAGATTACGTGTTACATTCAAGGGTGGACGAAAGCATAGAAACACCGAAAATACAACACATTACCATGTGTACGATGTAGGAAACCCGCTGCTATTCAAAACAACTTGCAGTCGTCTTAGATTGGATAAATATAGGTCCTGTATGGTTTTCAAAGGGATCTTATACCATTATTTCTGCAAAATATTGGAACGTTCAAGTAACAATGATGGTGGTGGATAGTGATCACGTGCACTTCTCTCCAAACTAGACCACAAAAGCTCAATATTTTTGAGATTTGGTGAGTGTGGTGGCCAGAGAATGAGCAACAATTCATCCTCGTGCTGCCCAAAACAGTCCTGGACGGTGCAAACTGTGTGAATAGTGGACCCGTCGTCCTGGAACACAGCATCACCATGGGGGAACAAACGTTGTACCGTGTGTAACGAGAATTATACGTATAAGAATTTTTTTCTTTATGGATTTAGATAAATTAATGATAGCAATGTGTTGAATTTCTTTTTCGATTCTTTTCGTGTCATGTTAAAGAAACTGTGAGTAACTTTTGAAACGAATATTATTTATGTTAGATTTCAAATAATGTGGTAATCAAAGGAAAGTGTATTTAATGTTAAAACTATTGTAAGATGTGAAAATTGTAATTTATACACTTGGTCCATACGTAGGTAATGCATTAGGATATGTGTAGTAGAAAACCTGTGGTGAATACCCTACCTGTAGGGGAGCGGGAAAGGGTGGAGGCAGGCGAGGCGGGAAAACGCACACAGGGCGCGGTTCGGCACAACGGGCTCAGTAACACAGTCGGAGGCGAGCAACAGTCGGAAGTACACGTACTGTACCGAGGAGGCTACCCAGGAAAAGTGGATTCCATTGAGCCTCGGATGAACCGATTCCGACGACTACTTGGCATGGCTATATTCTGAGGCACAAAATTGGAAAGATTACGACGCTAAGAAGATGGAAAGTGCCGATGTTGTGTGAGCCTTAGCCGTGCTTACATGTGTGCCGTGCTGCCCGCTATCTCGCTGCCCGCCAACCGCCGCACCGACTTGCACAGGTCAAACATTTATTTCATCTTTAGAAGTGTATCTGTGTGGACCAGTGTCGAAACTGTTTCTAATGGTTCAATAACGTGACTTTCACCAGAATTGCTTTAGCCATGACTTATCCTGATCACTGACCTAGACAGGATCCTTACCTCGTATTGTGCAATCCGAGTATCCAAAACTGAAAGTTTAATATTTGTGTTAATGAAAATTATCAGCAGATTAATCTATGCCATAAAGGAATCTATAGTTCTGTGTGCTGTTGCAAATATTGGTAAAGAACAAAAGAGTTTTTGTTGGATTGAGTTAGCGATGTTATTTAATTAATTTGAGACAGAAATAATGACAGTTAAATTATTCAGAAGTAAGACAAAAGAGTAGTTATCCAGAGATTGATAATTTTGTGTGTTAATTTGCCTTCAGTACTAGATAGTTTCAGAATAACGACTACAACAGTTTCAGGGCCTCCCCCGTTTGCTCTTGTTCATTCGTTCAAACCTTGATGTGTACTGATCAAATTTGACCAGTAAAGCTAAATTCTATATTAATCCTGAATGTATTAGAGTTTTTCCATTATTCATAATGATATTGTGTGTGTACTTTTAAGATTGTCGACGCTAGGGCAATCTATGCCCGATTTCAGTCTGCTCAACATACAAAATGCAGTTCGTAGTAATCATTACTGTGTGGTGTTGTGTAAATGTAGCTCGTCCAAATTAGTACCAAAAAGATAAAACTTTAGTTCAGTGGATTTTTCGGGTTCCAAACTTTGCCATATAACGCATCATTACTACGTGTTACTATGCTTGTACATGCACCCACCTGTACAAGGAAAAACTCACTAATTGCCTAAGTAGGCTGGCGACCGAATTGTTAGTTATAGGTAGCATCTACTGTGTGTACTTCTTGTCCATGCGAAAGAATAATTATACTGTACATTTGCTTGATGCATCACTGTAGTTATTGACTGAGTATAAGTCCGATCTTGCTTCTATTAGGTACACGCGGTCAACTTTTGTACTAAAATCCTTGTTCATAAGGTGAAGCCCGTGAACTTATTACAGTACAGGCTTTATATAGCTAACCTACGTCCGAGTAGGGCGGTAGTGTTACAAGTGGCTTCCCGGTGACAGGATATCCATCTGTTGTCGGTTACAAATTAATGTAAATACCGAACAGTGGATGTTCAGTGGCACGAATAGCAATAAAGTTCAGTAAAAGAAACTGCAGTGTGAGTCAAGTATAATAGTGTGGTATAGTTGGCATTTAGTATGGACAGAAACGTAGAGGGGGTAGATGGGTAGATGCGCCGAGCGAAATGGAGAATGCGGCTGGTAGTAGCCGGAGTTTACGCGGCCAGATAACAGATGGCGTTAGCGAAAGACAGTTGGCGTACATACAATACCACGAACATGTCAATGAACAGATTGAAAGGTTGAGATCGCCTCGGACACAGCAAGGAAAAAACAAGAAGTAGAAGGTAACTTTGTAGATGATAGTGGTTATGTGAATGAGTCCACTGACATGTTTGATTCTCCACAGATAAAGAAAGAACCGAAAGAAACTTTTGAAGTAGGATCGGAAAACACCGATTCCGTAGAACAAAACAGTGTGAAAATTTTAAGCATAAACGATTTATTTGAACAATTAACCAAACAAATTTCAGGACAGAGTGAGCAGATCAAAACACAGAATGATCAGCTTAAAACACATGTTGATCAGCAGCTCACAACACAGAATGAGCAGCTCAAAACACACGTTGACGAGCAACTCAAAACACAGAACGAGCAGCTCAAAACACACGTTGCAGAGCAGCTCAAAACACAGAGTGATCAGATTAAAACACAGGTCGAAGGACAGGGAATTAAAATTAGTAAACAAATAGAACAGGTAGAACGAAAAGTGGGTAATTTAAGTTCTGTGGTAAATACTCTGAAATTTGAAATTGATACCATTAACAAAAATATGGATACTATGCAGGAGGAAATTGGTAACATTAATAGTAGATTTGATGTTGAAATTTTCAACATCCAAGAGAAAGTAGAACCTCTGGTTGAAACTAAGGTAGACGAAAAAGTTTTCGGTCTTAAAACTGAGATCGTGAACGAATGTCAACACGGGATATCACAATTGAAAAAGGTAGTTTTAGACACTGAAAGGGATTTAAGTAAAAAAGTAACCGGATGTGTTCACAATTGTGAACAAAATACTACGAAAATTCAAGGCAGAATTTTCGATCTGGAGAGCAAAATTAAAGATAGGCCTGGTGTTGTCTGTAATGGCACACCAATTACGAAGCTATTAGAAGGCGAGGAACGCTTCGATCCAGCCAAGAAACATAACGGGTGGCATCCGTTAGATTTTATCAAAAATTGCGAGAGAGTATTTCCTGAGCACCTATCTGATCAGGAAAAGATAAACGTTGTAATTAGCGCCTTAGCGGGTGATGCTAAGCGCTGGGGAATAAATTTAAATACCGAACGAATGACGTTCGAGGAATTTAGGCAGAGATTTACGGAAGAATATTGGTCTGAACAAAAGCAGGACCATTTATGGCGCGAGTTTATCATGGCCAAACAATATGATAACAGGGGCAGGAATTCTTTGAAAGATTTCTGCGAGCATTGGTACCGAAAATTGACGCATTTAAAAAGTCGAAGATCAGATTCAGAAATTATCTGGGAGTTATATAAAAAGCTTCCAGAAGATTCAAAGAGGTATGTAGGAAGCAATCATCGCAGCTTCCAAGCATTTCTAGAAAGGGTCGAAGATGAAGACCATTGGCGCGAAAGTCGTGCCAATTATCAAAATTTTGGTAACCGTAATAACCGACACAATGACGAACGAAACGACGGCGATGGATTTCGCGTCAATGTAATACAGAGAGGAAGAGGCAGAGGAAGAGGCAGAGGAAATAATCCAGGTCGCGGTAGAGGGTATACCGCGCAAAACAATAACGACGCGGGAAACTAATTTCCGCGAACGTTGTGGGCCAAACGGAAGCGGACAATACATACCGGCCCCGATTCAAGAAAAGATACCGGACCGACCGTAATGTAATGAGACAGGCTAGGGACAGTCATGGAACGCCGCGACGTGTTGTGGCGAAACAAGCGTCAGGTGCGAGCCAGAATGAATCATCGCTGCCGCACAGAGCGCTACATGTTAACAGGCGAGTGGAGCATCAGAGGGCAACGGCCCAGCCTAGCAGAACATCTGTTCGGAAAGAAGCCGCTAGCAATACGGCAGCAGTAAGTACGAACGTAGCCGTAAGAGCTGAGGAAAATTTTACGAGTGGTAATTCCGTGGCAAAGGAAACAATAAATGAAACTGTGAATACACGGAGAGGTGCGGTTAGAAGTGTTTGCAATGAGATAAAAGGCGATAATGAATTAGCAGAAGTTACTGATTGGCGTGTGCAGATCGATGATCTGTACAAGGGCCTAAAGCAATGTGAGTGGGAGGATTTTAAAAGGGAGCATGAGGCGGAGAGATTAGTTGGTGGGAAGAGAGATAGTAGGGACGTCCATAAAGTGACGTGGCCCAAAATTGAAGAGGGGAGAATAAATAGCGCCGCGCAAAGTACGCGTGCCGCCAATAGGATGAAGGTTAATGATAGGAAGGATTTGGAGGATGAAATCCTCAGCATTGACGAAGAAATAACTCCTGCTAACAGTCCGCCAATAGTACAAGCTGCTACCGAGAGGCACCGTGTAGAAGGGGTAGATGATTACCTGAAAGTAATTAAAGTCCACGAGAATTACACCGAATATGAAGTCACAGTGGATGTGAATAAAACTGAGGATGAGGCCGTTTTGCCAAAAGAGGAGACTGAATTGAAATCCAAGCCTGACGACAATACAGAGGAAGGACTTAGTGCCTGTATCAGAAAAGCTTTTATGTTAGAACCTGAAAGCGATCCGGAATGGTTGGATTCCGACGATAGTTCGGATGATGAAAGATACATAAATATAGACGAAAATGAATGTACTAACGCTCCTTATTGTGCAAAAGTAGCGTGCTTAAGTGAATCTGATGTTGAGGAAGAGTGTAGTGATGACTCTAGTGAAGATGAATTTTCAGGTGTAAAGGAAAATGAATATACTTTTACTGAAAGAGGGTATGAGAAAATCAGTGGAAATAAAGGGGATGCAGTTAAGTCCGATATTGTACCTAACGATGACGACGTATCAAAGCAAAATCCAGACGTTGAGACCGAACAAAGAAAGAAAGAGCCACCTGACGACTCTGTGTTTATTTTGCGAAGAGTTCAAGTAAGCAAAGACTTTGAACTCCAGAAGCCTAAGAAGCCACCAGACTTAAGTGACTGTTTTATGAACCAGAAAAGACTGCCTTGTTAATAAAGAGATTAGGGGGCAGGATGTGGTATTTTTATATATTATTAATATTATGCATGACTTTATTATTACTGTAACTCAGTTTTATCTGAAAGTGAATTATTGTTTGTTGAATTAGAGCCTGGGGCAGATTTATATTGGATTTTGAGAATGTCATGAACACACTGCATCATGAAACTACAGGATTTCCACCGGAAGAAATGTTGTTAGGCAGAAGTAGTAAAAGTTTAATTGAAGAAAAACTAGAGTTTCCACCTTGTACAAGTTTAGGATTGGATCAAAAGAAAGAATTGGTGATAAAAAGGGCAAAGCAAAAAGCTGAATCTAGATCTAAAAGACACAATAAAAATTTAAAGGTTTCAAAATTTAAAATTGGAGATTATGTTCTTTTAAAAACCCACGAAAAGTCTAGTGAACTAAACCATGAAATTTCAAAATTTAAATATATTTATAATGGACCATATATAATACAGAATATTCCACACGACAATGCTTACTACCTGATCTACCCAAAATCCAAAAGACCTTTAGGTGTAAGAAATATTGTGGACCTGAAACTGTATGTACCTAGGAACGAGTAAATGTGCTGTATCTTATGCTGAACCCAAGTTATCGTAAATGTATCTAATCTTTGTAAATGTCTGTATACCCTTGAAAGTGTGCTAATGTAGTTATGTGAGTTTCAGATTACCAATTGTACTGCAACTGTAAAAATGTATGGAGAAAAGGGCTGAAAGAAAGGATAAATGCTATCAGCCAGATAAAAGATGGGACTGTCAAAAATGAAAATGGGCAGTGTATGAACTATAATATGAAGGACTGCCAAATACTAATGAGGGCAGATAAATAATCGATGGAAAATTGTAAATATGATCCAGGAGATGTCCCAATATGAAGTGAAAAGGACTGCCCAAATCCGCATAATAGGCAGCAAATACGTGTAATTAATTTTTTTGAATATATGTGTGTGTGTTTTGTTTAGTAAGTAAGAAAATGGACTGCTATTCAAAGCATGCAGCGATAAATTTTCTTATAGTGTACACAAAATATGGAATGGTTTTTTGTAGTTAAATGTTTGTATTCCAGAATTTTAAATTATTTCTTTGAGAAATTTAGAGAAAATAAGTAAATTGCTATTTTAGTGAGATTGTGATGGGAAGTTGGACTGTGCGAAAGGCGCTTGAGTAAATGACAAGTCAGTATTCTTGAAGTATTAAAAAAGTGTAAACCTGTATACAGTGAGCAAAAGGAAATATGTAGTGTAAATCTTTTTGGACAATTAAGTAAAAATTCAGAACCACTGTATAATTGTAAGATTTAGTGTTCCCATAAAATTTGGACTTAAGAAAATTTTCTGGAAACAGGGGCATGTGTAACGAGAATTATACGTATAAGAATTTTTTTCTTTATGGATTTAGATAAATTAATAATAGCAATGTGTTGAATTTCTTTTTCGATTCTTTTCGTGTCATGTTAAAGAAACTGTGAGTAACTTTTGAAACGAATATTATTTATGTTAGATTTCAAATAATGTGGTAATCAAAGGAAAGTGTATTTAATGTTAAAACTATTGTAAGATGTGAAAATTGTAATTTATACACTTGGTCCATACGTAGGTAATGCATTAGGATATGTGTAGTAGAAAACCTGTGGTGAATACCCTACCTGTAGGGGAGCGGGAAAGGGTGGAGGCAGGCGAGGCGGGAAAACGCACACAGGGCGCGGTTCGGCACAACGGGCTCAGTAACACAGTCGGAGGCGAGCAACAGTCGGAAGTACACGTACTGTACCGAGGAGGCTACCCAGGAAAAGTGGATTCCATTGAGCCTCGGATGAACCGATTCCGACGACTACTTGGCATGGCTATATTCTGAGGCACAAAATTGGAAAGATTACGACGCTAAGAAGATGGAAAGTGCCGATGTTGTGTGAGCCTTAGCCGTGCTTACATGTGTGCCGTGCTGCCCGCTATCTCGCTGCCCGCCAACCGCCGCACCGACTTGCACAGGTCAAACATTTATTTCATCTTTAGAAGTGTATCTGTGTGGACCAGTGTCGAAACTGTTTCTAATGGTTCAATAATAACGTGACTTTCACCAGAATTGCTTTAGCCATGACTTATCCTGATCACTGACCTAGACAGGATCCTTACCTCGTATTGTGCAATCCGAATATCCAAAACTGAAAGTTTAATATTTGTGTTAATGAAAATTATCAGCAGATTAATCTATGCCATAAAGGAATCTATAGTTCTGTGTGCTGTTGCAAATATTGGTAAAGAACAAAAGAGTTTTTGTTGGATTGAGTTAGCGATGTTATTTAATTAATTTGAGACAGAAATAATGACAGTTAAATTATTCAGAAGTAAGACAAAAGAGTAGTTATCCAGAGATTGATAATTTTGTATGTTAATTTGCCTTCAGTACTAGATAGTTTCAGAATAACGACTATAACAGTTTCAGGGCCTCCCCCGTTTGCTCTTGTTCATTCGTTCAAACCTTGATGTGTACTGATCAAATTTGACCAGTAAAGCTAAATTCTATATTAATCCTGAATGTATTAGAGTTTTTCCATTATTCATAATGATATTGTGTGTGTACTTTTAAGATTGTCGACGCTAGGGCAATCTATGCCCGATTTCAGTCTGCTCAACATACAAAATGCAGTTCGTAGTAATCATTACTGTGTGGTGTTGTGTAAATGTAGCTCGTCCAAATTAGTACCAAAAAGATAAAACTTTAGTTCAGTGGATTTTTCGGGTTCCAAACTTTGCCATATAACGCATCATTACTACGTGTTACTATGCTTGTACATGCACCCACCTGTACAAGGAAAAACTCACTAATTGCCTAAGTAGGCTGGCGACCGAATTGTTAGTTATAGGTAGCATCTACTGTGTGTACTTCTTGTCCATGCGAAAGAATAATTATACTGTACATTTGCTTGATGCATCTCTGTAGTTATTGACTGAGTATAAGTCCGATCTTGCTTCTATTAGGTACACGCCGTCAACTTTTGTACTAAAATCCTTGTTCATAAGGTGAAGCCCGTGAACTTATTACATTACAGGCTTTATATAGCTAACCTACGTCCGAGTAGGGCGGTAGTGTTACACGTGGAATGGACCTGTTCAGCCAAAATGATAACACAATCCTAGGCAGTAACGCGAACTCGCATAGTAACCATGGAGGAATGGAATACCACGATGTGGTTGCCCATTTCACCACCGACCCACGCCACATTTCACTCTTTGAATGTAAATACGGCCAGAAGTTGTAAACAGTGGGCTACAATATTCATCGGATCAAATGACTTTCTTCTGCTGCTCCATAGTTCAGGTTTATGGCCACGTTTTCCAGTTACGGGCATTTGCTTCACTGATGAGTGGTTTTGGAATTCCAGCACGTCTTGCAATTGCCTGCTTACGGAGCTTTCTTTGTGTCGTTTTAGTGCTGACAGGGTTCGCGAGTGAGACATTCAGTTACTTAGTCGTCCTCTTATTTTTCGGCACAATCGTCTTCAGTGACTGTCTGTCGCGATCACTCAACACACATTTTCGTCTGCATTTTGACTTAGCGTATGATGTTTCTCCTCTTTCCCTGTATGCGGTATAAATCTTCGATATGGTGCCTTTTGAAACACATCCACTACAGCTATCTTGGTTGGGCCGGTATCAAATTTCGTTGTCAAAGATTTGATCAAAGATGTGATCAAATATTCCGTCAAATATATTTGACAAAGATCTTTGACGTAGCTCTAGAAGGGGTATTACACTGACAACAACTTGTTATTAACTGCAGCAGTTGCATGTACCACAATTGCACTGTGTGCACATGCGGAAGAGAAGCGGGGGGGGGGGGGGGGGAAGAATGGATGAGCATACATTTATGTATGTGCTCAATGAAGTGTATCCTCATATCAGAAAGCACAATATTCACTTAAGAACGGCTACATCTGCTGAAGACAGGCTCACTGTAACACTCCGATTCCTTGCTACAGGAGAGGGTTAGGTTAGGTTAGGTTAGGTCAGGTCAGGTTAGGTCAGGTCAGGTCAGGACAGGACAGGACAGGACAGGTCTCCGATCTTCTTAATCTATTTTTGTATTCAGCGTGCTTCACGTTGTAAAGCGCCTCATCAGCTTCATACATCTATTAATTTTGTAGTTGTCGGCACACACAAATTGTATTTACCGGCAATGTTTATAAAAACACTACAGACGACAGAATGCTGCAGCGATGCTAGCGCTTTATGTGGTAATATGTTACATTGCAGTGAACAGAAGACAAGAGACTTCTTTGATCAAATCTACAGCGAGGCCCTAGATTTGATCAAATATTGGACGACATTTGACCAAGTTCCCTATTACACCATCAAATATCTTTGACAAAGATATTGCACAAAGATATTTGACAAAGAAATTTTATAGTGTAATATCGGCCTTAGGGAAGCACGGCGCCCCCCCCCCCCCCCAAACGAGCACCTGCAGTTTGCCCACATTCGAATTCACTTCACTCCGACAAAGTGCACTCACATCTACACAGATCACTATTCTGACCACGTCTGACACTTTCAACGCATTGAGGACATTGCAAAGGTGCCATTCGGGGTCAAATACAACAGGGCAACCTGCAGGCTTGGCTTGGATCTGCATTTATGTTCAGGCACGCGTTTCTCTCGGTGTTTCGATATTTTTGTCCAACCTCTGCTGTTTCATTCATATTCAGCTCTGAATTATTTTTGTCTTTTATAAAGAATCACTGCAAGCGTCTGTCTTTTAACAGTTATTAGATTATAAATAGAATCATAAAGCCCATTGACTCTCACTTCATACGAGATTTTTTCTTTCGATGCATTGTTACAAAAAAAGTGTCTTTAAACTGCTGTTCATTTACAAGGCATCACTAGCTGCATTTTTGCATTATACGTCGTACAAATAGACCTTCTTATTTTTATTCTCTAAAGGCGACTCGTGAAGTTTTATTATATTCGTGATCTGAGCCACAAAAAATGCAAGAATTTGTCTTGAGGACGGCGTACAAGACTGATTCGTATCATGAAATTGGCAGAATTAGATTCGCTTTACTTCCTTCTCTTATAGCTATGAGCTAATTATCGACTACTGACGCATAATCCGACTGCAAGGTTCTCAATTAATTGATTAGTTGTTCGCTTATAATGATTAGTGATCGTACTCTCTGAGATGTAATTCACTTTAGCGCTATACTATTGTTTATCGATCATAATCTATGTGAACACTGCTGTCACGCTGACATGCCATTGAAAAAGGTTTCGGAAAACCTATGAAGTATGAGATAATGCTCATAAAAGCTTCCTTTCAAATCTTATTTTTACAAACTGGACTAATTGGTTAACCACACAGGCGATCTAGACTGTTTTATTCAAACGATTTTAATATAATCAACGTCCTTTTACATACCTACAGCCTCACAAAATAAGCTTCAGTTAGATTAGTATTGTTACAATTAGGCTTGCCATCCATGTCAAATTATGTAAGCTCAACCATAATACCATTCAGTATATTTCAAAAGTACTAAACGCTCTTTTTATATAAAAACTTATACTTTGTCTAACGATGATTGCAAGAGACACACTTTTGGTCAATATGTTCAGAATACATTGCTTCTACCATATTTCTGTATTCACATTAAATTACTCTTTTTCTTTTAGTACCGGTATGTCAGTCTACTTATTTTAATTTCAGATATTAATGTATTACATTTCTCGTAAAAGTACTTGAACTCAGTTGAATCTAACATGGCAAACTAGCACCTCGAATTAGGTGTTGGAGTTCACACCATTGTATTTCTGCTTAAGATTATGGGGTTTTGTTGTTCACTGGTTATTGATTTGGCACAACAATTTTTCCTTTATGACATGTATGAACAATTTACACATGTTACAAGCCTAAATTTTACTTATGTATGCTTCTTCCAACAAGTGTCACAACTATGTTTTACCAGCCCCATCTGCTCTTAAATTGAGGACATTTGGTCCTTGGACAGATTGCTTCTGCAAGGGATGTCATGTGATTTGCTTATCCTGCTAAATCCCCAATATCTTTTATTACATCACTATAATGAGAACCTTTTTCTTGCCTAGCCTAACAAAACGTACTATCTGCTATTTCTATCATATTGCATTCCCACAGTGCTCATGACTTAGACAAATATAGTATAGTATTCTGCTTTGTCACCAAGAAAGGTCCAATTCAAATTACCCCACTATTAAATTCTATACCTTCATCACATCTTCCAGGTAAGCATTGCCTCTGCAGCAGCCAAACTTAATGGCTACATAGCACCTTCCCCCAACAATATACTAGTTTCTATATACAGATAGCCTACTTATCCGATCTTAACGGTTTCATAACTCCTTGTTAATGCAGTAGACAATTACATTTAGGCTAAAAGATCATGTATCTGTTATAGTTGTCTCACCAGTGAGTATTCCATTATCCTCAGTGTTTATCCATAGATTGTGATTCACAGCCTGACAACTGCAGAGCAGTATAAGATTTTCACTCTGCAGCGGAGTGTGCGCTGATATGAAACTTCCGGGGAGATTAAAACTGTGTGCCGGACCGACACTCGAACTCGGGACCTATGCCTTTCGCGGGCAAGTGCTCTACCATCTGAGCTACCCAAGCACGACTCACGCCCCGTCCTCACAGCTTCACTTCTGCCAGTATCTCGTCTACTACTTTACAAACTTTACTTAAGCTCTCCTGCGAACCTTACAGAACTAGGACTTCTGAAAGAAAGAATACTGCGGAGACATGACTGGGGGATTTTTCTAGAATGAGATTTTCACTTTGATACGAAACTTCCTAGTAGATTAAAACTGTGTGCCGGACCGAGACTCGAACTCGGGACCAGAGTGAAAATCTCATTCTAGAAACATCCCCCAGGCTGTGGCTAAGCCATGTCTCCGCAATATTCTTTCTTTCAGGAGTCCTAGTTCTGTAAGGTTCGCAGGAGAGCTTCTGCAAAGTGTGGAAGGTAGGATACGAGATACTGGCAGAAGTGAAGCTGTGAGGACGGGGCGTGAGTCGTGCTTGGGTAACTCAGGTGGTAGAGCACTTGCCCGCGAAAGGCAAAGGTCCAGAGTTTGAGTCTCGGTCCGGCACACAGTTTTAATGTGCCAGGAAGTTTCAACAGCTGAGCATTCTATTCTAAATTACCGCTTAATAACTATTAACTAAATAAATAAATCACAAGTAAGAAATTTACAAAGATGTAAAATCCACTTCACATTAATTCTAGGGCCAGTACTTTTCTTCTCAAGATTTTTGATGGTGGCAAACTCCCACAGCTTTTCTACCCACTGGGTTATGATGACTTACACAATACGTTCTACACAACCAACATAACTCCTTATGACCCTTCCTGTGGGTTTTCCTTGAGGTTAGTATCTAGAAATCTTTATATTTTTAACATCATACTACTCTAAGACCGCTCTGCACAATGTTCTGGTAAACAAATTCCCGAAACTTGAAACTTAAGGAAATACTCTTTCTTTAGGCACTTAATTGCACTTCTTGTTGTAGCGGCTTCTAAATGATACAATTGCACGTATTTGGACCAATATTCCAGTACTACTAAAATGTGTGCAAGACACCGTATTCCTTTGGGTAAAGGTCCACAAAATTCAATAGTAATAAGGTTCCACAGTCCTTTTGTATATTACGGGATACGTTTTAAATTTACACTGCAAGTTCATTTGTTTTGCTTGCTGACAAATCACACGACTCGTAATTTAGCTCTCACCAGTCTACCCATATTTTTGCAATAACAGAAATTGTTCGTATGGGTGAAACATTTTTATTCCAAAATGACCATATCCATTATGGGTGTGTGTAACAAAATGCCCTGTTACATATTTAGGCACAGATATCCTCCAGCTAGTACCTTCTAAGCTCATCTCCAAAAAATCATCCCTTCATACCTTAACCAGTAGTCTCTCATCTCTTTAGGGCAGTTATTATTCTCCATAGTGTTTATTGTACTTTCTAAATAATGATCTTCAGTTTCCTCAGCCATAATGGTCAGTTTTAACGATTTTTCATTTACACTCATAGTATTTCATTTAAAAAAAATAAATGTGAAATTCCCTTCCTGTTCAATCAGTAACAGGTTCATCGTCTAAACCTACTGATAATCTCTATAAGACGTCTGGTATAATGTTTTTGCAATCTTCCACGTTAAGGATTTCAAAATTAAATTCCTGTAGAAACAAAACCCATCTCATCAATTGAGGATTTGTTGTTCATTATATATGCGAGAATGAATCTTGTGGTCAGTATAAACTATAGTTTTTCTCCATGCCAATAAATGCAGGAATCTTTTAAATCCTCACACAATGGCCAATGCTGCCTTTTCTGTAACAGGGTAATTTACTTCATGTTTGTCTGTTGGCGAAAGCTATACCTCTATGATTTATATGGTTGTTCTTAAAATCACCTCCAAAAACCTCGCAGCCAATTTCATATACTGAGGCATCGGTGGACATTTTAAACACTGCTTCCAACCAAGGATGGTGTAACAAATTAAAATTAAGTAATTCCTTTTCTTTCTCGTCAAATTTCTTACTTTTCCGATCACCCCATTGTCATTTCGCCCTTTGTTTTAATAAGCCCACTATATTCAGATGTACAATATTTAACCCAGGTAAGTATCTTTTAGAAAAAACTTAAGTTGTTTCCTATCCCTAGGTCATGGGTGTTTTGCAACAGCCTTTACTTTACTTGAGTTAGGTCTTATCCCTTCAGCATTTACAATATGTTCTAAGTACTTTACGTCTTTCGCTCTTGATGGATATTTGGTTAATTTCACTGTAATACTTTCTCAATTTTTTTAACACTTCTCTTTATGGTTCAGCGTATTCGGGCCACATTTTAAGTGCAATCATTATGTCATAGATTTACAATATTAATTTATGTCATAAGTTTGGTGCTAGGGCTTGGCTCAAGGCTCATATGACTACATTCATAGACACATTTAAATCGCATGAGATGACTTTTAATTGATATGGTCTGCCTTAGAAAAGAAAAGCAGTAGCTGGTGTAGAAGTGTAGTGCAAAGGCACTAGTGAAAATCCTGCCATTAAGTCCATTTAGCTTATATATTTAACATCTAATTTCACTAATATATCCTCAATACTATTAGATCTGCCTTTCACCATTTCAGTGACTTGGTAGAGAGCACGAACGTTAGTATGAGAGATACATTCGTTCACGATTTTCTAACCACGGCAATGGATTGTTCTAAGCACTTAAGAATCTCTCAATGTGTCCCTGGTTGATAATTTAACTTTTCTCTCGACCTGCTGCCTTTTTCAATGCAGACGATATTAGATAAAGTTTTTTAAAGATATCACTAGTTTTACCTTCTCCACTACAATGTTTTCAATCTCCTTTCTGTCTACCTCTAGACGCCCTCACTCTCTCCACCTTTTTCAGATAAATCTATAATATTAGTTCCTGCCCGTCTCTAAGTTATTAATACGCGTAAAATTACATTATATAACTTCCTTCACCATATTTCATAGAGGTGGCAAAAGTGATGTTGTAAAGCACTACAAAGTGAATGATGGAATAAGAAACAAACATTTTTGAACAGACGTAGAGAGCAAACGATTTCGATTTCAATAAGCTTACTGCGGTTGTGGACTCGTACACAAAGATATTAATTTAAAACGGAATATAAATATATCAATTAGTGCTACTTATAATAATGAACATGATTCGGAAAGTTAAGATCGTTTTGTGTCACTGTAGTCTCCCTGTGAACTAACGGCAAATAATCCTTATTCGTAAAACCTTGGTGTGAAATAATAATCCAAACAACATGTTTGCAACAGGGCGCACATTACTTCATTACAAGAAGGACTTCCAGAAACTGAATGCCAGTCTCAAATTCGTCTATTGGTGTGCGCCAAATCGCCTTAGAAATTCAGCAATATCCGGCAGATATGAACTAAACATCCAACGCATTGGTAATTCGAATATAAAACATGTTTCTCATCTTTACCAGCTGTAAACACTAATTGGGTACTATAGGTTACACTCTCAGATTTTTCTGCATATGAATTAGTTATCTGTGAGTAAATTCTGTCCAGTAGAAATGGTAGTAATAACTAGTTAGCTGTTCACAGTATATCAGCGTTGTGCAAAGACTGGCAACTTGGTCATAACATAGAGAAATGCAAAGTTATGCACTTCGCGGAACGTAGACGTGTTCTGTCTTTTTGACAGCCGGATCAGTGAGTTGCAAGTAGAGTCAGGCATCTCATACAAAGACAAGTTATTCATAAGTACCTCTGGGGTTTTAGAAGACGACTGCGTGAAAACTACAAGACATACAGAAAACACACACGTATTAGTCCATGGAGTACCTCTCCAGGTCTTATACTCACATTACAGTTGCTTAATATGGGCACTATTTGTGATGCAGCAAAAGTCAATAGGTGGTTTAGTTAATTGAAGTCACTGACACAAAGTGCCCAGGAAGGCGTGAGAACTGCCTGCTTTGGAAATCTGTCCATTGGGGCGCCTGTATGCAGGTGCGAACTAATTCTGTGTGACAATACAGACAGGATGATCTGTCTACATGTCCTGACATGCCTTCCCCCTGGTGTTACTACGCTACAGAGCGTACTGAAAATCGAATCCTGAATATATGCTTTATCCACTGAAATGTGCCATTTTTCTGTACGTCTTATAGTTTTTACGCAGTCGTCTTCTGATACCCCGAAGATTCTTACGAATAACCCTTTCAAGGGAGCTGTTATAAGCAAACAGACTGTCTGGCAGTGGACTTACCCTTATCCTCCTTGCTACCAGAAATGTTCGTGGATAAGTGAGAGACAGATTTTCTTAAGAGTAAACCATTGGCAAACAATGTTGTATATCAGTACAGATATGTTCGTGATATTCTCTGTATGCAGAATGGTTCCAATAGACAGCTCTACAAGTTCATGGAAAATTTGCATCAATGGCATACTAGCTTAAAGGTCAGTTAGAGGTAGGAGGTTTCAACATTAATTTCATAGACATCAGCTTAAAGACAGAAAACAGTAACCACAAATTTAAAATTTACCGAAAAGAATCCATTACTGACACATTAAACCTAGCTTCCTCTCAACATCCTACAAACATGCAGTATTCCACCACATGATCCATCGTGTTCTTTCAGTACGATCAGAAGAGTACGATCAGGAACTCAATACAATAAAAACAAATGCCACAAATAATGAATTTGATTCCAACATTATTAACAAATTCTCAATAAAAAACTGAATTCCTATTGTACCCTGTAAACAACATAGAAAGACAGAAAAGAAAATGTTGCAGTTTACCTTTCATAACTAAAAATTCAAATAGGTTAAGTAGCATTGGGATCCAGCACGGCGTTCAGTATTACCCTCCTGAACCCACCGATTCCATATTCTGCTAACAGTCATTGGATCTCGACCTACGCGAGCAGCAACGTCGCGATACGATAAACCGTAATTGCGATAGGCTACAATCGGACCTTTATCAAAGTCGGAAACGTGATGGTACGCATTTCTCCTCCTTACACGAGGCATCACAACAACGTTTCACCAGGCAACGCCGGTCAACTGCTGTTTGTGTATGAGAAATCGGTTGGAAACTTTCCTCATGTCAGCACGTTGTAGGTGTCGCCACCGGCGCCAACCTTGTGTGAATGCTCTGAAAAGCTAATCATTTGCACATCACAGCATCTTCTTCCTGTCGGTTAAATTTCACGTCTGTAGCACGTCATCTTCGTGGTGTAGCAATTTTAATGGCCAGTAGTGTATATATGCGTGTGTGTGCGTTTTGCTTATGTCTGACTGGAAGTTTATTTGAGTATCCTGTAAAAATTTGATGTAAATCGGTCAAGAACTCCTGTAGACATTTGCTGACAACATTCCCCCTTTATATAATATGTATACAGTTATGTTTCATTTATATTAAAAAATATATATCCTATGTCCGTCCAAGCATTTTGAAGTAAATCAGTCAAGAACTTTTGGAGTTTTTTGGTAACAATGGTTCCCCTATATACAGGGTGAGTCACCTAACATTACCGCTGGATATATTTCGTAAATCACATCAAATACTGACGAATCGATTACACAGACCGAACATGAGGAGAAGGGCTAGTGTAACTGGTTAATACAAACCATAAAAAAATGCACGGAAGTATGCTTTTTAACACAAACCTACGTTTTTTTAAATGGAACCCCGTTAGTTTTGTTAGCACATCTGAACATATAAACAAATACGTAATCTGTGCCGTTTGTTGCATTGTAAAATGTTAATTACATCCGGAGATATTGTAACCTAAAGTTGACGCTTGAGTACCACTCCTCCGCTGTTCGATCGTGTGTATCGGAGAGCACCGAATTACGTAGGCATCCAAAGGGAACGGTGATGGACCTTAGATACAGAAGAGACTGGAACAGCACATTACGTCCACATGCTAACACCTTTTTATTGGTCTTTTTCACTGATGCACATGTACATTACCATGAGGGGTGAAGTACACGTACACACGTGGTTTCCGTTTTCAATTACGGAGTGGAATAGAGTGTGTCCCGACATGTCAGGCCAATAGATGTTCAATGTGGTGGCCATCATTTGCTGCACACAACTGCAATCTCTGGCGTAATGAATGTCGTACACGCCGCAGTACATACGGTGTAATGTCGCCGCAGGCTGCCACAATACGTTGTTTCATATCCTCTGGGGTTGTAGGCACATCACGGTACACATTCTCCTTTAACGTACCCCACAGAAAGAACTCCAGAGGTGTAAGATCAGGAGAACGGGCTGGCCAATTTATGTGTCCTCCACGTCCTATGAAACGCCTGTCGAACATCCTGTCAAGGGTCAGCTTAGTGTTAATTGCGGAATGTGCAGGTGCACCATCATGCTGATACCACATACGTCGACGCGTTTCCAGTGGGACATTTTCGAGCAACGTTGGCAGATCATTCTGTAGAAACGCGATGTATGTTGCAGCTGTTTGGGCCCCTGCAATGAAGTGAGGATCAATGATGTGGTCGCCAATGATTCCGCACCATACATTTACAGTCCACGGTCGCTGTCGCTCTACCTGTCTGAGCCAGCGAGGATTGTCCACGGACCAGTAATGCATGTTCATTTATAGTCCACGGTCACTGTCGCTCTACCTGTCTGAGCCAGCGAGGATTGTCCACGGACCTGTAATGCATGTTCCGTAGATTCACTGCCCCGTGGTTTGTGAAACCCGCTTCATCGGTAAACAGGTAGAACTGCAACGCATTCTCTGTTAATGCCCATTGACAGAATTGCACGCGATGATTAAAGTCATCACCATGTAATTGCTGATGTAGCGACACATGAAACGGGTGAAAGCGGTGACGATGCAGTATGCGCATGACACTACTTTGACTCAGTCAACCGGCTCTCGCAATGTCCCGTGTACTCATGTGTGGGTTCATGGCAACAGCAGCTAACACACCAACTGCACCCGCTTCTTATGTGACGGGCCTGTTACGGACCCGTTTGCGTGCTACGACCATACCTGTTGCATACAGTTGGCGGTAGATGTTTTGCAATGTGCGGCACGTTGGATGCTCTCTGTCCGGGTACCGTTCTGCATACACCCTGCAGGCTTCAGCTGCATTTCGTCGACACTCGCCATAGATAAGTATCATCTCCGCCTTTTCAGAGTTCGAATACACCATGGTCACAGTTCCTACAACACTACACTATCACAGATGTCTGGTAAAACGGTGTACTACAGTTGGTCTGCGTGCGGAGACGAATGCAGAATAACAATAGCAGCAAGCGCTACATGCGGATACTGCGACAGCTAGACCAAACCGCAACAGTGCACTACAGCCACACTCGTAAAAACGGTCGTCATCGTAAACATGTCCCTGCAGATGCTGCTCGCCGACCGTGGCCCGTGTTTGTTACAACACGCAACTGAACGTCGGAGGTTTCAAACGTCAACTTTAGGTTACAATATCTCCGGATGTAATTAACATTTTACAATGCAACAAACGGCACTGATTACGTATTTGTTTATATGTTCAGATGTGCTAACAAAACTAACGTGGTTCCATTAAAAAACGTAGGTTTGTGTTAAAAACATACTTCCGTGCATTTTTGTATGGTTTGCATTAAACAATTACACTAGCCCCCCTCCTCACGTTCGGTCTGTGGAATCGGTTCGTCAGTATTTGATGTGGTTTACGAAATATATCCAGCGGTAACGTTAGGTGACTCACCCTGTATATATATATATATAACTTGTGTCCGTTCGAAATTTTATTGGAGTGTTCAGTAATATTTAAAGTAAACTGGTCAAGAACTTTTAGAGATTTTTCACAACAACGTTAGGCAACAACTTGTCATTACATAGTAGTGTCATATATATATGAACAGACATGTAGCCGTGTCTGTCCGAACATTTATTAGAGACTCGTGTAAAAGTATGAAGTAAACTGGTAACGAACATTTCGAGATTTTTGATATCAAGGTTAAACAATGACTTGTCTTTATATGGTAGTATAGAAGTTCACGCGAGTGTGGCAGTTTTCTAATATTCAGCAGACTGGGAGGTCAATCTGCACTATGTGAGTAAACGAGCATTTCGCCCTCATTTAAGTATATGGCCGAAAGAGTCAACCTTCAGGAATTGTGAAACGAACCCTGTCGTCCAGGACCGTGTGCCACAAAGAGCGCAAATTCGTCACGAGATGGGAAATTCACAGGCGTCGATTGTGCTGAATGAGTCCTAAGAGCTGTAGTGTGCGAGTGAGACAGACGAGAATCTGTAAAAATGAAGTACTAACAAAATGTCAGTTTGGTTTCCAGAAAGGTTTTCCAACAGAAAATGCCATATATGCTTTCACCAATCAAATTTTGAATGATCTGAATAACCGACCACCACCCATTGGGATTTTTTGTGATCTCTCAAAGGCTTTTGATTGTGTAAATCATGAAATTCTGCTAGACAAGCTCAAGTATTGTGGCATGAGTGGGACAGTGCACAAATGGTTTAATTCGTACCTAACTGGAAGAGTGCATAAAGTTGAAATAAGCAGATCTCATAATATGCAAAGATCAGCACATACCTCAAACTGGGGAACTATCAAGAATGGGGTTCCACAAGGGTCGGTCTTGGGTCCTTTGTTGTTCTTAATATATATTAATGACTTGCCATTCTATATTCATGAAGAGGCAAAGTTAGTTCTCTTTGCTGATGATACAAATACAGTAATCACACCTGCCAAACAAGGATTAACTGATGAAATTGTCAATAATGTCTTTCAGAAAATTACTAAGTGGTACCTTGTAAACGGACTCTCACTGAATTTTGATAAGACACATTACATACAGTTCCGTACAGTAAATGGTATGACGCCATTAATAAATATAGACCTTAATCAGAAGCATATAGCTAAGGTAGAATATTCAAAATTTTTAGGTGTGTCCATTGATGAGAGATTAAATTGGAAGAAACACATTGATGATCTGCTGAAACGTTTGAGTTCAGCTACTTATGCAATAAGGGTCATTGCAAATTTTGGTGATAAACATCTTAGTAAATTAGCTTACTACGCCTATTTTCACTCATTGCTTGTATATGTCATCATATTTTGGGGTAATTCATCACTGAGGAATAAAGTATTTATTGCACAAAAGCGTGTAATCAGAATAATAGCTGGAGTACACCCAAAATCATCCTGCAGACATTTATTTAAGGATCTAGAGAGATTCACAGTAGCTTCTCAGTGTATATACTCTCTTATGAAATTTGTTATTAACAATCAAACCCAATTCAAAAGTAATAGCAGTGTGCATAACTACAATACTAGGAGAAAGGATGATCTTCATTATTCAAGATTAAATCTAACTTTGGCACAGAAAGGGGTGAATTATACTGCCACTAAAGTCTTTGGTCACTTACCAAATAGTATCAAAAGTCTGACAGATAAAGAACAAGCATTTAAGAAGAAATTAAAAGAATTTCTGAATGACAACTCCTTCTACTCCATAGAGGAATTTTAAATATAAATTAAGAAAAAAAAGAAAAAAACAAAAAAAAATTTTTAAAAAGAAAAATAAAGAAAAAAGTTGTTATATTAAGTTAATTATGTTGTTAAATTAACTTAATTATGTCATGTATTGGAAAATTTGACTCGTTCCACATCATTACGAAATATCGTATTCATGATCCATGGAACTAGTATTTATCTAATCTAATCGAGGTGGCGCAGTGGTTAGCACACTGGACTCGCATTCGGGAGGACGACGGTTCAATCCTGTCTCCGGCCATCCTGATTTAGGTTTTCCGTGATTTCCCTAAATCGCTTCAGGCAAATGCCGGGATGGTTCCTTTGAAAGGGCACGACCGATTTCCTTCCCCATCCTTCCCTCACCCGAGCTTGCGCTCCGTCTCTAATGACCTCGTTGTCGACGGGACGTTAAACACTAATCTCCGCCCTCCTCCTCCACGAGAATCTACGTCATAGGGAAACCCTGTAGATGCCGTTTGTGGCCAGGGAGACGTAGCAGTGTTAAATATGGCGGACCTAAGATCGGCCATAAAAGGAAACATTTAGGAAAACTATTTAATTCTGTAGTAACTCATGGAATGAAGCTCCAGTAATTTTAGTCTACCATCCTTCATAAATTTTCATTGTGATCCAAATAAAACTTGAATATTGATCATATCTATAATAGGCCGGCCGTTGTGGCCGAGCGGTTCTAGGCGCTTCAGTCAGGAACCGCGCTACTGCTCCGGTCACAGGTTCGAATCCTGCCTCAGGCATGGATGTGTTTGATGTCCTTAGGTTAGTAAGATTTAAGTAGTTTCTAAGTCTAGGGGACTTATGACCTCAGGTGTTAAGTCCCATAGTGCTTAGAGCCATTTGAACCATAGCTATAATAGTTTAGGATTTACTGTTTAACAAGTTTTGTAACAAATCCTGAAAGCTAGAATCTGAAGAATCTGAACGCTTTGGTCGAACTTAACGATCGATATTTCATATAGAAGTGCATCATTAAAATAACAAATGTTGTAAATATCGACTCTGTAGCTCTATTTTTTAAAGGATATAGTGAATTTAAATTATCAGTATTTTCAGTTAAGCATCAGATCATCATTTCCTCCACACAAAACACATTGAACGAAGACAGCATGACACCTTATTGAATCATTAGGTAATAGAATATTCGTTGTAAACTTTAGTGTATAATAGCTACTCTTGTTTTTATTTATTTATCAGAGAGCATATTGGTACAAGGCTACTGGCCGTGAAATTCAAAGTTAAGAAGGGAATCGTACTGGTTTATGTAAAATAATTTAACGTTTATTATGTAATGGATATTATTATTACTTTATTTAGAACGTGAAAGTGGTCAAGCTTTGATTATTTAAATATGTTAAAATGTAAAATAATGTAGAATAAGCTGTAGCCAATCAGATGGACCGCTTCAGGAATGGGAACTGCAATAGTCAGTTGAGCGACGATGTTTGGCACGCGGGAGACGCGGCTGGAGACGGGCAGAGAGACAGTTCCGGTATAGACACCAAAGGGTACAGTTCGGATTGAGACGCGAAAGCGGACAGTCGGTCTTTAGGCAGTTAGGCAAATGCCGGGATGGTTCCTTTGAAAGGGCACGACCGATTTCCGCGTCAATAACTAAGCATTTTTGATCACCAAGTCACCAGTTAATCTTGTGACATATACAGCAGTGGCATAAGTCTACTCAAGAGAATTGCTTTTAATTTTCTGAATGTTGCTGTTTCTATAAAAAGGAAGAAAACAACAATGGAGAGAACCATCCACAATAATTCCTTTCATCTCCCTTTACAGAACCTAGCAGTGTATAGAAGTGTACTTATCACGTCTCAGAAAGTAAGTGACGAACTTGATATCATCAAACACAAAAAACATTAAATATTTCGTTGTGCTGTTCATTGGCAGAACCTCTTAAATTGTGTAGCAGTTCAAGAGATGTATCATTAAAATGAGCTGTTACAGTGTTAACCGTATGTCAGAGCTGATCCTGTCGCACAGTTGCAACAGTTTTAATAACTATATGCATCGAGGAGAGAAACCTCCCCCTCCCCCCTGTGGGTCCTGGAGTAAGAATAGGCCCGAGGTATTCCTGCCTGTCGTAAGAGGTAACTAAAAGGAGTCTCATACGTTTTGGCCTTTATGTGATGGTCCCCTGTAGGGTTTGACCTCCATTCTTCAAAAATTTTTCCAAAGAGCGAGCCAATTGGGGAAGGGCGCCTTAAATGGTGCATCATGTCT
The DNA here is from genome assembly GCF_023864345.2 of Schistocerca serialis cubense. Taxonomy (NCBI): domain Eukaryota; kingdom Metazoa; phylum Arthropoda; class Insecta; order Orthoptera; family Acrididae; genus Schistocerca; species Schistocerca serialis. Next base: position 894,681,805 of record NC_064640.1, read on the forward strand.
ATCGTGACTTGAGATCTGTAGCCCGCTTTCTCGTCGTCGCATTGCAGTCCCACTCATCCTCCATCTCTTGGATGAGGACACCTTCCTGGGTGTTTTTCACTGTGCACTAAGCAGTGTCGCTTTCTGTGCCGACGATGACCATGGACTTGTTTGCACCTGATATCCAGCACAGTAGCCAGTCCATTTGGTGGAGCCATCATGTATCCTGTTGGTTGTAGCCCCCTGACAACACAGGGATCGCTCTGCTGATGCTTGCACCAAATGCCTATCACCCTGGGACATCGGGACTCCAGGCAATGGCCATCCTGCCAGGTGGCCTTTGATGCAGCTGGGTGACGCCTGTGGAGAGGGCCCCTGGTCGGAGTGCGTGTTACCAGGGCGGATGATGCGCGATGAAGTGTACCACGTCATCACTTGCTGGTGTCGAACACCAGCAGTCTCTATGTGTTCTAAGTCTCACTACAATGCAAGGAAGTACGACCCTAACTCATTCCCCTCCCTGACCACCCCATGGAAGGAACGCCAGGCTAAGGATGGCAGCGAACCATATTCACTCCAGTACCTCGTATGTACGAGAACTTATGGGGACTCCTTTGTTTCGATGAAGCCACAGTTTTTCGTAGACCATTTAGAGGACAAATTTGGGAAGGTGGAGGGCTTGTCCAAAATGCGGTCAGGATCAGTCTTGATAAAAAGAGCATCCTCTGCCCAGTCACTGGCATTACTTGCTTGTGGTTAGCTGGGGGATGTTTCTATTACCATCATGTCCCATAAGAGATTAAATATGGTCTAGGGCATTATATTCTAAAGGGACCTTCTTTTGCAGTCTGACGACAAGCTGCGCGCCAACTTAGAGCAACGAGGTGTTCATTTTGTCCAGCGCATTTATCGCGGTCCAAGGGTAATCAGATTGCCACCAGTGCCTTCGTCTTCCCATTCAAGGGTGACAGATTGCCCAACAAGGACAAGGTGATGGTCTTCCGCTGTGATGTAAAGCCATATATCCCTCCACTGATGCGGTGCTTTAAGTGCTAGAAGTTCGGCCATATATTTTCCCACTGTCACATGTCAAGTTGGTGAATGTTCATCACATACCAATACTCCTTGTGCCCCGCCTCCCATCTGCGTCAACTGCAGAGAGCATCATTCCCCTTGCTTGCCAGACTGCAGGATTTTACAGTACGAAAGGAAAATCATGAAATACAAGACCCTGGACCAACTGATCTACACTGAGGCTAAGAGGAAATTTGGGCATCTACATCCTGTGACTATGACCTCGTCTTACGCCGCGGCTTCAAGAACAGTTTTAACCCCATCCATTCCGCAAATTGTGGTTGGCTGTCCGAGTCGGAAGACTACACCTGCCCCCCTGATGGTGGGGAGGGTACTTCCCTTCTTGTTGCTCCCTCACGACCTACCTCGGGAGCACTGCCCCCCCCCCCTCCCCCCCAACCATCGGAGACACCAGTCCCCACTTCCGAGCCAGAGAAGCGTAAGTCTTCTTTGGCATCTCTCACTAGGAAGAGGTCCCTTGGGTCACTCCCTTCCTAGGTTTCTGCTAGTGGAAAAGATGACACCCGCCAGTGGCTGAAGTGCCCAAAAGTAACTGGTCGTATGGCTTCACGATCATCCTGAATCCTGGAGACTGAATCAATCAATCCCTCCCAGCTGAGAAACCCAAGGAGCAGTGAGAGAAATCCAAAAAGAAGACCCCCAAGACCAAGGGAATCGTGGTGGCACCCTCGCCATCACTACCTACAAGCTTTGCTTCTGAGGATGAGGTGGAGATTCTGGCATCTGCTGAGGACCTAGATCTTGCCGGACCCTCAGACACCGTGGATCCAGACTGCTCAGGTGGCAGCAGGTGACCTTGTGTTGTAAACTGCCTCATTGAATGTTCCATGCCTTCCCAGCCTCACTATCATGTCATCCTCCAGTGCAATTGTGGCAGTTTTTTCCACCACCTGATTGAGCTATGGCAATTGTTAAGCTTTACATCTGCTTTCTGCATTGCCCTCCAGGAAAACTGGTTCCCAGAAATGCGGAACCCTGCTATCCGCGGCTTTAAGGGATGTTACAGGAACTGTAGAGACTATAATTGAGTGTCAGGTGGAGTTTCTGTCTGTGCTCTGAACTCGGTATGCAGTGAACCTGTGCCCCATCAAACCCCCTTGAAGCTGTGGCTGTCAGGATAATGACGACACAGGAAATAACTGTCTGCAACGTATATCTTCCTCCAGATGGTGCAGTACCCCTGAACGTATTGGCTGCACTGATTGATCAACTCCCTAAACCTTTCCTACTTTTGGGAGATTTTAATGCTCATAACCTCTTGTGGGGTGGCACCGTGCTTACTGGCAGAGGCAAAGATGTCGAAATTTTCCTGTCACAACTCGAGCTCTGCCTCTTAAATACAGGTGCCCCTACATATATCAGTGTGGCACATGGCACATATTCGGCCATTGATCTCTCGGTTTGCTGTCCTGGCCTTCTCCCACGTATCCACTGGAGAGCACATGACGACCTGTGTGGTAGTGACCACTTCTCCATCTTCCTGTCACTGTCCCGGTGTCAGGCCCATGGACGCCTGCCCAGATGGGCTTTAAACAAGGCAGATTTGGAAACTTTCACCTCTGCTGTCACTGTTGTATCTCCCCCACACAGTAACATCGACGTGATGGTTGAGTAGGTGACTGCAAGTATCGTTTCTGTCGCAGAAAATACGATCCCTCACTCTTTAGGGTGCCCGCGGTGAAAGGCAGTCCCTTTGTGGTCGCCACAAGTTGCTGAAGCAATTAAGGAGTGTCGGCGAGCTCTACAGCGGCACAAGCAGCACCCTTAACCTGGAGCACCTCATAGCCTTTAAACAGCTTATTGCCCACATTCGCGATCTTATCAAATGATGGGAGCAGGAGTGTTGGGAGAGACATGTCTCGACCATTGGGTGCCATATGTCACCTTCCGAAGTCTGGGCAAAGATCAAACGTGTTTTCGGGTACCAGACCGCAGCGGGTGTTCCCGGTGTTAACATAAATGACGTGTTATCTACCGACGAAAACGCGATTGCCGAGCACTTCGTTGAGCACTATGCTGGATCCTCTGCATCAGAGAATTACCCCCGAGCTTTTTGCACTCTGAAACAACAGCCGGAAGGGAAAGTCATTTCATTCACTACACGCCACAGTGAATCCTATAATGCCCCATTCACAGAGTGGGAGCTCCTCATTGCCCTGGCAGGTTGCCCTGACACAGCTCCTGGGTCTGATCGGATCCACATTCAGATGATTTAACATCTCTCATCTGACTGCAAGTGGCATCTCCTCGTCATCTTCAAACGGATCTGGTGCGATGGCATCTTTCCATCGCAGTGGCAGGAGAGCATCATCATTCTGGTGCTCAGACCCAGTAAAAACTCACTTGATGTAGATAGCGATCGGCCCATAAGCCTCACCAACATTCTTTGTAAGCTGCTGGAACATATGGTGTGCTGGCGGTTGGGTTGGGTCCTAGAGCGTGGCCAACTGGCTCCATGCCAGGGCGGCTTCTGCCAGGGTCACTGTACCGCCGATAATCTTGTGTCCCTTGGGTCTGCCATCCGAAAAGCCTTTTCCAGACGCCAACACTTTGTTGCTGTCTTTTTTGATTTACAAAAAGCGTATGACACGACCTGGTGACATCATATCCTTGCCACATTATATGAGTGGGGTCTCCAGGGCCTGCTCCTGATTTTTTCCGAAATTTCGTGTCGTTTCATACTTTCCGTGTCCAAGATGATGCGTCCCATAGTTCCGTCCATATCCAGGATAATGGGGTCCTGGAAGGCTCTATATTAAGTGTCTTTCTATTTTTTAGTGGCAGCTGTATTGCCATCTGTCTCGCCTTCTCTGTATGCGGATGACATCTGCGTTTCATAAGACTCCTACAGTACTGGTGTTGCTGAGCGGCGCCTACAGGGAGCCACGCACAAGGCAGAGACGTGGGCTGTAGTCCACGGCTTCCAGTTTTCAGCTGAGAAGTCGTGTGTCATGCACTTCTATCAGCGTTGTATCGTTGATCCGGAACCAGATTTTATCTTACTGTGATCCACTCACTGTAGTGGAGGCATATCGATTCTTAGGACTGGTTTTCTATGCCCGATTGACTTGGCTACCTCACCTTCATCAGCTTAAACGGAAATACTGGCAGCCTCACAATGCCCTCCGCTGCCTGAGCAACATCAATTGGGGTGCAGATCACTCTATGCTGCTGCAGCTCTGCAGAGCCCTCGTTCAATCCCGCCTTGACTATGGGAGTGTGGTTTATGGTTGGACGGCGCCCTCGGCGTTGCGTTTACTCGACTCAGTGCACCACTGTGGCATTCGTCTAGCGACAGGTTCCTTTAGAACTAGTCCAGTGACCAGTGTCCTGGTGGAGGCCAGAGTCCCTCCATTGAAGGTTAGGCGTGCACAACTGCTCGCCAGTTACATTGCACACGTTTGTAGTTCTGCGCATCTGAATTAATGTCTCCTTTTCCCACACGCAGCAGCCTGTCTCCCGCATCGGCGGCCCAGGTCAGGGCTAACGATTGCGGTTTGCGTGCGATCCCTTCTGTCTGAACTGGAATCCTTCCTTTTACCACCTGTACTTGAGGTTAATTCACGTACACCTCCATGGTGTACACCTAGGCCTCACCTACACCTGGACCTTTCACATGACCCTAAGGACTCTCCGCTGTGACTTCGTCTCGATTCTTGACATGTACCGGAGCGAGGAAGTGGTTTACACTAATGGTTCGATGGACGATGGTCACGTTGGCTTTGCCTGTGTTCATGGAGGACATATAGAATGGCACTACTTGACTGATGGCTGCAATATTTTCACTGCAGAGCTGGCAGCCATATTTCATGCTCTTGATCATATGGGCTCATGCCCAGGTGAGTCATTTCTCCTGTGTACTGACTCCTTGAGCAGTCTACAAGTTATTGACCATTGCTACCCTCATCATCCTTTGGTGGCGACCATCCAGGAGTCCATCTATGCCCTGGAACGGTCCAGTCATTCAGTGGTGTTTGTCTGGACCCCAGGTCATGTCGGAATCTCAGGCAACGAACTTGCCGACAGGCTGGCCAAACAGGCTATGTGGAAACCGCTTCTGGAACTGGGCATCTCTGAACCTGACGTGTGTTCTGACTTACGCCACAAGGTTTTTCAGCTTTGGGATACAGAATGGCATAACAGTACGCACAGCAAACTACTTGTCATTAAGGAAACTACGGATGTGTGGATGTCTTCCATGCGGGCCTCTCGCAGGGAATCAGTTGTCCTCTGTCGGCTCCGTATTGACCGTGCTTGGGCGACCCACGGTTACCTCCTGCACTATGAAGACCCGCCTCAGTGTCGTTGCGGTGCCCTGATGACAATGGCCCATCTTCTGGTGCACTGTCCCACTTTGACTGCCCAGCGACGGAATCTTGGGTTACTGGACTCGTTGCCACTAATTTTATCTGACAACACTTCATTGAGTGATTTAGTTTTATGTTTTATTCGTGAGGGTGGGTTTTATCATTTTATCTAAGTTTTAGTGCATGTCCTTTGTCCCTCTATGTTCTCCACTCAAGTGCTTTTAGGGTGGAGGTTGTAATGTGTGAGCAGAGTGGCTGGCTTCTCCTTTTTATTCTCATGGTTAGCCAGCCATGGTCATCTGCTTTGTTGTTTTATTATCTTCATCCCATTTCTTATGTTTCTGTGGTTTTCTTGTCCCCCTTTCGTCCATTTACATGTTTGCTGCCCTTCATCATTCTTGTGATTTTTCCTTTAATTCCGTTTTGTGTTGTCAGTCTCATTTGTTTTATTCTCTCACTTGTGGCATTGTTTTATTCGGAACAAGGGACTGGTGATCTCGTAGTTTGGTCACTTCCCCCCTCTATTAATCCAACCAACCAACCAGGAGAGAACCATTCATTGTAAGATGAAATAATGTCTCCAGGCCGGCACAATTGTTACATTGGTAGGGCAGGTAGATTGTTTGGTATATGCTGCCATAAACATGTCAGCTGTACACTTAAATTTACACCATTCATGTGCACTGGAAACTTGCTGATATAATAGAAACACCAAATAGAAACTCTAGATGTTACTAAGGATTTCTGCCTGTCATATGGAATCCACAGGTACATACTATAGGCACTCTCATATTGGCACTTAAAGGTACTGGCCAAGAGCTTTCTGTATAATAATTGAAACACCCCTCCCTCTACGTTGCCTAAATGACCCTTCCCCTCCTTTCACTACTCATCCTGTTTCCTATACATCTTCCGCTTTCGGTTCCTCTACCATCTATTAACCTAGCTGTATGTCATGCCTACCTACATTTAATGTTGATTACTGCCATAATCTGACTTCCACTCCAGTCTCTTACCTTTTCCATTTGTTGGTTTTCCTGTCTCTCGTAGTAATTCTTAGTATGCATTTCCCCATTACTCTCTCAGCTATTTCTCAGTGGTTGAATGGTTCTCACATTAACAGTCCATGTCCCATTAGTAAAAGTCAAATCTGACAATACATACAGAATGTAAACTTTGATTTTGAGACACATCGGATGCACGTGTTGCAAACTGATGCAGACGTAACTCTTTTCTCCTGTATTATTGCTTATTTGGGAAGACATGAGGTGATGGCTAAGATATTTTGGAAAATGGTAGTACCATTTTGGATAAGGTATCAATTTTTATAAATTTGCACCAAGTAGTATGTTTTTAAAAGGAAGAGCATCTTATAAAATATGTTGGAAATGACAGAAAGATACCCACAACAGTAGATGGCATATGAATTAATTTTCATTATTATCTCTTTTGATGTCTATATGGCATTGGAAACATTAAGTTATCTGAAACCAAGTAGAGATCACATGCATTGTGCCAGTGAAATTCTTAACCTACACATCCCATTTGATGAGTGCTAAAGAAAATCTAAGTGATGGATGGGTTGAGGCTTGAAGAGTGTGTGGTCTCCAAGCTGGGGCTAGTCAGTCCAGTCAAACTTCTAGTACTGGTAAATTTGGACATCCTTCATGTGGCAACATAGGATATGATGATGGAAGTTTTCGCTTTCCTAGTAGAGGGTATATTGAATTGACTGGCAGTTTGTACAAACTTTAAGAAACCACACCCTCCAGGTAAGCTGCATATTAAGGAGGTGGGGGGCTGCTGACAGAAATTAGTCAATAGGGCGCACTTCATTGTACCTGCTCATGTCATTTGGCTTATAGATTACTCAGCTATGCCAGACTCTTTGTACTGAATGACAATTATATCTATAGTCGTTCTCCACAACCAGTCTCAACCTGTTCAGTGGAGACTGTGTTGTTTACCACTATAATCATTCCCCGTTCTGGTCCAATTCACAATTTTCTGTGATTTTATTGTATGACTATGTTGTTGGATATTATTGCGACAAATTAATGTGCTGTTGAATGCTTCTTGTTGGAATGTACATTCTGATCATTACACAATTACTACAGGCAGGAAGATTTCATGTAGATGGTAAGGCAAGAAATAAAGTGGATAAATTTTCTATCTGAAGTTTACCATAATTAGTAATTCAGTGTCAGCCAGAAACAGTTTTATCTGCTGGTGTTAAGTTTCCCAAGCATTTTATCTAACAAATTGTAGCAAAACTGATACAGTTGGTAAAAATCTTTAAATCAGTGCATCAACTGAACTGCATAATTTTGTAGTACAAAAGTACAATAATGACAAAATATGACACTTTATCTTTTGTAAACACACAAATCAACATGGCATATGCCATGCATGCTATTCAAGATTAGAATGTTTTGAAGTTAGATTCGTTATTATGAGGAAAAGGAATTTTTAACGATGAAATGAGCAAACTTTTGAAAAAATTGGAGATAGGTATTTGAAGAAGAGGCGAAGGAAACGTTGTGCACTGGTTTGTGCCATCAAACTAGGCTGACAACTTTAATGGCCACAGACCCATGAATGTTTGTGTTCACAATCCTAGGTTATAGTTTCAACCCCATGATGGTAATGATGAACTCAGGTAACGACACCAAGGCAAAGAGTATGGAACAGCAAGTCTCTGCAGTGTAGATTCTGTGAAGGAATACAAATCACTTCAGAATTTATTGATAAAGCAACTTCTACAGCTACGTACATACATATACATACTCATACATACTCTGCAAGCCACTGTATGGTGGATGGTAACTTTTACTACTAGTAGTCATTTCCTTTCATGTTCCACTCGCAAATAGAGTGAGATAAAAGCAAGTGTCTATTCATCTCTGTATGAGCGCTACTATCTGTTATCTTATCTTTGTGGTCTTTACGCGTAATGTGTATTGATGGCAGTAGAGTTGTTTTGCAGTCAACTTCAAATGACAGTGCTCTAAATTTTGTCCATTCCTTCCAGGGATTCCCATTTGATTTTATGAAGTGTCTGTAATACTCACATGTTGATCGAACCTACCGGTAAAAAAATGTAGCGGTCTGTCTCTGAGTTGCTTCAGTTTCTTCCTTTAATCCAATCTGTTGGGGATCCCAAATACTGGAGCAGTACTCAAGAATGGGTCCTACTAGTACTCTGTATGCAGTCTGCTTTACAGATGAACCATACTAATTTAATTAATTAATTTTAGACATAAAACTGAAAAACAATACATTACACTAAATTAAAGAATGTACTTGAAAACTGAGCTGTCAGAACAAACTGAAATTGATAAAGATAACATTGAATTGAGCAAAAATAGATAAATAAAATAAAATGAAATAAAGAAAGAAAAAATGAGGAAAATATTTTTTTAATGTCCCTGGCTATCTCATTTATGGATTAATGACATTTCCTTGGTATGAATCTTAGTGTGGCATCTGCATTTCCTGTAACATTACTTTTTGGCCACAGCTCAAGATATTTGGCAGTTGACTCTTTCCAATGATAATAGCTTGTTTTGCAATCAAAAAGTGAGTTATTTTGCACATTTACATGTGGTGAATTACATTGTTTTATGCGGATGTTTGACTGTGAGTCCTTGCATCTATCAGTGGGTCTAACTTATGTTTAATTACCTAGCATTGCAACTTCAGTACATGTAACAGAATCATCCACAAATGGCCCTTTGGAGGCACTTACATTGAGAGTCTGAACTAGTCTTTTATAAACTGAGTGAATATTTGGAATACATGTGAATCTGTGTTAACATCTGGTGATATGTCTCTATTGAGAACAGAAAACCACTGCTTGGAGGGGATTGGGATTAGTTAATATAGAATCAAATAAGTATCTTGTGACACATAAACTCTTTCGTTCATCTTTTCACCTATGTCAGTTGATTTTCAGTATGATCTTCTTCAATGAGATAGTTTCTGGAGACCAAATTTGGTTTTTCAGCTTTCTCTGTATTGCCCTGTTGGCTTTTCATGGTTCAAGATCATTGAACTGCTGAATGGGGGTTACTGACTCATTGCCAAGACCAAAAGTCTTAGTGTTTCTCATCACCTTGGCATTTAAGAGTATTATTTTGAAATCATTCAATGGTTTCCCTAAACACATTTGACTTTTTTCATCTTTTATTTGCTAATCACACATTGGCATTGTTTAAATTTTGGTGGAGCTCTCTCCCTGCTTTCACAGTGGTTTCTGGCATGGGTACAGAACAATGGCAGCCGTCTCCTGGCACTTACTATGTGGTTCTACTTGCATATTGTACAATACTATTGAACTTTTGCCATTGATGCTCTGCATTTTCAGCCATAAAGATGAATGTCTGATATTGGCTACTCAGGAAAAAGCAATATCGTACTCATTGCTGTGGCTTCACAGAGATTTTTACCTATGCGGGTCAATCCATACCAAGTGGTCCAAGAAAAAAATGATCGGTTGCTTGACCCTCTCAGAAAAATTTTGTATTTGCTGGGTGAATTCCCCAGTATTTAAAAAAAAAAATTTATTATTATTTTGAAATGGTGGCCATGTGTGTTCCAGGCTGCATGCGTTTTTTTGCATTTGCAGGCATCTACATTTTTTACAATTTTTCAGTAGTGGATTGTCCTAAGCCTTTCAGATAAAATGCATTTAGTTCAACACGCTCTGGGCTCCAAATGAACATCATTATCACTTAGCTGAATGTATTCTTTAATATATTTTTAGTAGTTCAAAGTTATCATCCATAAATTGAAAAAAACTCAATCTTTGAACAGTGGTTTTTCAAAGACAGATTAATTTCTCAGCTTTAATATTTTTTTCTGCTTTTACACTGTATAGTATTGTTACTTTTTATAGAGTATCAATGGTGAGCAGCTTACACTTAAAAAAATACACTATTTTAAAAACGGATTTTTTTAAATTTTCCAATTTTGTGGCCTGCAATATCTATGTTGGGGGACTAAATAAAAATCTGAAAATTTCACAGTTAATAGACCTTTATGATAGCAAACTTCAGTATAAATTTCAACTTTGATATTCAATTGGAAGTTATGGAAAAAAGATTACAAACACGAGTCAAAAATAGGTTTTTTAACATCTGCAATATCTAGGCTTTTGGAATAAAATATATCAGTTACAGTATATAATTTAATCATATCTATGATTACTTATTTTTTTTATTGAAAATAATCCTACTAATTACATTATATTGTTCTCTTTTTGTTTGTTTTTAGTACATCACACATTGAACATTTGAGATATTTGTTCACTCAGTTTGGGTGTTAGATTATAAGCTCACCGAGTTACAGTTGTAAATTCCATGAGAGACAGCTTCCGTAGTACATTTTTGAGTGACATCCAAACTTGAGCCTTCTGAATTTTTTAAAGAGATGTCCTTGGTCCTGGAGGGTGATAAAATACAACATGTACATCTTGGTTTTGACAGTCAATATTCTTAACTTCGCCAATCCGCCACTGTTCATGGTAAACACAAGTCTCTATGTCTTAATTTGGAAGAACCAATTGTATAAATTTTCCACACTGATGAAGTTCACTATCAGGCGAAATTGATGTGATCTTACACTTCAGTAAGTTGTGTGAATGGGGTACAAAACAGTGAAAAGATCGAGTGCCTTTAATCTTCTGACAAGTGTTGTATGTTTCCTTCAAGACACTGTCATAGACTTCTTGTATTTCCTCACATTGTACAAAAACATAGGTAATTCCTTTGATATGGTTTTTACAGAATTCAAACATTTCGTGAGGTGTTATGATATGTTTGTCATCAGCCTGCCACAGACTTGCTTTTTTGACAGCTCGCTTTGTTGTACCCCCGACACCATCACAAGCTACTTTGTCACTCCAGATACTATCCTAACTGGAAACAGGTACTTAACAAATATGCAGTGTTTTGTGGCAGACAGCTAGTTGACATTATTGCAACAGATATGTGGAAGGAAAGGGAATTTGAAGTTAGTGATGTCCAAAACATAATGGAAATGCTGTAACTACCAGTTTTGTGTGTGCGTTGCTTCATACACCGCACATGAAGTTTGTGCTTGATTTGACCACTAGAGACAACCCGTTTTTGACAGGTCATAGAAAATGCCAGTAGCCACTAATTTATTATCTAATGAATTAAGTACATTCTCACTGTAAATGTAAATAGCTTTCTCTATATCAGAACCCTTAAGAAATCCAAACTGTGACTTGGACAATATATTATTTGCAGTCACATGCTTAAGGAGACGCTTGAACACAACCTTTTCAAATATTTTTGAGAAAGTTGGAAAAGATGAAATTGGTCGATAGTCAGCTAGACTAGGTGAGTGCATTAAGCCATTGTAATGGATGGAGAGGTGATGTCCGGCTTTGATATAACAACATATAAACACAGTGTCTTTCAACTGAAAAATCTTCTAAGACAGAGCAATTTACACTCTGTCAATAATAGGTTTACAAGTGATCAAACATGTCTTGACTATATTTCGTCCATTTTCAAATTTCAAAGGAATCATTTGATGTGACAATGTTTCCATTTTTAGAACGCAGTTCCTTATCTTTAAATTATACAGGTAGATCCCATTCTGGTAAGAGTAATATAACTGCACCTCTCCCACCGAACCTGTTGCTGAAAATAAAACTGTCAGGTTTTGTAAAGGCCAGTTCACACTGGTCGTCATATCACATTATGCCCTGTACCATTAATGCATTCCAAATGGCAGCATCCACACTGGCCGTCCTGTCCCACGGCATTACGGCGCAGCACCCTTCACGGTTTCTTGGTAAGAAAGTTTTGCTGGCTGACGTCATCCATTCATTGCTAATCACATGAACCCCAAACTCATTTCCTCTCGATACAAAGCCATGTACAGATCTCCGTATTTCGTTTAGCTGTAGTTTTCGTAATTAATACCAGTTGTTCTTTGTCTTTGTTATAAATTGTTTCGTTTCGTTATTTCTTTTGGTAAAATTTATAGTAAGTAATGAAAGATTAATTGAAACAATGAGGCACCAGTTTGAATTGCATGACATGAGCATACTAAATTGCTTGCCATCTGTTACATTTATAAAGTGAATTTTTATATATACCGGTAAAGTATTAAATATGTTGCAATGAAATACATTACAATATTGCTCCATCTTGAATTGAAAAAAAGTACTGCCAGTAATATCAGATTGAGTAGTAGGTGGAATTTATTTCTATGTTGTCAGGAATTTGTACCATTTCATAAAGACACAACAGTTGAAAACCATCCTGTGAAGATAGCAACTCTTGCAAAAAGAACAGTTGAGGACAGCCATGCGAACTGAGATCATGTTACTTGAATTGACTTGACATGCCGCGACATGACAGACAATGTGAGAACCTGATGTGATGGTGCCATGACAGACAGTGTGAATCGGCCTTAAGTCCCTTGCAGACAGAGACTGGTTTTTGCCAATGTTGTGGAGACACAGACTATACTTTCAATAACGATTTGTCAGCAAAGATAATATTTGATAGGCTTCTATAGCCTTTTTGACATAAATTAATGAAAGATGCTTCAAAACCAAGTTTCTGAACAGACAAAATCCATGGATACCAAAAGACTGACAAATTTGAAAAACTAAATTATACAGTTGTATAATACGAGGGCAGTTCAATAAGTAATGCAACACATTTTTTTTCTCGGCCAATTTTGGTTGAAAAAACCGGAAATTTCTCGTGGAATATTTTCAAACATTCCCGCTTCGTCTCGTATAGTTTCATTGACTTCCGACAGGTGGCAGCGCTGTACGGAGCTGTTAAAATGGCGTCTGTAATGGATGTGCGTTGCAAACAACGGGCAGTGATAGAGTTTCTTGTGGCGGAAAACCATGGCATCTCAGATATTCATAGGCGCTTGCAGAATGTTTACGGTGATCTGGCAGTGGACAAAAGCACGGTGTGTCGTTGGGCAAAGCGTGTGTCATCATCGCCGCAAGGTCAAGCAAGACTGTCTGATCTCCCGCGTGCGGGCCGGCCGTGCACAGCTGTGACTCCTGCAATGGCGGAGCGTGCAAACACACTCGTTCGAGATGATCGACGGATCACCATCAAACAACTCAGTGCTCAACTTGACATTTCTGTTGTTAGTGCTGTCACAATTGTTCACCAGTTGGGATATGCAAAGGTTTTTTCCCGCTGGGTCCCTCGTTGTCTAACCGAACACCATAAAGAGCAAAGGAGAACCATCTGTGCGGAATTGCTTGCTCGTCATGTGGCTGAGGGTGACAATTTCTTGTCAAAGATTGTTACAGGCGATGAAACATGGGTTCATCACTTCGAACCTGAAACAAAACGGCAATCAATGGAGTGGCGCCACACCCACTCCCCTACCAAGAAAAAGTTTAAAGCCATACCCTCAGCCGGTAAAGTCATGGTTACAGTCTTCTGGGACGCTGAAGGGGTTATTCTGTTCGATGTCCTTCCCCATGGTCAAACTATCAACTCTGAAGTGTATTGTGCTACTCTTCAGAAATTGAAGAAACGACTTCAGCGTGTTCGTAGGCACAAAAGTCTGAACGAACTTCTCCTTCTTCATGACAACGCAAGACCTCACACAAGTCTTCGCACCAGAGAAGAACTCACAAAACTTCAGTGGACTGTTCTTCCTCATGCACCCTACAGCCCCGATCTCGCACCGTCGGATTTCCATATGTTTGGCCCAATGAAGGACGCAATCCGTGGGAGGCACTACGCGGACGATGAAGAAGTTATTGATGCAGTACGACGTTGGCTCCGACATCGACCAGTGGAATGGTACCGTGCAGGCATACAGGCCCTCATTTCAAGGTGGCGTAAGGCCGTAGCATTGAATGGAGATTACGTTGAAAAATAGTGTTGTGTAGCTAAAAGATTGGGGAATAACCTGGTGTATTTCAATGCTGAATAAAACAACCCCTGTTTCAGAAAAAAAATATGTTGCATTACTTATTGAACTGCCCTCGTATACCCTGAGGTGACAAAAGTCATGGGGTAGCAATATACACATGCCGGTAGTGTTGTGTACACAAGGTATAAAAGGGAGGTGCATTGGCGAAGCTGTCCCTTGTACTCAGGTGGTTCAAGGGAAAAGGTTTCCGACGCGGGTATGGCCGCACGGCAGGAATTGACAGACTTTAAGGTGGAACAGTAATTGGAGCTAGACACATGGGACATTCTATTTCGGAAATCGTGAGGGAATTCAATATTCCGAGATCCACAGTGTCAAGAGAGTGCCGAGAATACCAAATTTCAGGCGTTACCTCTCACCACAGACAGAGCAGTGACTGACGGCCTTCATTTAACGGCGATAGCAGGAGCATGTGCATAGAGTGGTCAATGCTAAAAGACAAGCAACACTGCGTGAAATAAACGCAGCAATAACGTATTCATTAGGAGAGTGTAGTGAAATTTGGTGTTAGCGAGCTATGGGAGCAAAGGAACGACGCGAGTGCCTTTTCTGACAACACAGCATCGCCTCCCCTGGGCTTGTGACCATATCTGTTGGACCCTAGACTACTGGAAAACCGTGTACTGATCAGATGAGTCCCAATTTCAGTTGGTAATAGATGATGCTAGGGCTCGGGTGAGGTGTAGACCTCACGAATCCATGGACCCAAGCTGTCATCAAGGCGGTGTGCAAGTTGATGGAGGCCCGTGTCCTGATCAGATGAGTCCCGATTTCAGTTGGTAATAGATGATGCTAGGGTTTGGGTGAGGTGTAGACCTCACGAATCCATGGACTCAAGCTGTCATCAAGGCGGTGTGCAAGTTGATGGAGGCTCCATATAGTGTGGGCTGTGTTTACATGGAATGGACTGGATCCCCTGGATGCTCAGCTGCTTGAGGACTATATACAGCCACTCATGGACTTCATGTACCCAAACAACGATGAAGGGCGCTGATGACCGCCTAATTGAGCGCCTCACAAACCAAACATCAACATCAAACAACAATAGAATTTTTGTGGATGACAGTGCAATATGTCACCAGGCCAAAACTATTGGCAATCAGTTTGAAGAACATTCTGGACAATGCGACTGAATGGTTTGGCCACCCAGATGGCCTGACATGAATCCCATCGAACATTTGTGGGATATAGTAGAAGTATCTATTTGTGCACAATGTCCTGCACCGGAAACATTTTGGCAATAATGCACGGCTATAAAGGCAGCATGGCTCAATATTTCTGCAGGGGACTTCTAAAGACTTGTGGAGTCCATGAAATCGGGGCTGATCTGACCAGATTATGGTTTTCCAATAGTCTAGGGTCCAACCGATATGGTTACAAGCCCGAGAGAGGTGCTGCAGATGAGTCGTACTATTAGCAAAGGCACTCGCGTCCGTCGTCTGCCGTCATAGCCAATTATCGCGGAGTTTCACAGCACTGTCCTAACGGATACGTTCGTCGTACGCTCCATATGATTTCTGCAGTAATTTCATGCACTGTTGATTGTCTGTTAGCACTTACAACTGTACCGAAACGTTGCTGCTCTCACTCGTTAAGTGAAGGCTGTCAGCTACTCGTTGTCTGTGGTGAGAAGTTATGCACGAAATTTGGTACCCTTGGCCTACTCTTGACACTGTAGTTTTCGGAATACTGAATTCCCAAACGATATTCGCAGTGGAATGTCCCCTGCATCTCACTCCAACTACCATTCCATGTTCAAAGTCTGTTAATTACCATCGTGGGGCCGTAATTACGTCAGAAACCTTGTTATACGAATCACCTGAATACAACTGACAGCTCAGCCAATCGACTGCCTTTTTATACTCTGTGTATGCAATACGTCCGCCATCTATATATGTACAGTCG
This sequence comes from Schistocerca serialis cubense, assembly GCF_023864345.2. Classification (NCBI taxonomy): domain Eukaryota; kingdom Metazoa; phylum Arthropoda; class Insecta; order Orthoptera; family Acrididae; genus Schistocerca; species Schistocerca serialis. The sequence goes on from NC_064640.1 coordinate 894,698,049, forward strand.
TGGACAAAACGAGCGAGACCCCTCACCTTTTAGTCATGCTGATCCGCACAGCTTTAAGGTCTGCCATACAGCATAACAGGCAAGGCGACGAAGTGCTACCAACATACTATGCACAGGCGTGAAATTGAAAAACTGTCCGAACTTTGTCAGACTGTTTTCAAATATGTGTAAGACTATATTAATGCTGATTTGTGTGCTAAATTAGTAAGAACTGTACTAATAAAATGAATTTCAGCTTATCGAGATAACATAACTGTTTTAGTAAGACAAAGTACCCCAGATCGGTACGAATTAGCAAAATATTATGCGCATTCGGTCGCCAAACGGTCTGTGTCAACGTTCAGACCAGTCATACTGGATTACTGTTGCTGACCTACCATGAAAGTGTGCAAATTTAGCAATGCGTGAAGATTCATAACGAAATTCAGATAAAAATCATTCAGTGCCACTGTCAATAATTGACAGAAGCGTAAATATTGGGCAGTAACAACTATGAAATTCTACAAGAGTTTCATATTGACATCCACGGGGCGCTGACACACAATACAGGTAGCAATAAATCGTATTGGGGGCGCGAGAATTTCTTATAATTGCTTTACTGATAATCTATCTGCCTCCGTCGAGATTAGGACCGAAAACAAACCAGACCTCCCTTGCGGTAGCAAACACCTTTAACTACGCTAGCAGACAACCCAGGCAAACAGTCCTCTATTGTTACCCCAGACATGAATAAGCCGACAATTTTGCACTGAAAATGGCAAAATGATCTGCAGTTTCTGTTGCTTAGAGCTTTCTGGACTCAAAAATATGAACTTTCTACCTTTATGTCACCGCTTATATAACAATCATTCGGGATTTTTATCGAAATAACAAAATACTGTTATTAGTGAGAAAATTTAGTAGGATAATTCTGCGCCACCCCAGGAAATAAACGACGACGTAGCTGCCAAACATATTCTACCATGTTTCGAATTCTCCATTAGACTCGCCACAGCCAAAAAACGTTCATTTGCCGCAGTGTTCCTTAAGCTAGCTATCAATGGGAATGCTCGCACTTCCAAAACGCGGTGGTATTAATACTGGGATCTGAATTACCACGTGTATAGGCAAATGGATTTTATTTGCATTCCTGTAAACGTGATTTGGATCGAAAGCGTAGGTCCGATTGATATGCTGATGTATTGACTGCAACTAGAACATTTCGAATAAAGAGTATGTGGAATGATTAATGCGACCCTCATCTTCAGTAACTGTCGTAGCTATTTTCATTGTTAGGATTTCGTCACCTCAATCGGTAACAATGGAACCCCACTAGTCTCTCTTTCTTGACCGTCTATCTGTCCACCCAACCTTTAAAACCCGTTTACCTCGAGTGCCGGTAGACATAATAAGCGGAAATGTACCGCACTTCCTGCAGTATACAGTCCCCTGGTAGTGTAAAAAAGTGAGTTTCTGTGTCAACATAATCTAAAGGTACGGCTGTTTATGTAAAGAAAATTTACGCAAAAGGTCAAAAAATGGCTCTAAGAACTATGCGACCAAAGTGCTTAGGTCATCAGTCCCCTAGAACTAGAACTACTTAAACCTACCTAAGCTAACACACATCCATGGCCGGGGAAGGATTCGAACTGACGGAGCAAGCAGCCGCGCTGTCCGCGATATGACGCCGTTGAACGCACGACTAACCCGCTCCGGCAAGCTGTTAATATCATCTGGGGTTGCTAAAAAGTTATTCATTTCTGGTGAATGATTTTCTGCGCAGTTCATTTAAGATAGAATAACTAAAATATATTTCATGTTACAGAAGAGAAAGGACGCCTAATTCTTTTCCCCTTGTCTTTATTTATGATGTTAGATTCACAATCTTAGCATACGTACTGCCCATAACCACACTTAGTGCCAAGTCTTAGTGACAGATATGCGAATACAACACATTGGCTTATACTTGAGGTATTTAGTTTCTCATGAAGTTGTGGCAGACGATGCTGTGGCGTCTTCGAAGTGCGAGCTTAGCCAGTCCTAGCTATCTCAGCACATCAGCTGAGCGAGCGTTTTCTTCCTGCTGCTAGTCTAATGGACAATGGCAACACCGTAGAATACGTTTGACGACTATATGACCATCGATTTATGTTTTTGAGTGGTTCATAATTATGTTAGTAAATCCACTCGATATTTTTATGTCCTTTAAATTACATTTACTACATGATTCACACTGAAGACGTAGGAAATGTATTTATTTGCTCCAGGAAACACGTTGCGACGGGAATTGCTGCTTACATTGACATTTATGTTGCGAATTAGTCTTCTTAGCCATCACATGGGCAACGAGGATGCTCTGTTTTGCTACAGTTGTTTCATAGCTTAGTGGCAATGTGTGTTGGTTTGAATCCTAGGATCGACGATTAACTTCAGAAATACAATTACAGAATAGTGGCATATCGATTATGGCTCCTCACCATCAACAATAGTTGTTACCCATAGTTTCGTATTTGCTATTTGACCATCGTCACCCTTTAGAGACCAACCTGATCTTTCCACAACGCCATTTTTGACTTGCTTCTTAGTATGTCCTATAACTACAGATTTTTTGAAAATATTAACTGTTCAATAGGTTATTCCACAAATTAAAACTTCCAGTTATTCTTTATATCTTGAAACTTACTACTGTTCATTTTCGCTGAAGAAAAGATACATAATAATAAAATGAAATCATAGATTAGAATCTCAAAGCATACTGTGAATGGTTAAAATGAAATGAACTAAAAATCATCTTCTTGTCTAAAACATGTCACTGTTCCAGAGAACTTCGGCACCTCTCAAAATTTTTTACGTCTCTGATGTTTAGCCACATGTGGACAAATAGTGGGTCTCATGAAGCAGCACTGTTGAGCCATCACAAAATAAAGCTACAAAATTAATAAATGAAACTATTCTTCTACTGTTGCTTCGAATCGCGTATACCAACTGCCCTCTACTGCGACGACGACTCGAAGTCTATTGGGTATTTGATTTTTCTCTTCTTTTTTGGGCCTCCTTACCTCCTCTTCTAACCCAACCTTCGCTCTCCAATTACTCCTTTATCAGCGAGCTCAATATTTTCCATTTGTGCTAAATTGCTTTTTACCCTTCTTGCATGTAAACGTGTTTCGTATCTTTTTTAGAGACTCCATGAATACATAACGTGAGTATTTATTCTCTTAGCAAATTAAATATTAAATATCTTGTTCTGAATTAATTTGTTTGTCCAGATTCCACATACTGTGTTTCCTTAAAATTATATAAAATATACGTCTGTTAAAAAAAACTTGAAACATCTGTTGCAGCTGATTGGTTAAGGGCTGAAAAAAAACACCTCTGCTGATGCTGCTTAGTATCGCGTATAGCTTTCTTCGGCTTCCACAACGGCTCGAAGTGTATTGGGCATTGAGCCCACAACTCTAGCCACATAACTGGAGATTCAAGCAATTCATTCCAACCGTCATGAATCACATCAGAAAGCTGTCGGCGAGTCGACGGTGACTGTCCCTTTTTCTGTATTACTCTGACCATTTCTGCCCAAATACTCTCAATGAGATTCATGTCAGTTTCTTTAGGTGGCCATTCCATTACAGTAATATTACTATGGTCGTCGAACCACCTCTTAACCACACGTGTCATATAAATAGGCGAGCGATCTTGTTGGAACACGATCTGATCATCGCCAAATTTTGCTGTCACAGAAGGCAACATCACGTTCTCCAGAACTGATATATAATTGCGCGCATCGAGTCTTCCTTCCACTTCCCACATGAGCCCACACCTTTCGGCCGATATCTATGCCTATACCGTTACCGACTCTCTGCCACTCCTTCAGCAACTGTAAATATATTTTGGATTATATCTAGAACCTTTTGGCCGGTAGACAAGTACTTTTTCGTCCTTGAAAATCACTCGCCTCCAAAACTGGAGAGGTTGCGGGCGTCTCTGTGGGAAACAGTGAATGTCTCTTTCACAACAGCACTTCTTGCTCTCAGTTCACCTTCCTTTAGATGATGAGTGACGGTGTTACTGCTAAGATTGAGACCCAAAGTCTGCTGAATTTGTCGTGCGTTGACAAATGGGTGGTTCTCACTGAAACAGAGTATCTGCCGATCCTGAGCTGCTCTTGTTTTGCGGCGACGGCCATGAGGCCTTCCATTCAGGTTACCACCCTCTTCCTTTCGTCTTATCCACCTGGCTACCGTCGACTTGTGATGACCCGTCTGAAAATCCCTCTGCATGGAGTGCTATTATAGCGGCCTTGTCTGCCTCAGCCAGATGGGTCATTTAGCGTTGACTGAATGATTCGTCGCAGTTAATATCTTCTGCGAAAACAGCGCTAGTAGGAAACAGACTGCCTCCTCAACGACTGCAGCCACAACGAAATGGCCAAGTATGTGTAACACGGAAATCGATGGCATAAACGAGAGATCGCAAGCCCACTCTCGTATCATTACATACATAGTGTTGCAACTTAGAATCCGCAATTTTTCTCAGAAGGGACTGGTCTGCTCTTGTCATGTCTTATCCTGATAAATACTACGTGAAATGAAATGTTTACATTTTGAATAAACGGCATGTCTAAAGCAAGAAACATTTCTGAAATATCTGAGGCAACCTGAAGAAGAATCGGTGAATGTTGGCTGTAGAAGGTTGCCTTATGAGAAGGAAAACGTGTTTATCCTTGCTCGCCGAGTTTCCAAAATGGTTCAAATGGCTCTGAGCACTATGCGACTTAACTTCTGAGGTCATTAGTCGCCTAGAACTTAGAACTAATTAAACCTAACTAACCAACGGACGTCACACACATCCATGCCCAAGGCAGGATTCGAACCTGCGACCGTAGCGGTCACGCGGTTTCAGACTGTAGCGCCTAGAACCGCACGGCCACTTCGGCCGGCGAGTTTCCAAGTGGCGGAGGTTGGTCTGAGGCATACATAGTTCTGGCTGGGCGTAAGAAGCGACTCGACTAACGAGGGGAACTCGCCAAGTGCCATACGCTGATTGTCCGGAAACTTTTCTCAATGAAAGAGAGGACAAAATAAGCTAACATGTGTTTCGGCTTATCTGAAGACACTCGACAGTTTCCGAGAAAACGACGGTCAAAGTTATCAAAGCGCTGTTGCTATAGTATAGATACCGTTTGCGGCCCAGAATGCAATTGAAGCGATGGCTCAGTTGTTACCGTCGTTCCTTCTTAACTTTGATTCCCGAGTTCGAGACCATATTTTTTTTTGTTATTATTTTTTCCTCCCTCTCTATCAGAATTATCTACGGACGATTTTTCCAATTTATGTTGAAATAATGTTGTCGTTATTCGTCAGTTGACTTTCTGTGTAATTAATGAATTAAACAAAATAAACGAATGAGAAAATAATGTGAAATATTTTTAAACCCTCTTATAACCTGTAAGGTTGCAAGGGCATTCACAAATATTTCACATCATTTTCTCATTGGTTTGGTTTTTTAACTTATTTTATTACACAGTAAATTAATTGACAAAGAACGACAACATTGTTTCAGCATAAATTGGAATAAATATTCGTAGATAATTCAGAGAGCGAGGGGAAAGAACATCAGGGTTTCGAACTCGCAGTGCAAAGTTCAGAAGTCGCGACGGTAGCCGCTTAACCACGGCTTCAATTGAATCGTTACACTCTAAAAGGTATCTACACTACAGCAACAGCGCATTGAAAACTTTGACCGTCGTTTTCTCAGAAGCAATCGATAAGCCGAGACACGTGTTCGCTTGTTTGTCTTTCACTGAGTGAAGTTTCAGCAAGATCGGGGTCGCCTCGTAGTGGCGTGCATTGCGATTCGGTAGACAGAATGCTCCCACTTTTCTCGACTACTCATTGACATGTTTGGAAACTTTCGTTCTTATAGTGGCAGTTTGCATTACGAGGGCTGGTTTTCGTGATAACGATCTACTAATGGAATTTGCTCCTAATTTACGTTACTGTGTAGTAGACCTACTGCGACGACTTGGACCGGAAATGTTTGTTTATTTGGATAGTTCGCTTCTTAGTTGCCATATTTCGCTATTATATTTTCCTTTGTTTCAAAACTGCAAGTTTAGATGACCACTGCAAATTGGTAACATCAGTAACAATTTAATACTTTGAAACAGTTACATGTATTGTACGAGGAACGTACTCTGTTGAATGAGGAATACATTAAACACGAAAGCTGCGTCCAGTAACAATAATTAACTTTCGGTTACATGACAAAACACAAGTCGAAATACTGCCAATTCATCTCAGTATCCAGTAAAACTTAAACTGGAACGACCGCAAACATACTTTTGTGGGGAAGGCAAACGAAAGGCTGCGTTTTATTGGCCGCACACTAAGGATACGCAAAAGGTCTACTGAAAACACTGCCTACACTACGTTTGACAGTTCACTGCTATAGTTTTTCTGACCTTGACAGACGTGATTCCATGATTTGCACAACTGATTGGGATATGTCCTCACTTGGGTACCCATTTTTAAATAGTCCTTTACTGTAAGGCCAATACCACTTCTAGTTATTACTCTTGCTGCCCTTTTCTGCAGCTTAAGAATGGTGTCCTTGTTTTGTGCTGGTATTTTTATGTGCTCATTCTATGCTGAATCCCTAAAAACTTCTTGTTTGTTATAGCATCTTTAGATTTCTCATCTGTGCGACGAAATTGTTTTCCCTCTTTTTGTGCTAAAATGCGTAGTGTTTGTTTTCTTTGTGTTTAGTGTTAATTTATTACATAGTGCACATTCGTTAACAACCTTGAGGGTTTCATTTGTTTTCTCTGAAAGGGGTTTTGGTTTCTGGTGTCTTAATAGACCCTTAATAAAGTATGAATTAGATTAATCGAAATGATATGCGCAAAGAGTATCACTGCTCATGTACATAGAGTAGATGTATCTCTACGCTTAACTCGACTCTGGAAACATGTGAGAACTCTGATTGGAAGTTAAGCGCCGCCAATCAGAACCGTTTGTTTAGAGTTTCATGGAGGAATTTGAATTTCTGCTTCAAGGAAGGTGAAAAGTGTTGTGTCGTGGTACTGCGTTGTTGTGAGACGAGTCGTGTTGAAGTGTTGTTTGTTGTCAAGCGTTTTGTGTGTTGGTTTGTTTTCTGTGGTGAAATTACATAATTTTTTCGGATGAAGATGTAAGTATTTCTTAGTTATGTGTGACTGGAAAACATTGCAGAAGTATTGTTGATTATTACTTCGTTTCTAATTGCAGAAATTTAGAAAGGATGTGGAACAGCAGATGGTTGGTCGTCTTTTTCTTTGAAACTTAACATGCATAATTAGTTTGCAACCCATACTTGTTGCATTTATTTAGTGCAAACACGCGCGAACTATGAATAGCCGGTACATCTGCGTCTACTACATCCTGTATTCTGCAACAATGGAGAAGCCTATTTTATTGTAAAATAATCAGTGTTGAATAAAAAATCTTTGTTGTTATTTTTACACGAAAACGATAATACGAAACGTAATACCACGTTTATGTGCAAGTTCCTCACTTCGTAATAGAGGTATCTGAAAAAATACGTGTGCATGGCCAATGATTTTATGCGGTCGTAGGTAGAATTGTTATATATACCTGTATCGTATTCTAGAAATGTAGCAATTCCATTCCACAGACTGTTCGATCACTTTCAGGTTATTAAATTTAGTCAATAACGCAACATGTTGTTTTGCATGTTTGAGGCTTTTTAAAAGTATCTGCTCGATGAAGTAGTAGGCCTATAGCTAAATAATAATCCGTATTTTCCTCAGTTGTTTATACGGTGAGTTGGAAATCTCAGTAATGTCAGCGTACCGCGTCCACTTTTCCCTCGCGTCGCATTGTTGACCAAGATGGCCGCCGAGTAAGTGACGCCAGAAACCATTTCCAGAAAGTTAAGTGATTTAGACAGGAATGTAATTTATTTTAACGCCAACAACAAATTAAATACGTGCATTAGTGTATCGTTTAGTCTTGCCGTTAAAGGTTTGACTTTTCTTTGCATATTTTTTCAGAAAACACGAAAAGATCGTAACTTCGCGAAGTCGCGCTTAGGCTTAAGTTTTGTAAACGTGTTTGTTTCTTGTTTCACCGTAATTTAACTAGTTTCTCGGTAACAAATAATTAAACTACCGTAAATAGCGTATAACTTCATTGTTTTAATACAGATTTCAGAAAAACAGCGTAACTTTATATCAGAAACTTGCCTATATACATTTGTTTATAGGCCTAACTCTCGTAACGTTTTTGCAGAATCAAAGTTAAAGTATCTCGTTTAATTGCCCTTTTTTCATTCCATCGAGTGAAATATATAATAAATAGCGTATACCTTCGTTGTTTTAATACAGATCTCAGAAAAACAGCGGAATTTTAAATCAGAAACTTGCTTATATACATTTGTGAATAGCCTTAATTCTTGTAACGTCTTTTTTGATTTTCGGTAATTTAATTGATTTATTCTAGCTAAAGTATTATTTTTGCCATGAGTGAGAAGTGCCGGACTTGCCGTACAATTGTTAGTTCCGGGGTTTGGTGTGATGGATGCAGTAGTTTTTTTCACTGGGGGGACTGCAGTGGCGTGGGTGTTGGGAAAGTGGATCAGGCTCATCAGTGGTTATGTAGGATTTGCAGTAGAGATAGGAAAATAGTGGAACAGGAGGGGAAAATTACTGCCCTTCAGGCTGAGCTCTGGTGAATGTCAAAAATAAGTTTGACCTGTTGCTTCAGTTAGAAACTGATGAGCCTCAAGCAGAGGTAGGTGTAGACAGGACACAACAAACTTTCAATAGGAAATTGAAAAAGAATGTAGGAAAGTCATCGAAAAGGAAGAAAGTTTTGTTGTTAGGCAGTTCTCATGCCAGAGGTGTAGGCCAACTTCTGCAGGAGGAATTAGGACCAGAATACCAGGTCACAAATTTTTTCAAACCAAGTGCTAGTCTGAATCAGGTGACAGAGGATTTAGGTTCACTCTGTAAAGGATTTACCAGGGAAGACACCGTGGTTATTGTGGGAGGGCCAGGGAACAGCATCGACAGAGATCCTGGGTACAGTATAGAGTGTGACCTGGTAAAGATTGCGTCGGCATCGAGACACACCAATGTTGAGTTTGTATCTGTCCTGAGACGCCATGACCGGCCTCATTTGAACTCTTCTGTTGGGAGAGTTAATTTGGATTTGGAACGGCTGCTTGGGTCGGGTGCGGGGGCTCATATTGGTGTGGTTCCTGTTGATTATCTCAGTAGGTGGGACTATACCAGGCACGGCCTACATCTCAACAGGAAAGGGAAGGGGAAACTGGCTGGGGTAATAGCAGGAAATTTAAGGGGGGGGGGGGGGGGAGGCACTGCCATGAATGGTAAAATACCAGTGGTTACAGGTGTTGGAGCAGCACCTTTTTTAGGATAGGTAAGACAGAAAGATGTCAAGTTCTACGAGAGGTCAGGATTGAAACAAATCTTGAACTCTTCTGTTGGGAGAGTTAATTTGGATTTGGAACGGCTGCTTGGGTCGGGTGCGGGGGCTCATATTGGTGTGGTTCCTGTTGATTATCTCATTAGGTGGGACTATACCAGGCACAGCCTACATCTCAACAGGAAAGGGAAGGGGAAACTGGCTGGGGTAATAGCAGGAAATTTAAGGGGGGGGGGGAGGCACTGCCATGAATGGTAAAATACCAGTGGTTACAGGTGTTGGAGCAGCACCTTTTTTAGGATAGGTAAGACAGAAAGATGTCAAGTTCTACGAGAGGTCAGGATTGAAACAAATCTTCAGTTTAGGAAAGAATAAAGAATAAAATAGATGAGCTTCTGGTTTGTTTAGAAGATTTAGAAGCTGAGAATGAAATAGATATACTATGCCTGTCTGAGCATCACATTGTTACTGATATGGATAAGGTAAATGTAAGTGGTTATAAGCTCTCTGCACATGTAATGAGAGAAAATATGGAGAAAGGAGGAGTTGCCAATATGTCAAAAGTTATCATTGTGCAAAAAGTATAGAAACAAAAAAGTTTTGTGTAGAGAAGCATGTGCCTGTGAGCTTAAATTAAATAAAGGCACATGTATAATTGTAACTGTATATAGGTCCCCATCAGGAAATTTTCATCTATTTCTGAAAAATTTGGACTCCTTGTTGTGCTATCTGTCAGACAGGGGGAAGCAAATTATTATTTGTGGGCACTTCAATGTAGATTCTCTGAAAGAGGGTAACAAGAAAAATGACCTTGAAGTATTACTCGGTTCTTTCAATTTGACACTCGTTATTGATTTTCCTACTCGGGTTGTAAAGGATAGCAGCTCACTGATAGATAACTTCTTTATAGACCAAGATAAGTTTAACCAGATAAATGCTCAGCCTGTTGAGAATGGTCTTTCTGATCATGGTGCACACCTAGTTACAATATATGACATAGCTCCATTCAGCAATACTAAACAGTCCTCCAAAGTAGTACGTTCAGTCAACGATTTAACAATTGCAAATTTCAGGGAAAGCCTACAGCAGTTAGACTGGGATGAGGTGTACCGTGAACCTGATGCCAATTTAAAATATAATTTATTTCATGACATTTTTGTAAATGCATTTGAAAACTGCTTCCCCAAGAAAATAGTTAAATATTCTCGTAAGAAACCTTGTAACAAACCATGGCTTACTAAGGGTATAAAAATATCTTGTAACCGGAAAAGGGAAATGTATCTGACAGCAAGAAAGAGTAGTGGCCCAGAAACTATTAAAAATTATAAAAACTACTGTGTTATATTAAGAAAAGTTATTAAAAAATCCAGGAGTATGTGTATCATGTCTGAAATCAGCAACTCTGATAATAAAATTAAAACAATTTGGAATATTATTAAAAGAGAAACAGGTCAACCAAGAGCAGAGGAAGACAGTATTACCATCAAATTGAATGAAAACTTTACGAACAAAAAGTCAGAAGTTGAAAATATTTTTAATAATCATTTTCTAAATGTTGTGGATATAGTAGGATCCAGGTGTTCATTAGAAGATGCTAGGCTGTTAATGGAAGAGGCCATACCTATGCAATTTGATACAATTGAAATCTCACCCACTTCTCCCTCTGAAATTAGGAAAATAATAAACTTGCTTAAAAGCAAAAACTCACATGGAATTGATGGCATTTCCAGCAAAATACTAAAAGCTTGTTCTCAACAGATAAGTAAGATTCTCAGCCACCTGTGTAATAGCTCTCTGGAACAGGGCATTTTCCCTGATAGACTGAAATATGCTATTGTTACACCTTTGCATAAAAAGGGGGATAGATCTGATGTCAACAATTACCATCCAATCTCCCTTCTAGCAGCTTTATCCAAAATTTTTGAGAAAGTAATGTATTCAAGAGTAGCTTCACATATCTGTAAAAATGAAGTACTCACAAAATGTCAGTTTGGTTTCCAGAAAGGTTTTTCAATAGAAAATGCCATATATGCTTTCACCAGTCAAATTTTGAATGATCTGAATAACCGAACACCACCCATTGGGATTTTTTGTGATCTCTCAAAGGCTTTTGATTGTGTAAATCATGAAATTCTGCTAGACAAGCTCAAGTATTGTGGCATAAGTGGGACAGTGCACAAATGGTTTAGTTTGTACCTAACTGGAAGAGTGCAGAAAGTTGAAATAAGTAGTTCTCGTAACATGCAAAGATAAGCACATTCCTCAAACTGGGGAACTATCAAGAATGGGGTTCCACAAGGGTCAGTCTTGGGTCGTTTGTTGTTCTTATTATATATTAATGACTTGCCATTCTATATTCATGAAGAGGCAAAGTTAGTTCTCTTCGCAGATGATACAAGTATAGTAATCACACCTGAGAAACAAGAATTAACTGATGAAATTGTCAATACTGTCTTTCAGAAAATTACTAAGTGGTTCCTTGTAAACAGACTCTCACTGAATTTTGATAAGACACAGTACATACAGTTCCGTGCAGTGAATGGTATGACGCCATTAATAAATATAGACCTTAATCAGAAGCATATAGCTAAGGTAGAATATTCCAAATTTTTAGGTATGTCCATTGATGAGAGATTAAATTGGAAGAAACACATTGATAATCTGCTGAAACGTTTGAGTTCAGCTACTTATGCAATAAGGGTCATTGCAAATTTTGGTGATAAACATCTTAGTAAATTAGCTTACTACGCCTATTTTCACTCATTGCTTTCATATGGCATCATATTTTGGGGTAATTCATCACTGAGGAATAAAGTATTTATTGCACAAAAGCGTGTAATCAGAATAATAGCTGGAGTCCACCCAAGATCATCCTGCAGACATTTATTTAAGGATCTAGGGATATTCACAGTAGCTTCTCAGTATATATACTTTCTTATGAAATTTGTTATTAACAACCAAACCCAATTCAAAAATAATAGCAGTGTGCATAACTACAATACTAGGAGAAAGGACGATATTCACTATTCAAGATTAAATCTAACTTTGGCACAGAAAGGGGTGAATTATACTGGCACTAAAGTCTTTGGTCACTTACCAAATAGTATCAAAAGTCTGACAGATAACCAACAAGTATTTAAGAAGAAATTAAAAGAATTTCTGAATGACAACTCCTTCTACTCCATAGAGGAATTTTTAGATATAAATTAAGAAAAAAAGAAAAAAAAACAAAAATATTAAAAAAAAAAATAAAAAAAATAAAGAAAAACAAAAAAACACAAAAAATAAAGTTGTTATATTAACTTAAGTATGTTGTTAAATTAACCTAATTATGTCATGTATTGGAAAATTCGACTCGTTCCACATCATTACGAAATATCGTATTCATGATCCATGGAACTAGTATTAATCTAATCTAATCTTTGGAAATACGGAAGCGTTCGATCCCACCCGTCTGCTTTGACCCATGACGTCACAAATATAGCGGAAACGAACATAAACCACAATTCCAATATGGCGCATATAAAGTCGGTACGTACACATTATGAGGACGAAAATACATCGAAAAACAAACACACACACTTTCGACATAAAGCCTAATGACGCTAACGGGACAAGAGCGGGAAATGGGATGTTTTTGAGTGGGGGCAAACGAAATATAAACAAATTTAGACACCCACTCCCATACAAAACCACACAAAAAGACGAAAAAAACCGACATCACAAAACTCCTCAAATACCACTAAACACAATATCATCTGGAATCGTACACTTCCCTTGACCTATATAGTTCATTAGCAGCTCCCGATCCCATAAATCAGGATCAAACACTTCTCTTGGCCTATATAGCACAAAAACATCTCCCAACACCAATATCAACATACACAGCCACACATTGGGATCGAACACTTCCCTTGACCTGCGCACTGTTAATTTTATCCGACATATCCATTCCTGAACGAAAACAACAAACACAGCCGACACACTAACAATTCTGGATAATGAGCAAAAGCAAACTGAGCCCATTACACCACACAAACGAAAACCCTCAACATACCACCAGAGCGCACAACACGACGACATCTAGAAACACGCCACACTCACAAACCAAACTCCGCGCTGTCATGATGTCACACACGACAACACCCTTACGTCACAGGTCAAAGCCGACGCGTGGGATCAGACGCTTCTGTTGACCTGATTTTTTTTTTTTTTTTTTTTTTTTTTTTTTTTTGCCAAATGTTAGGAATGGTACATAATTAGTCATATTATAGAATCATGGCTTTTGTTCTACTAAATGCAGTTTATTCTAGTTGGAGAAGCAGGCGGTATTAGGTTACTTTCCGTTTTACTGTCATGGTGCGAGAGAAATATATTTCTTATTGGGTAAATGCATTTTCCCCAAGAATAAACGTGATTTTACGTCTCATTAGGTTTGTGAACAGCACTGTTTGTTTGTGAGAATGATAATGTCCCCTTTTCTTTATATGAAAAGCAAGGAACGGCTGCTTGATACATATTTTCTCTGCGATTATTTATATGTTATCTTATATTTATAAAGACATCGTTGACTAACACTGAACAAAATAAGATACCTTGAGAAACAGAGGAACAGTCGAAATAATCGATAATTATCTGAACAAGAAATCGAAACATGTAGCAGGAATCTTGCATATATATTCACTAATCATATTTCAGAATCATGCATTATTGTCATTAAGTTTTCTGATGTTAGCTGCGGAGATGTTCGTTATGAACAGATTCTTTCTCTCTCCAGCTCTCCTCCTATAAATCTTAGGCTCTTCATATATTAGAACATTATCTGTTAGTCACTGTTAACTTCAGTGATAAAAGAACTTTCTTGTATGGTAGATTCTTTGCCAATAGGAAACTTTTCTTGTTGTTGTATGTCGCAGTGTCAGAGACAGAAAGTAATCTGTTTGTGAAAGTAGATTGCTCTGATATTGTAGTCATTGTGGGACTACTGTGTTCTTTTCAAAGAGTCACATGATATTTGTTTCATCTTTTTCATGCATACATTGGGGTCATAGTAACACATTATGAAAGTCTGGCTAGCCGAAGATGGCTATGCCCCATTTCTCTTGTACCACTGAATGATTCTTCTATCCTTTTTCATATTTCTTCAGTTCCCAATATGAGTAGCTACATTGAAATAAGTGTTTGTCTTAAAAATGAGTGACAGGACGCGCGCGATGCAAAGTAGTAATGTTTAGAGGTGAAATGCAGAGTTATATAAAGATGCATGGCTATATGAAAGGTAGATGCTGCTTATAGGAAAATTTGATGAAACGGAAAAAAATTGTAGAAGCTATACGAACATCAAGAGTCCAAATGACAACCCAGTGCAAAGAAAAGAAGATGTAGAAGGTAATATAAAGGGAAGAAAGTTGAAGAGAGAGTTGTGGGAAATCTAGAGGAAGTGTAAGATGAAATGATAGGATGGTGTGATGATATGAGTCAGAATGTGACAGAGCACAAGAGGTCCTGAAGTAGCTGACATTCTGTCAGAATTATTAAACACTTTTGGATAAAGAACCATGATAGAACTATTCCACCTGGCATGCAGGATAAAGAAGATGTGTTAATAGATAGGCGTATTACCAAACCACAGTCTAATAAGTCATCTTTGCAAGATACTAGGTCAGGCTCCCTATAGAAGAAAGAAATGACTGGTAGAAGCCATATTGGGAGATCAGTTTGTATTTCAAAGAAATCTAGGAACGCTTATTAGCAGTGTTGACTAGAATATGCTCTTTGAAACTATGAACCCAGACTGTAGATAAGAGTCAAATAATATGAAACAGAGGCAATGTTTGAGATGGGAGTGAGACCAGGTTGTAGCCTACCCTCTGCGTTACTCTGTTAGTACTTGGAGAAAACTATAAATGAAACCAAGGAGAAATTTGGGAAGGTATTGAAGTTCAGAGAGAAGGAAGAGAGCACTAAGGTTTGTCTTCCTAATGACATGGCAACTGTCAGAGATTGCAAAGGACTTGGTAAATCAGTTAGATTGAATGGATAGCATACATAAGATGAACTTAAACAAAAGTAAAAAATGTTAAAGGGATGTGACTGAATTAAAGCAAATGATTCTGAAGGAATTAGATTAGGAAAGGAGCTGCTGCAACTAGTTATTGTTCTTACCATTTTATATAGTTTTACTATTTGGAAAACAACATCCCGACTACAGCTGAAGTAAGGAGGAAAGAAAGGGAAGGCTGGCAATGGCTATATGATAATGTTAAACATAAAATTAAGTCTTACAAGCATTTTCTAAAAGTGTGTAGTGTTGTGGAAATGAAGTGTGGGCTATATACAGTACAGAGAAGAAGACACCAGATGATTCTGAAAATATATGTTGCAGAAGAATTCTGAATGTTTGATGGATGGATTGGATAATTAATGAAGAGGTACTTAATGAAATATGGCAGGAAACATCATCACAAATTAGTTATTTTTTTGTAATCGATGTCGATCATTATTTATGTGTAGATCACTTCATATGACAGAAATATTTGCATTTATTCACAGACACTGAAATTATAAATTTGAATGTAAGTGGATATAACTTGTACTATAGAACAAATTTTAATGTCATCTCAATACAGTTTCATTAAAAGTTGTTCTTATAAGCTCACATTAGCAAACTTCAGAGTGCAGTTGTACTAGTGTTTCTGCAACCAGGAAACCAATACCTGAGTTATTCTGTTGTAAAATCAAACCATAAAGACTCTCTGTTTTAGATACAGTTGTAATAGTAGATGTTTGATTATAACTAAATGTTCTTTTTTGATGTTGTTCAGTATATTTGTATGCCTGCTTATTGTACAGTAGTACAGGTGGTATACACTGTCTGACCAAAAGTATCTAGACATTAATATGGTATTTGTCCACCCTTTGTCCTTATGGTAGCTTGAACTGTATTGGGGGCACTTTCAATGAGGTGTCGGAGTGGCAGATCAGACCAGACAAGGTAGTTATGTTGGATGCTGTGGTCTGGAGTGAAGTCAATATTCAAACCACACCGGACGTTTTCCACTAGGTTCAGGTTGGCCAGGCCAGTCCAGTCCCTTTCAGGAATGTAATTGTCCACGAACCATTTTCTCACAAGTGGTGCTTTGTTAAAGACGCATTGTAATGCTAGTACAATCAATCATCACCGTTGAACTGTTCTACTACTGTACACAGTGCACAGTACTGTAGAAGGTATTCATATCCTTCTACATTTAACATTTTCTTAAGCACAGTAGTGGTGAACGCACCCTAACCACAAAAAACACTCCTCCACCTTATTTCACTGTTGGTAACAGTCTACAGGCATTCACCAAACCCAGACCTTGGCATTGGACTGGCACAGTGTACAGCATGATTCATCACTCCAGATCACTTGTTTGCTGTTACCCAATGTCCAGTGGCGTCACTCTTCACATCACCTCAGGCATCACTTAGCATTTACTACAGATATGTGTGGCTATCAAGGAGCTGTTCGACCAGTATATCACTTTTTTTTTTAAACTCCCAACACACAGTCAGTGTGACAACTGGACTGCTGGTAGCACATTGGAACTCACCACTGATTTCAGGCGATTTTTTACAACTACTCTCTGCAATTATTGACAGTCCCTGTCCATCAGCACATGAGGTCTGCCTCCTCTTTGGTTTAGCTATGGTTCTCCTTTGTGTTTCCGTTTCACAACTACATTATCAGCATTCAGCTTGGACAGCTTTAGAAGGATTTAAATGTCATGCAGTGACTAGTCCATGTTCAAAATTGCTGAGCTCATCGGTCATTCCACGCGAAGTGTCCAAGGGCTCCTAGCTCTACCATCTTCAATTTAGATGAATATTATACAGTATGTATCTGAGGGCCCTACAGGAACTTGTGCAAAGTTTCAAGCTCACTTGTAACTTAGTTGAGGTGCTAGAGCCACTTTTGCGAAAACCACTTTTACCGAGACCGAAAAGTCGCGAAGGGATCTTAAAGTCTGGCATTCCACCGTTCTTAATGTAAAAGAGCTAGACTCTTGCTTCTGGGTATAGTGCTACAACATTTTGTGCTCTACACACAAATGATGGAAGTAGAGTTCAGAGAAAAATGCATTTATCGTATCTCAGTTCAAAGTGGGCAACAAATCATTTTGTGAGAAATACTTTACAGAGAAGAAGACACCAGATGATTTTGAAAATATATGTTGCAGAAGAATTCTGAATGTTTGATGGATGGATTGGATAATTAATGAAGAGGTACTTAATGAAATATGGCAGGAAACATCATCACAAATTAGTTATTTTTTTGTAATCGATGTCGATCATTATTTATGTGTAGATCACTTCATATGACAGAAATATTTGCATTTATTCACAGACACTGAAATTATAAATTTGAATGTAAGTGGATATAACTTGTACTATAGAACAAATTTTAATGTCATCTCAATACAGTTTCATTAAAAGTTGTTCTTATAAGCTCACATTAGCAAACTTCAGAGTGCAGTTGTACTAGTGTTTCTGCAACCAGGAAACCAATACCTGAGTTATTCTGTTGTAAAATCAAACCATAAAGACTCTCTGTTTTAGATACAGTTGTAATAGTAGATGTTTGATTATAACTAAATGTTCTTTTTTGATGTTGTTCAGTATATTTGTATGCCTGCTTATTGCACAGTAGTACAGGTGGTATACACTGTCTGACCAAAAGTATCTAGACATTAATATGGTATTTGTCCACCCTTTGTCCTTATGGTAGCTTGAACTGTATTGGGGGCACTTTCAATGAGGTGTCGGAGTGGCAGATCAGACCAGACAAGGTAGTTATGTTGGATGCTGTGGTCTGGAGTGAAGTCAATGTTCAAACCACACCGGACGTTTTCCACTAGGTTCAGGTTGGCCAGGCCAGTCCAGTCCCTTTCAGGAATGTAATTGTCCACGAACCATTTTCTCACAAGTGGTGCTTTGTTAAAGACGCATTGTAATGCTAGTACAATCAATCATCACCGTTGAACTGTTCTACTACTGTACACAGTGCACAGTACTGTAGAAGGTATTCATATCCTTCTACATTTAACATTTTCTTAAGCACAGTAGTGGTGAACGCACCCTAACCACAAAAAACACTCCTCCACCTTATTTCACTGTTGGTAACAGTCTACAGGCATTCACCAAACCCAGACCTTGGCATTGGACTGGCACAGTGTACAGCATGATTCATCACTCCAGATCACTTGTTTGCTGTTACCCAATGTCCAGTGGCGTCACTCTTCACATCACCTCAGGCATCACTTAGCATTTACTACAGATATGTGTGGCTATCAAGGAGCTGTTCGACCAGTATATCACTTTTTTTTTTAAAACTCCCAACACACAGTCAGTGTGACAACTGGACTGCTGGTAGCACATTGGAACTCACCACTGATTTCAGGCGATTTTTTACAACTACTCTCTGCAATTATTGACAGTCCCTGTCCATCAGCACATGAGGTCTGCCTCCTCTTTGGTTTAGCTATGGTTCTTCCTTTGTGTTTCCGTTTCACAACTACATTATCAGCATTCAGCTTGGGCAGCTTTAGAAGGATTTAAATGTCATGCAGTGACTAGTCCATGTTCAAAATTGCTGAGCTCATCGGTCATTCCACGCGAAGTGTCCAAGGGCTCCTAGCTCTACCTTCTTCAATTTAGATGAATATTATACAGTATGTATCTGAGGGCCCTACATGAACTTGTGCAAAGTTTCAGGCTCACTTGTAACTTGGTTGAGGTGCTAGAGCCACTTTTGCGAAGACCACTTTTACCGAGACCGAAAAGTCGCGAAGGGATCTTAAAGTCTGGCATTCCACCGTTCTTAATGTAAAAGAGCTAGACTCTTGCTTCTGGGTATAGTGCTACAACATTTTGTGCTCTACACACAAATGATGGAAGTAGAGTTCAGAGAAAAATGCATTTATCGTATCTCAGTTCAAAGTGGGCAACAAATCATTTTGTGAGAAATACTTTAACGAGGCGTAAGTAGTGGAGAAAGTGCACTACGGACCTGGTCTTTTGCCAAACTACTGTCTGTCTGGGTGTTTAGTATATCACAAATTTGGGCCTGGCTTGAATGTTTAGTTGCTGTGCTACCATCCTGTAAATTTGCTAAAAATCATGAATGTATCAAAATATACCCGTGTTCAAAGTCATGTGTCTCAAAATGGACATCTACCAGATTACATTCATTAACACCATTCAACAGAGCACAGGTCATTCTATTAGAAAAACTTATTTACATTTTGATGTCTCTTTGGGTAAGACGCAAAAATTGTGTCTAAACTATTGAATTTTTTTTGTAATTTGAGAAAATTCCTTTGTGTTGGTCCATGGTGGCTATGCAACTACCAATCTCAGTGACTGGTAGCCCCATTGCCATGGGGCCACGCCCAATAGCCATGCAAGGTCAGCCACGGTTTTGTTTCTTTACTGCGGGTTCCCAAGCCTGAAAGTGGGAGTCTAGCAGGTTCTCAAGTTGGAATGTATCTAACAGGTTCCCAAGCCTTCTTAGTGTCTCTTTGTGGTTCCCAAGCCATCATGCAGAATTCTTCAGTTGTTAAATGCTTTAACTTTTTTTGTTGATGTCCAAAACTATTGCTTCCAGCAAACTGTATTGCCGCCCCAACATTGAAGCAACTGGAACTGGTATGACTGCAATTATCTGTTGTTCTGGAATGCAGAATGTCTCTTCTAGATGACCAGTGAAATGATTTAGCAGCTCCACGAGGATGCATGAAATTAATCAAGGAATCTTTTTCTTCACATGAAACTTCACAGAAATTTCCTACCCACCATTTTCCATCATAAATGCAAGTGACATACTGGCCAGACTGTAGTTCAGTAATGGCACCATATTTAGTAGCAACTTCTAACATATCGGTTAACATTTGCTATAAAGGACAATGTATTATTTGGTACTCTATGAATCTGAAGTCGCTTTTCATCAGTTGGCACAAAATGGTGGTGGTCTCTTGTACCAGACACTGTTCATCCATCCTCAAAACGTTTTTCTTCATCAATTTTTTCGTATCCAGTAATTTCTTTTTTCATATTGATAAATTCAATGCCATGCACATTTTTTGACAATATCCAAACAGATCAGTTGGTGTTAAGATTTGGTTGTCAATTGGGTGCTGATGGCTAGCTCTTACAGCTAAACGCTTGACTGTGCCCCCCAATTCCATCACATGGTTATTTCCTATGGCTTGTTCTGAAAAAAATTCATTCTTCAGTAATGCCAAAATCTATTTTATGGTGGCAAAATTTAGGAAGCTCTTAAAAAATGTTGCACTGTGCTGCATAACCGGCACTGAAATAATGAATATGCACTGCAACTGTTTTCATGTCGAAGCCAATCACCGATTTTGCCGTAGCTGATGCTTTTTAGGTCTTCATTATCTTTGTGGTAAATGACAGATGGATGTATTGTAGCTTGACTATTTTCTCAGTGGAATCCTTGAACTGTCTCTTGGACAATAAAGGAGTAATTTTCAGCGAAATCTGTTAATATAATCAATTTTTGCAGTGTAGTGGTGAGCAGAAAGGGCCAAAAGTTTTGTAACTAATAGTTCAATGAATTCTTCAGCTGTCATTTCTCTGGTTTAAAGTGTATCTCTGTCATTGTGAGTCCATTGTTGGAACTGAATTATATCCTCAGTATCAATATCTGCAAAAGCGCTTTCCAAATGTTCCTTTAGAGCTTCTGTTCCTGGAATACTTAACAGCGATGAATCATGCAATCCTTTGTTTCCAAATTACAGACAATTTTGCTCAGTAATATTTTGGCCTAATCTGTATCACTTCAGGAAAGGGTGGTTACCTTCATAGTCTCGGATGTTATTGGATTTAGCATATGTTAAAATTCGGGAGTAAGTAAGGAACATGCATTTTCTTGTTTTCTCCAAAAAAAAAATCCTGCCCCGAGATACAGGCCTCCAAAGATGATACTGGGAACACCATTTTGAAGATGTGAATTTTGGAAAAAAATTTAAAATGCTGTATCTCTGTAACAGGTCTAGATATTTTGTTAGAGTTTTCTTTATTTGAAAGATATTTGCTTTGTGATTACTATGGTATCTTCTATGTGGACATATCTGTCAAAGTTCTTTTACTGGCGCCTTTTGAATTTTTTTTTATAATTTACAGAAAAAAATTATTTTTTCAAAAATTCCAATGCAGAAAAGTTGGATTTTTCTTCTGTTCATTAGTACCATGTAGTAATATATTCTCTGTAAAGGTGAGCTTCCACTTATAAGTTGGACAGGTTTTACTTTTAAAATATTTTTTTAAGCTTTCAGGGGTAAAGTATGTTGTCACTGAAGTTGTTTCTTACTTACAATGTTTATTTCTGTTGTCTTTGTTGCAGTTATTTCTTTTCACTCTCATTGTTGCAAATGTTTCTTACACTTTGTTGTAGTTCTTGTCAGTTTCTTTGTCGTGGTTGCTCATTCTACATCTACATCTACATTTATACTCCGCAAGCCACCCAACGGTGTGTGGCGGAGGGTACTTTACGTGCCACTGTCATTACCTCCCTTTCCTGTTCCAGTCGCGTATGGTTCGCGGGAAGAACGACTGTCTGAAAGCCTCCGTGCGCCCTCTAATCTCTCTAATTTTACATTTGTGATCTCCTCGGGAGGTATAAGTAGGGGGAAGCAATATATTCGATAACCTCATCCAGAAACGCACCCTCTCGAAACCTGGCGAGCAAGCTACACCGCAATGCAGAGCGCCTCTCTTGCAGAGTCTGCCACCTGAGTTTATTAAACATCTCCGTAACGCTATCACGGCAATACTCAAGTACAGGTCGAACGAGTGTTTTGTAAGCCACCTCCTTTGTTGATGGACTACATTTTCTAAGCACTCTCCCAATGAATCTCAACCTGGTACCCGCCTTACCAACAATTAATTTTATATGATCATTCCACTTCAAATCGTTCCGCACGCATACTGCCAGATATTTTACAGAAGTAACTGCTACCAGTGTTTGTTCCGCTATCATATAATCATACAATAAAGGATCCTTCTTTCTATGTATTCGCAATACATTACATTTGTCTATGTTAAGGGTCAGTTGCCACTCCCTGCACCAAGTGCCTATCCGCTGCAGATCTTCCTGCATTTCGCTACAATTTTTTAATGCTGCAACTTCTCTGTATACTACAGCATCATCCGCGAAAAGCCGCATGGAACTTCCGACACTATCTACTAGGTCTTTTATATATATTGTGAAAAGCAATGGTCCCATAACACTCCCCTGTGGCACGCCAGAGGTTACTTTAAAGTCTGTAGACGTCTCTCCATTGATAACAACATGCTGTGTTCTGTTTGCTAAAAACTCTTCAATCCAGCCACACAGCTGGTCTGATATTCCGTAGGCTCTTTCTTTGTTTATCAGGCGACAGTGCGGAACTGTATCGAACGCCTTCCGGAAGTCGAGAAAAATAGCATCTACCTGGGAGCCTGTATCTAATATTTTCTGGGTCTCATGAACAAATAAAGCGAGTTGGGTCTCACACGATCGCTGTTTACGGAATCCATGTTGATTCCTACATAGTAGATTCTGGGTTTCCAAAAACGACATGATACTCGAGCAAAAAACATGTTCTAAAATTCTACAACAGATCGACGTCAGAGATATAGGTCTATAGTTTTGCGCATCTGCTCGACGACCCTTCTTGAAGACTGGGACTATCTGTGCTCTTTTCCAATCATTTGGAACCCTCCGTTCCTCTAGAGTCTTGCGGTACACGGCTGTTAGAAGTGGGGCAAGTTCTTTCGCGTACTCTGTGTAGAATCGAATTGGTATCCCATCAGGTCCAGTGGACTTTCCTCTATTGAGTGATTCCAGTTGCTTTTCTATTCCTTGGACACTTATTTCGATGTCAGCCATTTTTTCGTTTGTGCGAGGATTTAGAGAAGGAACTGCAGTGCGGTCTTCCTCTGTGAAACAGCTTTGGAAAAAGGTGTTTAGTATTTCAGCTTTACGCGTGTCATCCTCTGTTTCAATGCCATCATCATCCCGTAGTGTCTGGATATGCTGTTTCGAGCCACTTACTGATTTAACGTAAGACCAGAACTTCCTAGGATTTTCTGTCAAGTCGGTAAATAGAATTTTACTTTCGAATTCACTGAACGCTTCACGCATAGCCCTCCTTACGCTAACTTTGACATCGTTTAGCTTCTGTTTGTCTGAGAGGTTTTGGCTGCGTTTAAACTTGGAGTGGAGCTCTCTTTGCTTTCGCAGGTTTCTGTATTGTAGTTGTTCAGTGCTAATTTGTTTACTGAAGAGGCTTCTAAGAAAACTGAGACCATCCTGTGAGTTCTTTGTTTTCGTGAGGAATTTGCCAGTTGACACAGTTGCAATGTGTTTTGTGAAAAGGACTGTTTGAAATGTCTTCTGACTGGGGCCACAGGAGAGTGAAGTGTGCTGACTATTTGCATATCCATAAAAGAGTGATATATAAGACTAACTAAAAACAAACATTGTTCGGGTTGGGAATAAGTATTCTCATTTGAAGCCTCTGTTTCAAAGTGAAGATGTTTCCAGTGGCGACTTTTGTGTTCTAAATGTTTTGACAGAATAACAGCAATGATAGTATCTGAACAAAGTGAAGCCTCCCATGATACAGATTTTGCATCAGTAGAGGGAGGATTAAGTACCCTGAATCAATAAACTATAGAGCTAGGTGTTAGTCCTGTTAAGAAACCGTGGTCAGTGAAGTCGAGTCATAAGCTGTATGCATCAAGAAAGTGCAGAGAAATTACTAAACCTATGGATGAATACACTACAGCAAAACGGACCGCACTCTTCAAAAAAGCACTCTTGCATCTATTGCCAGGAATTTTTCGCAAATATCAATTCAGCTGGTGTATATTGTGCATCCTGTAGAGAAAAGGTGTATTTTTTATCTATTATTCCAGAGACAGTTTGAAAGAAAACAATTTTGAACTGCATTCCATCAGTATCGAAGTACATGGTAGACAAATCAAAAAATGTGAGGTCTGTAGAAGGAGGCTTTGGAAGACCAGATCCGTATTATGGTCATCCTGTAGAAGCAGCTCAAGATAAGTGGGACTGCTCTTGCCAGAGCGCCAACAAAAAAGACGCTACAACTGTAACAGTTGAAAGTGAAGAGGTACGTGACTCGCAGTAGCAAAGAAACTTGTGCAATTTATAAAAGAAACTATACAACTTCATATATTGGAAGATCAAATTCATATATTAGAAGATCAAAATTTTATGCACTACGATCTAAGTGGGCAGTCCCACACCCACATAGAGATGTCTGTTAATGTGTGTACTGTGCAAATTTTGAACTTTGTGTGGTGACTTTGAAGAACTTACTGGAGCACATGACATATGACTCCTTGGTTGGGTGTGTGAAGTCATTAGTAGTTTGTGATGTAAAGCGAGAGGATTGTTTGTTTCAAGAATGTGATGACTGTCCTGGAATGGGAGGCCTGTCTGTACCTACGCTTGGCCTGGAAGATGTAGCAGAGAACTCTGCAGAAATTACATATGCTACATGGGAGGAAAATAAACTAATTAAGGAAACTGTTGCCTTTGACAGTTTCATTGATGAACTTGGTAAATGGTCAGTGAAAGCAGTAACACACCAGCATATGTAGAAATTGCAACGACACATTCTGTAAGTGGAAGGGTGTGTACAGGCTGAGGAACTATGTTCAGTGCTTCACTTTGATTTTCCACATCTACATCCATACTCCGTAATCCACTTGACGGTGTGTGGCGGAGGGTACCTTGAGTACCTCTATCAGTTCTCCCTTCTGTTCCAGTCTCGTATTGTTCGTGGAAAGAAGGATTGTCGGTATGCCTCTGTGTGGGCTCTAATCTCTCTGATTTTATCCTCATGGTCTCTTCACGAGATATACGTAGGAGGGAGGAATATACTGCTTGACTCCTCGGTGAAGGTATGTTCTCGAAACTTCAACAAAAGCCCGTACCGAGCTACTGAGTGTCTCTCCTGCAGAGTCTTCCACTGGAGTTTATCTGTCATCTCCGTAATGCTTTCGCAATTACTAAATGATCCTGTAACGAAGCGCACTGCTCTCCGTTGGATCTTCTCTATCTCTTCTATCAACCCTATCTGGTACGAATCCCACACTGCTGAGCAGTATTCAAGCAGTGGGCGAACAAGCGTACTGTAACCTACTCCCTTTGTTTTCGGATTGCATTTCCTTAGGAGTCTTCCAATGAATCTCAGTCTGGCATCTGCTTTACCGACCATCAACTTTATATGATAATTCCAGTTTAAATCACTCCTAATGCGTACTCCAAGATTTTGCTGAGAAATGGTCTACAATTCTCCCACAGGAAGTACAAGAGTATCATTGGAGTACTGACCAGGTTTAAATTTTTACAGGAGTGACATATTTTCAAAACAAGAGCATAAGTGTTGCAGTTATAAGTGATGCCACAGGACATGACTCAGCACATGCTTTGCTAGCAATGCGCAAATTTCTTGAACTGGAAACAGAAGCAGAGAAGATCATCATTATTTCTAATGGTGCTACTGGTCACGGGAAGGGGCCTCGTGATGGTGTAGGAGGCCTGCTGAAGCACCATGCTACAAAACATAATCTTCCTAGACCAAATACAGCCGTGATTCAGAATGCCGAGGATTTTACGAGGGTCATGAAATCTTACACATCCACAGCCCTCATTCTTTTCCTGAAACAGGAAATCGAATAAATCCGTGACCAGAAAAAAGAATAATAGTCCAAACAAACTACTCCTGGGAAAGGAATTCAGAAGACACATTTTTGTACTCAATGTAATGGGTGAACTCATGTTGCATGCACTTTAAAGAACAAGAAAGAAGAAATTTCGTGTGTTCGGCCAGCACCTCGGAAACAGCAGAATAATATTTAGATTCACAACCTGAGAAGGGGGATGTTTGTGGGGTGTGTGTATCACTGTGACTGGTGGATTGTAGAGATTATAGACACCAGTTATGAGTTAAACGAAATTTTAGTGAACTTCATGCTACCACATGGACCAGCTGCTGGATATAGGTTTCCAGCTGAAGGACAGCTACAATGCCATCAGTGTTCACTTCCTGTTCACAATGGTTTGAAGATTGTAAGTGCTCCAGTTCAACAGGAAGGCATCACTCTATGTCAAAGGAAGATACTGAAGCAGTGGAACACATTTTTAGTTCATTGACTGGCTAGTTTCAGTATATAACAGAGTGCACAGAAGTTGTATTAATTGAAAGGTCTTTGCACGTTTCACATATATTTTGGAACCATTTAAAATGCTTGAAAAGTGATTCTCTTACTCATCTTTGAAAACTAAAGTTATGTTAAATAAGGCTAGATTTTGATTTTTATGAGCCTGCCATGCTATAATTTGGTAATAAAACAGGTTTTATGTATTGCAAAAATTTCAGTTGTTTGTAAAACATCTTCAACCTAAACGTGGAAGCTCTCCTCTTCAGGGAATGTAGAACTATATGGTACTAATCAACAGAAAAAATATTAAAATTTTATGGATTGACATTTTTGAAAACAATAATTTTTTCTCATAAATTAAAAAAAAAAAGTTTATAATGCTGTATTACAAGAACTTCGACAGATAAGTCCAAATGGAGCATTTCTTTGTAATCATAAAGCAGTTATTTTTCAAATTAAAAAAAAAACCAACAAAATATCTAGAACTGTCCCGTAGGTACAGCATTTAAAAATTTTTTTTTCAAAATTCGCGTCTTCAAAATGGTATGCGCAGTGTTATCTTTTGAGGGCTGTATCTCGGAGCAGAATTTTTTTTTTTTGGAGAAAACAAAAAAAATGCATGTTCCTTACTTAGTCCTTCATTTTGACATATGCTAATTTCAATAACATCCCAGACTATGAAGGTAAGATTTTTTCCTAGCCTGCCTGAATTGATGTGGACTATGCCTTTTTAAATCTTCTTTTATTAGGCTATGTACCAACATTAGTTTCAGATTTTGATGTATTGTGCAGACACAAACTGAACGTGAACCAACTGTGCCTACAGTCACACACCACTTTGGCCTTTATTCACAAAATTTGGAAAATCCAATTTCCAGATCATTTTTATTGTGGTACACAACAAACGTTTCCTTTAAGTTACTCAGTAATAAGTATTTTGGTTTTTGTACCTTTTCTCCACCAATCTGAACAGTATTACAGTCCGTTTTTCCTGGACAAATCTGACTAAACTCTTCAACATGAAAATGTTCTGTGACTATTGCCTTCACAGCCTCAGAAAGCTTTTCCCCACATTTACCTTTGGGCTGTACCAATATTCCCTCTTCAGCTTTTAACTTTCCAATCTTTCTTACCATTCTTTCTGAAACACAAAATTCTTCCAAAGTCTTTTTGATAGACCAGCTTTGGGGAACTAAGGTCAAAATTTGAATTTTCTTATGATTTGGTATATGTAATTTGTCTTTCAATTCTTGGATCAGCTGACTGTAATCTGAACAAGTCAAGCATTGCTTACTAGTGGGTGGTTGCTCCAGTTCACTGGGATCAAGTCATCCCACTTCTGCACTTTTCTTAATAATTGCACCTTCGACTTGTATTTCGTAGTTTTTAAACCCTTTCGGATCCCTTGCACCAATTCATTGAAATTTTAATGGTGATATTCCAACAGCTGTTAAACTTGTATTCAAATTGTGAGCAACATTAGTCTCATCATTTTCATCTGACAGAGATGAAACTTCCATTTGTGAATATCTCAGTGTATCAGATTCTTTTCTACAGGGTTATTACAAATGATTGAAGCGATTTCACAGCTCTACAATAACTTTATTATTTGAGATATTTTCACAATGCTTTGCACACACATACAAAAACTCAAAAAGTTTTTTTTAGGCATTCACAAATGTTCAATTTGTGCCCCTTTAGTGATTCGGCAGACATCAAGCTGATAATCAAGTTCCTCCCACACTCGGCGCAGCATGTCTCCATCAATGAGTTCGAAAGCATCGTTGATGCGAGCTCGCAGTGTTGGCATGTTTCTTGGTAGAGGAGGTTTAAACACTGAATCTTTCACTTAGCCCCACAAAAAGAAATCGCATGGGGTTAAGTCGCGAGAGCGTGGAGGCCATGACATGAATTGCTGATCATGATCTCCACCACGACCGATCCATTGGTTTTCCAATCTCCTATTTAAGAAATGCCGAACATCATGATGGAAGTGCGGTGGAGCACCATCCTGTTGAAAGATGAAGTCGGCGCTGTCGGTCTCCAGTTGTGGCATGAGCCAATTTTCCAGCATGTCCAGATACACGTGTCCTGTAACGTTTTTTTCGCAGAAGAAAAAGGGGCCGTAAACTTTAAACCGTGAGATTGCACAAAACACGTTAACTTTTGGTGAATTGCGAATTTGCTGCACAAATGCGTGAGGATTCTCTACCGCCCAGATTTGCACATTGTGTCTGTTCACTTCACCATTAAGAAAAAATGTTGCTTCATCACTGAAAACAAGTTTCACACTGAACGCATCCTCTTCCATGAGCTGTTGCAACCGTGCCGAAAATTCAAAGCGTTTGACTTTTATATGTAACTTATCTAACCCTGTGGTTATGTGGTGTTCAGACACACACAGGATGTCTGTCTTTCCAGAGCTCTCTAACTTTTCCAAACAGATCTGTTCTACCCTATTACCCAGTTTAGATGTAATAACTAACCTTTCTTTTCTGTGCAGTCTTAAGTATTTTGTTGTTCTGTTATTTTGACTTCTTTCAAAACAGGTTACCTGAATCAAGATTTTAAACCAAAGAAAAGGTGCCTCTCACATCAATAACCACAGGGATCTTGCTTTGTGTGATGGTTGTCCCTGTATATTATCTGCAAGAAGCTCAACCAGCTTATCTTTCCCTCTCGTATTCAGGTTTAAACCATGATTAATATACCCCCTTCTCCCAGTTGCATCAGTCGCCACTGCGTTTATGATATTTCATTTCAGTCGGCAGTATCTTGCTCAACTCAGTCTCCACACACAGCTCACAGCAGTGTTAATGTAGAACTAGCCATGGCACTGTAGGACCTCTAAAAAAACTCTCATTTGTGTGTATACTTGCTACTCCTAGTTCATCAATGTAACCCTTAATGCTATAATTACTGTACTTAGCCAGGCTGTTCCCTGCCCCACCTACTACTGTAACCTGATCCTGTTTGCAAAATCTTTACACAAATCCCCTATATCCTCAGTCACTTGGCTAAGACTAGCACTTGGCTTCGCAATGCTTGTGATGTGGTACATGGTTCCTAATTCATCTTGTGCCACTGAGCGTACATCCATCTCTTGGCTACTACTTAGCAGCAAGACTCTTTCAGAGAGAGAGAGAGAGAGAGAGAGAGAGAGAGAGAATCCTGAACAGGAAGCAAAAACTTGTGTCCTTCAGGAAGAATTAGAGCATACTACATTTGAACTTGATTGGTTGATGGTGGAAAAAGATCGTGGGAACTGGGTAAAGGTAACAAACAATGGGCAAAAGGAGAGCAGCTCTTCAACTTCGTCTACATTTGACTTACAGTTTCAAATAAATTTGATTTGTTACCTGAACATCCACCTGTAGGGTGCAGCAGACTTCTAGCAAAGAAACTCAGTGTAGACTGGTAACAAGAAGGAGATCTTTTTCCACCTACAGCCAATCAAGTTCAAATGTTGTATGTTCTAATTCTACCTGAAGGGCGCAAGGTTTTGCCTCTTGTTTAGCGATTCTCTTCTCTCTCTTTCTCTCTCTCTCTCTCTCTCTCTCTCTCTCTCTCTAAAAGAGCCTAGTGTTCCATGGGAAAGCCTTGTTGAGTTCCCCATTCGGTTCTCCACTAAAGTTGCCCAAATGAAGTTCCAAACCACAGTTCACATATACCACTGCCTCTTTGACTATCCTGTGGCATCATCCACACTTATGCATTGCGACAGAGATTACTCGCTTGAAAATAGACTTAAATCGCTTAACATACTTTACACTACACGAATGACACGCTATTTCGAAGGGCCAACTGGCCACCATCTTCTGATGAGACTACAGGTGTACAGTCACATTGGAACTGAGGTAGTATCAGATTCAGTGGCTCCTTTATACACCAGGAACAGGCCACTGTGTGCGTGCGAGAAGTGAAAGGGCTGCCCTCTGCAAAGTGAAGAATTGCAACATCACCAGTGGTAGAAACTAACAATAAGTGATGAATCGCAAATTAAGATGCAGCTGATTGAAAACTATACTGTTTTTGTTTTATATCTGATAAATAGGATGCCATATCTTGCTTAAAGGGAAACCTTTACCCCTATTAATAACATCGTTGGATAATCTTATTTTGGTGGATTCCTTAAGTAAACAACTCCAATAACAGGATGCCGGGCAATAATTTGTCCCTTTTTAAATTACATTGTATGCCCTTTGTTGAGATAATTCTCAGTGATGGCAGATTTTTCGTACTGGAGCAAATATGTGTGACATTGATGTTCCACGCATTAGTCATGGAACCATATGAATAATCTGTTCAGTATAAGCATTTGCGCAGTGACTGGGAATTTTGTGTACCCCAGACTTCCTCAGCCCCTTTTGCCTGAAGATGGGATGATGAATTGCCAAAACTGGTAGTGAAAATAAATAACTTCTCAATTGCACGCCTATTGGTGAATTGTTTTGTTAAATAGTTTACCAGCCACTGTTCCATGTTTACAATGGATCAACAGATACTGATTTGCAAGTGTCCATTGTTGGTTCACATGGTGGTCCATATTGAAAGCATGTACAGTTTTATGATCAGTATATCTCTTTTGCTTGAAACAACCATAAGTTCCTGTGTCAAATTATCAGAATCTGAAATAGCATAAGCTTCCTTAACCAGTGTAGTAAAATTTTCGTGCTTTGATGTGATGGATGACTACTCGTAGCATGGAGGTGGTGTTCCGTATGCTAGATTTAGGTATACACTGTGTTTCAAAGTCCCATTTTCTCTTTTATGTACTGAAACATCCAATAATGATAATTTGTCATCTTTGTCAATCTCCATTGAAAATTTCATGCTTGGATGAAGGCAGTTGTAATGATTTAAAAAGGGATGAAGAGCTGCCATTCCATGTGGCCAAATGATTAAAATATCATCCATGTATCTAAAAAAAAAAAAAAAAAAAAAAAAAAAAAAAAAAAAAAAAAAAAAAAAAAAAAAAAAAAAAAAATGGGGGTTTAAGAGAAGAAGCCCTGAGGGCAGTATCTCTGAAATCTTCCATCTATCCGTATTGTTGCCTGTCTTTTCATGGAACGTATTGAATATACTGCACTCAGGACTTCTTCTCTTAAATGCACTTTTTTTTAGATAAGTGGATATTATCATCATTTGGCCACATGGAATGGAAGCTCATTATCGGTTTTTAGAGCATTTTAACTGCCTTCATCCATGCCTCAGATTTTTGCTAGAAATTGAAAAAGATAGCAGATTACCTTTTTTGGATGTTTTAGTTCATAAAAAAGAAAATGAGACTTTGGAACACACCGTATACCGTAAACCTACGCACACAGACCATTAACTCTGTGCTACTAGTTGTCATCCACCACATCATCACATGGGAGTTCTACGTGTACTGCTCAAGATAGCTTTTGCTATTTTGGATTCTGATAATTTAATGCAGGAACTGGATTATCTGAAAGTTGTTTTCAGGCAAAAGCTGTATACTAATCATCAAACTGTCCACGCTTTTCAATATGTACCACCATGTGAACCAACAGTGGACACCTGTAAATCAATTGCTTTTTTACTCTAACACAGGGAGTAGATGATGAAGTCACAAGAACCTGTTTCATGTGCCCAACCCCAAGTACATAAAAAATATCTATGTTACACCATTTGTAAGTAACTGGAAAATTATAGCATTACAGATAAACAAGAATCCATTCAAGATGGTGAAAATGTGTAGAGTATTAAAAAGCACAATTATATCAAGAACAACAGAAACCCCACAGGCCATTAAATAGATGCAGGTACCCAAGTGAAGCAACTCTGCATAGACTCCTAGACGAAAAGGAGGGATGTGGGGGGTGCGCCATGAAGAAATTACCCAAATGGGATGGAACTCAGTAAATGTGATGTACATGTACAGACATACAAATGATTACAATTTCAAAAAAATTGGATGATGTATTCAAGAGAAAGAGCTTCATAAATTTACTGAGTCAGTAATGTGTTGGTCCACCTCTGGCCCTTATGCAAGCGGTTATTTGGCTTGGCATTGATGGATAGAGTTCTTGGATATCCTCCTGAGGGATATCTTGCCAAATTCTGTCCAACCAGAGCATTATATCGTCAAAATTCTAAACTGCTTGGAGAGCCGTGCCCATTATGCTCCAAACATTCTCAGTTGTGAAGAAGTCCGGTGACCTTGCTGGCCAAGGTAGGGTTTGGCAAGCACAAAGACAAGCAGTAAAAACTCTTACCATGTGTGGGCGGGAATTATCTTGTCGGAGTGTAAGTCCAGAATGGCTTGATGTGAAGGGCAACAATACGGGATATAGAATATTATTGACACACCATCGTGCTGCAAGGTTTCTGCGAATGACAACCATAAGGGTCTTGCTATAAAGAGAAATGGCACCCCAGACAATCACTCCTGGGTGTCAGGCCGTATGGCGGGCAACTTTTAGGTTGGTATCCACAACTGTCCGGGACATCTCCAGACACATCTTTGCCAGTAATTGGGGCTCAATTCGAAGTGAGACACTAGAAGTCTTTTTTAATTGACTCTAGTTTTTTATCTTGGTCTTGTGACTATTCTTCGGGCTTCCTGAAGTTTTTTATCTTTTGACTTTTTATTTATTTATTTATTTTTTAACACTTTTTCCCTCAAATTTTTTGGCTTTTTAAATTCTGGTCCCCTTTTGGGTTTGAACTCCATTTTCCAAATTTTACCGAAGTGCAGGCCACTTGCGGAAGGATGCCTTACTATGGTGCACTCCCTCTCCACTGTGCGCTGTTACCTTTTGCACCTACCAATTAAGTGGATCTACCTCTGCACCCGAAATCCAGTGTGGTAGGCAGTCTGTCATGGTAGGGTTTTCATGTACCCTCTCGGTGGTAGCCCCCTGATAACGCAGCGATTGCACTGCTGATGCCTGAGCTGCGACCTCCCTTTGTCACCCAAGAAATATATGCCTGTTCACTTTGGGGTACTGGGACTCCGGGCAACAGCTACTGTGCCAGGTGGGCTTTGCCTTGGCAGGGTGGTGCCTGTAGACAAAATCTCCGATCGGAGTCAGAGGCATTGGGATGAATAATCCGCAATGAAATGGATCGAACTTAATGGTGGCTGTGCCAGCATGGCCTTCTCATCAGTCAGGAACAGTGACTTTAATCCAGAAGGGTACAATCCTATAGCGTTTCCGTCATTGACTATGCCCCAAGACAAGATCCAAGCAAGGAGAAATGGAGTGGACAGTTTGCCGAGTTCTTGGATTGTTACTTCACTGACAGCGGCTCTTTTGCTTCAATGAAGCTAATTTTTTTCATTGAAAATATTGAAGATTGGTTTGGGGAGGTTGCAACAATAGAGAAGATGAGAAGTGGATCTTTGCTGATCAAACCACCACACTCCAACCAATCACGGGCACATCAGACCTGTGTCAAGTTAGGAGATATACCAGTCACCATTTCTCCTCCTAACAAGCTCAATAGAATTCAAGGTGTTATCTTCCATCAGGTCCTAATGCTACAAACTGATGAAGAGCTGCATACTAATCTGTTCTCCACATCCAGAGGGGACCCAAGGATAATAGAGTGGATACTGAAGCTTTTATCCTAGCCTTTTGCTGCTAGACATGTGATGGATATCAACAAATTGTTATGGGATACTATTGATACTGCAGCAGCAACGATACTGTACTCCTCCGACGCATCCTGATGACCACTGGTGCTATGGTGGTCTGAAGATATAGCCATCCATCTATGGATAATTCAATAGAATTCAAGAGGCTCCAGGCAAAAGTGTGGCTCTTAATGAAGAAAAGGAAGCAGGAGTGTTGGGACCAATATATTTCAACTATGCGATCCCACACCCCATCGTCCCAATTATAGAAGAAACTCCGTCACATTTCTGGCCACTCACTACCCCTGGCACTTCCTAGCTTCCTTGTCAATGGTAACATTTGTACTGATCCTGTGGTACCTGCTGAATGTTTTGTGGCAGATTTTGCTGAGGTCCCCGCTTGCAGTAATTACCATCATTTCCTGACCTGGAAACATCTTATGGAGCACCTCCCGCTATCTTTCCATGCATCGGGTCTCTATCATACAATGTCCCTTTTATTGAAAGGGGAGCTTTGCAGTGCTTTGGCAGTATCTTGATAAGGCCCCTGGACCTGACAAAAGCCACAACCAAATGCGCAAACATCTTCGTGCCGGTAGCATGAAACATACCCTCAGACTTTTCAATCACAGTTGGCGGGAGGGATTAGTTCCCTCTCAATGGCGGGAAGGTATTATTTTTCCTGTCCTGAAACTGGGAAATGGCTCACGTATTTTGACTGACTTCTGGCCAGTTTCTCGAAGGAATGGGCTGTGTAAGCTATTCAAATGAGTGGTCAGCTGCCATCTTTGTTGGTGCCTTGAAACCAGAGGGCATATATGACAATTCCAAAACGTCTTTTGGGCTTTCTGGTTGACCACAGATCACCTGGTTTGTTTGGAATCCGCAGTGCAAATGTTTTTGCTGTGTTGTTTGACCTACAGAAGGCATTTGATACCACCTGACGACATCAGATCCTCTCTACACTGCATGAATGAGGTTTCTGGGGCAGTTTACCAATTTTTATCCATAATTTCCTATCTCAGATTTTTGTTTTGGTCCGGATAGGTTCGGCTCTCAGCAACCACTATGTACAGGAAACTTGAGTCCCTCAGATATCGGTTCTGAGAGTAATGCTGTTTGCTATTACCATCAATGGTATCGTCAATGCAGTGGGTCCCATAGTCTCTCTGTCACTGTATGTGGATGATCTATGCTTGTGCTATGCCTCTGCATCACTGCACACCACTGAGCATCAGCTTGAGGGGTCTGTGTGGAGAGTCCATGACTAGGCTCTGAACCACGGCTATTAAATTTATCATGAGTTACACAACAACTCTGGACTGTGCACTCCCCCCTCCCATGAAATTTATCTTGGTGACTGGTTACTTACTTGAAGTTGTTGAAACTTTTCAATTCTTAGGTATTTTATTTGACTATAAGCTAACTTGGCAGCTGCATATCTGCCGCTTCAAGGCAGCTTACATGAAGAAGCTGAATATTCTGTTTTCTTAGTCACTTCTCGTGTGGCACAGACCACACAGCTCTTCTGAGATTTGACAGAGTGCTGATTTTATTCCACTTGGACTGTGGATGTGTTGCCTATGGGTTGGCAGCATTGTCTGTTCTGAGTCTGCTGGGCCCTCTTCACCACACTGACATGCGGTTGGCAACGGGGGCCTTCTGTACGAGCGCTGTTGACAGCATCCTGACGGAAGCTGTTGTCCCAGCGCTGCGGGTTAGATGACAGCAGCTTCTGGCAAGTTACGTGGTCACAGTCTGTCAGGTACGTTCCCACCCATGTCACTCAACTCTGTTCCACAACCAGCAGTTCAGACTGTTTGCACATTGCCCAAAACTGAGAGGGCCAGCTGGGATCCAACTTGATATTCTACTGAATAGCCCTCTGTGGGCTGTACCCTACTCTGTGATACGGATGGAATTTTTTTTGGCCCCAAGAAGGATGCTGATCCTACCCTTCTCTGACATCTGTTTCTTCCAATCCTCCATGGTTATTCTACTTCATTGTGCATCTACACAAATTGATCTAAAGTGAATGACAGAGCCGGTTTACACTTTTGCACATGCAAGGGGACGTAAGAAGCACTCTCTGTCGAATGCTTGCAGTGCTGCCATCTCTTGGGCTCTGCAGCATGTCAAATCTCAGACCATGACGAACTTTCTGATCTGTAGCGATTCAATTAAGTTGCGTAAAAGGCATAACTCTGTGCTATCCCAAAAATCTTTCGGTTACAAACATCCATAACCTACTGGCTAACCTCTACAGCTCTGGAAAGATGGTGACCTTCATCTGGACGCCAAGTCACATAGGCACTTCAAGAAATGAACTCACCCACCACCCAGCTAAAGACGCAACTACAGGAGATCAACTTGACATCGGGATACTGGACCCAGACTTAAGATTACAACTTTGACACAATATTTTGAGGCTCTAGGAATTGGAATGGCAGGCTATTACAACCCAAAACAAATTGAGAGTGACTAAAGGGTCCACAAAGGTGTGGCATACATTTCTCCAGGCCTCTTGGAAAGATGCCATTGTGTTGTGTCAACCTACGCATTGGCCAAACAAGACTCACCCACGATTTTCTCTCTGTCGGGAGCATCCTCCTCACTGTAGCTACTGTAGTCTGACAATAGCGTGCGTTCCTGCTGAGTGCGTCCTGCTGGCCGATCTGCAGCACACTCTCTGCTTGCCTACCTCAATAGCTTAGATACCTGTGGATGACGTGACAGCCACTACCAAAGTGTTACATGTCCTGAGGGAGAGTGGATTTTACTCTAACCTATAATACTGTCCCATTTCCAGCATTGTGGGTGGCTGTGGGGGCAAGAGCCTCCTGTGGCGGGTACCCACCAATTGACCACAGATTGTTTTCTTCCCCTCTCACCTTGTTCTGCCTTTAGATACCCTTGTGCAAGATGCTGTCTAGGTTCTCTCTCTTCTTTTACCCATTGTGTTACAACTGCTGTCACACCCTTTTAAACTCTTTGACTTGCTTATATAGATTGAACAGCTAGGTCCCCATTTTTTCGCTTTTTATATGTTTCTCTCCTGAAAAGGAGGGACTAATGACCCAGTAGTTTAGTCCCTTAAACACATAATCATCATTATCATAATATCAATGAAGACAATTCTACTGCAGTCAATGATATTCCAGACTGCAGATGTGTCTAGAGATGCCCGGGACATCAATGAGATAGTGACCTGACACACGCCGTATGGCCCGACAGTCAGGAGTGCCATTCCTTTTCATAGCAAGACTCCTTTGGTTGTCGTCCAGGGCATTCTTACAGTACAATGGTATGCCAATGATATTCTGTGTCCATTTTGTTGCCCTTCGTGGCAAGCCATTCTGGGCTTATATTTTGGCAAGATAATGGCTGCCCACACACTGCGAGAGTTTCTACTGCTTGTCTTCGTTGTGCCAAACCCTATCCTGGCCAGCAAGGTCGCCAGGTCTCTCCCCATTTTGAACGTTTGGAGCATTATGTGCAGGACCTCCCAACCATCTTGGGATTTTGATGACCTAATGCACCAGTTGGACGTAATTTGGCACAATATCCGCTCAGGAGGACAACCAACAAGGCTGGCAATCAATACCAAGCTGAATAACTGCTTACATGGCAGCCAGAAATGAACCACTGTGTTATTGACTTACTCAGTTTGTGAAGTTCTCTCTCTTGCATAGATCATACTTTTTGAATTTGTAAACATTTGTTTGTCTGTACATGTACATCACATCTACTGATTTCCATCCCATTCGGATAATTCCTTCATGGTGCATCAATTTTTTTAAAATTATTATTTCTTTATTATTTTTTACTTTTCTTAAAAAGTGTGTTTCGAAATTAGAAGTAAACATGCAAGTTTTGCAGGTAAGCTAAAACTGTAAATCTAGTCCAATTTGTGGTTCAGCAAGAAAAATGTTACTGATGTACTAGTAGTTACAATGAAAACTAATTGCAGTGTAATCAATAAAAATTTATAGCCAGTTGGTCCAGCTGTGAGAGATCAAGTCACCTGGCCGGTGATCTGATAGTTATATAACTCATTTAGAAAAAACAGGTTTTTTCCCCTCCAAAACAGTTGTTAGTAAGTAAAACTGTTTATTATTGCAGATACATTGATTGTGTTTTTATTTTTTTGTTTTAGGTCTATATTACCTCTTCAGCCACTTTCATTCCAATCACACATTTATGTCTGTACACACCGAGCTAGGTGGTACAGTGGTTACCTCACTGGACTCTCATTGCAGAGGACGATTTCGATGTTCTGATGATAGGCTGTGCTCAAAACGCGTCAATAACTAAGCATTTTTGATCACCAAGTCACCAGTTAATCTTGTGACATACAGCAGTGGCATAAGTCTACTCAAGAGAATTGCTTTTAATTTTCTGAATGTTGCTGTTTCTATAAAAAGGAAGAAAACAACAATGGAGAGAACCATCCACAATAATTCCTTTCATCTCCCTTTACAGAACCTAGCAGTGTATAGAAGTGTACTTATCACGTCTCAGAAAGTAAGTGACGAACTTGATATCATCAAACACAAAAAACATTAAATATTTCGTTGTGCTGTTCATTGGCAGAACCTCTTAAATTGTGTAGCAGTTCAAGAGATGTATCATTAAAATGAGCTGTTACAGTGTTAACCGTATGTCAGAGCTGATCCTGTCTCACAGTTGCAACAGTTTTAATAACTATATGCATCGAGGAGAGAAACCTCCCCCTCCCCCCTGTGGGTCCGGGAGTAAGAATAGGCCCGAGGTATTCCTGCCTGTCGTAAGAGGTAACTAAAAGGAGTCTCATATGTTTTGGCCTTTATGCCATTCTTCAAAAATTTTTCCAAAGAGCGAGCCAATTGGGGAAGGGCGCCTTAAATGGTGCATCATGTCTATCGTGACTTGAGATCTGTAGCCCGCTTTCTCGTCGTCGCATTGCAGTCCCACTCATCCTCCATCTCTTGGATGAGGACACCTTCCTGGGTGTTTTTCACTGTGCACTAAGCAGTGTCGCTTTCTGTGCCGACGATGACCATGGACTTGTTTGCACCTGATATCCAGCACAGTAGCCAGTCCATTTGGTGGAGCCATCATGTACCCTGTTGGTTGTAGCCTCCTGACAACACAGGGATCGCTCTGCTGATGCTTGCACCAAATGCCTATCACCCTGGGACATCGGGACTCCAGGCAATGGCCATCCTGCCAGGTGGCCTTTGATGCAGCTGGGTGACGCCTGTGGAGAGGGCCCCTGGTCGGAGTGGGCGTTATCAGAGCGGATGATGCGCGATGAAGTGTACCACGTCATCACTTGCTGGTGTCGAACACCAGCAGTCTCTAAGTGTTCTAAGTCTCAGTACAATGCAAGGAAGTACGACCCTAAATCATTCCCCTCCCTGGCCACTCCATGGAAGGAACGCCAGGCTAAGGATGGCAGCGAACCATATTCACTCCAGTACCTCGTATGTACGAGAACTTATGGGGACTCCTTTGTTTCGATGAAGCCACAGTTTTTCGTAGACCATTTAGAGGACAAATTTGGGAAGGTGGAGGGCTTGTCCAAAATGCGGTCAGGATCAGTCTTGATAAAAAGAGCATCCTCTGCCCAGTCACTGACATTACTTGCTTGTGGTTAGCTGGGGGATGTTTCTATTACCATCATGTCCCATAAGAGATTAAATATGGTCTAGGGCATTATATTCTAAAGGGACCTTCTTTTGGAGTCTGACGACAAGCTGCGCGCCAACTTAGAGCAACGAGGTGTTCATTTTGTCCAGCGCGTTCATCGCGGTCCAAGGGTAATCAGGTTGCCACCAGTGCCTTCGTCTTCCCATTCAAGGGTGACAGATTGCCCAACAAGGACAAGGTGATGGTCTTCCGCTGTGATGTAAAGCCATATATCCCTCCACCGATGCGGTGCTTTAAGTGCTAGAAGTTCGGCCATATAGCTTCCCACTGTCACATGTCAAGATTGTGAATGTTCATCACATACCAATACTCCTTGTGCCCCGCCTCCCATCTGCGTCAACTGCGGAGAGCATCATTCCCCTTGCTTGCCAGACTGCAGGATTTTACAGTACGAAAGGAAAATCATGAAATACAAGACCCTGGACCAACTGATCTACACTGAGGCTAAGAGGAAATTTGGGCATCTACATCCTGTGACTATGACCTCGTCTTACGCCGCTGCTTCAAGAACAGTTTTAATCCCATCCGTTCCGCGAATTGTGGTTGGCTGTCCGAGTCGGAAGACTACACCTGCCCCCCTGATGGTGGGGGGGTACTTCCCTTCTTGTTGCTCCCTCACGACCTACCTCGGGAGCACTGCCTCCCCCCCCCCCCCCCCCAACCATCGGAGACACCAGTCCCCATTTCCGAGCCAGAGAAGCGTAAGTCTTCTTCGGCACCTCTCACTAGGAAGAGGTCCCTTGGGTCACTCCCTTCCTAGGTTTCTGCTAGTGGAAAAGATGACACCCGCCAGTGGCTGAAGTGCCCAAAAGTAACTGGTCGTATGGCTTCACGATCATCCTGAATCCTGGAGACTGAATCAATCAATCCCTCCCAGCTGAGAAACCCAAGGAACAGTGAGAGAAAACCAAAAAGAAGACCCCCAAGACCAAGGGAATCGCGGTGGCACCCTCGCCACCACTACCTACAAGCTTTGCTTCTGAGGATGAAGTGGAGATTCTGGCATCTGCTGAGGACCTAGATCTTGCCGGACCCTCAGACACCGTGGATCCAGACTGCTCAGGTGGTAGCAGGTGACCTTGTGTCGTGAACTGCCTCATTGAATGTTCCATGCCTTCCCAGCCTCACTATCATGTCATCCTCCAGTGGAATTGTGGCAGTTTTTTCCACCGCCTGATTGAGCTATGGCAATTGTTAAGCTTTACATCTGCTTTCTGCATTGCCCTCCAGGAAAACTGGTTCCCGGAAATGCGGAACCCTGCTCTCCGCGGCTATAAGGGATATTACAGGAACTGTAGAGACTATAATTGAGTGTCAGGTGGAGTTTCTGTCTGTGCTCTGAACTCAGTATGCAGTGAACCTGTGCCCCATCAAACCCCCTTGAAGCTGTGGCTGTCAGGATAATGACGACACAGGAAATAACTGTCTGCAACGTAAATCTTCCTCCAGATGGTGCAGTACCCCTGAACGTATTGGCTGCACTGATTGATCAACTCCCTAAACCTTTCCTACTTTTGGGAGATTTTATTGCTCATAACCCCAAGTGGGGTGGAACCGTGCTTACTGGCAGAGGCAAAGATGTCGAAATTTTCCTGTCACAACTCGAGCTCTGCCTCTTAAATACAGGTGCCCCCACATATATCAGTGTGGCACATGGCACATATTCGGCCATTGATCTCTTGGTTTGCTGTCCAGGCCTTCTCCCACGTATCCACTGGAGAGCACATGACGACCTGTGTGGTAGTGATCACTTCCCCATCTTCCTGTCACTGTCCCGGTGTCAGGCCCATGGACGCCTGCCCAGATGGGCTTCAAACAAGGTAGATTTGGAAACTTTCACCTCTGCTGTCACTGTTGTATCTCCCCCACACAGTAACATCGACGTGATGGTTGAGTAGGTGACTGCAAGTATCGTTTCTGTCGCAGAAAATGCGATCCCTCACTCTTTAGGGTGCCCGCGGTGAAAGGCAGTCCCTTTGTGGTCGCCACAAGTTGCTGAAGCAATTAAGGAGCGTCGGCGAGCTCTGCAGCGGCACAAGCAGCACCCTTAACCTGGAGCACCTCATAGCCTTTAAACAGCTTATTGCCCGCATTCGCGATCTTATCAAATGATGGGAGCAGGAGTGTTGGGAGAGACATGTCTCGTCCATTAGGTGCCATATGTCACCTTCCGAAGTCTGGGCAAAGATCAAACGTGTTTTCGGGTACCAGACCGCAGCGGGTGTTCCTGGTGTTAACATAAATGACGTGTTATCTACCGACGAAAACGCGATTGCCGAGCACTTCGCTGCGCACTATGCTGGATCCTCTGCGTCAGATAATTACCCCCCGAGCTTTTTGCACTCTGAAACAACAGCCGGAAGGGAAAGTCATTTCATTCACTATACCCCACAGTGAATCCTATAATGCCCCATTCACAGAGTGGGAGCTCCTCATTGCCCTGGCAGATTGCCCTGACACAGCTCCTGGGTCTGATCGGATCCACATTCAGATGATTTAACATCTCTCATCTGACTACAAGTGGCATCTCCTCGTCATCTACAAACGGATCTGGTGCGATGGCATCTTTCCTTCGCAATGGCAGGAGAGCATCATCATTCTGGTGCTCAGACCCAGTAAAAACTCACTTGATGTAGATAGCGATCGGCCCATCAGCCTCACCAACATTCTTTGTAAGCTGCTGGAACATATGGTGTGCTGGCGGTTGGGTTGGGTCCTAGAGTGTGGCCTACTGGCTCCATGCCAGGGCGGCTTCTGCCAGGGTCACTCTACCGCTGATAATCTTGTGTCCCTTGGGTCTGCCATCCGAACAGCCTTTTCCAGACGCCAACACTTTGTTGCTGTCTTTTTTGATTTACAAAAAGCGTATGACACGACCTGGTGACATCATATCTTTGCCACATTATATGAATGGGGTCTCCAGGGCCTACTCCTGATTTTTTCCGAAATTTCGTGTCGTTTCATACTTTCCGTGTCCAAGATGATGCGTCCCATAGTTCCATCCATATCCAGGATAATGGGGTCCTGGAAGGCTCTATATTAAGTGTCTTTCTATATTTTAGTGGCCATTAACAGTCTAGTGGCAGCTGTATTGCCATCTGTCTCGCCTTCTCTGTATGCGGATGACATCTGCATTTCATAAGACTCCTACAGTACTGGTGTTGCTGAGTGGCGCCTACAGGGAGCCACGCACAAGGCAGAGACATGGGCTGTAGCCCACGGCTTCCAGTTTTCAGCTGAGAAGTCGTGTGTCATGCACTTCTGTCAGCGTTGTATCGTTCATCCTGAACCAGATTTTATCTTACTGTGATCCACTCACTGTAGTGGAGGCATATCGATTCTTAGGACTGGTTTTCTATGCCCGATTGACTTGGCTACCTCACCTTCATCAGCTTAAACGGAAATACTGGCAGCCTCACAATTCCCTCCGCTGCCTGAGCAACATCAATTGAGGTGCAGATCACTTTATGCTGCTGCAGCTCTGCAGAGCCCTCGTTCAATCCCGCCTTGACTATGGGAGTGTGGTTTATGGTTGGACGGCGCCCTCGGCGTTGCGTTTACTCGACTCAGTGCACCACTGTGGCATTCGTCTAGCGACAGGTTCCTTTAGAACTAGTCCAGTGACCAGTGTCCTGGTGGAGGCCAGAGTCCCTCCATTGAAGGTTAGGCGTGCACAACTGCTCGCCAGTTACATTGCACACGTTTGTAGTTCTGCGCATCTGAATTACTGTCTCCTTTTCCCACACGCAGCAGCCTGTCTCCTGCATCGGCGGCCCAGGTCAGGGCTAACGATTGCGGTTTGCGTGCGATCCCTTCTGTCTGAACTGGAATCCTTCCTTTTACCACCTGTACTTGAGGTTAATTAACGTACACCTCCATGGTGTACACCTAGGCCTCACCTACACCTGGACCTTTCACATGGCCCTAAGGACTCTCCGCTGTGACTTCGTCTCGATTCTTGACATGTACCGGAGCGAGGAAGTGGTTTACACTAATGGTTCGATGGACGACGGTCACGTTGGCTTTGCCTGTGTTCATGGAGGACATATAGAATGGCACTACTTGACTGATGGCTGCAATGTTTTCACTGCAGAGCTGGCAGCCATATTTCATGCTCTTGATGATGTGTGCTCATGCCCAGGTGAGTCATATCTCCTGTGTACTGACTCCTTGAGCAGTCTACAAGTTATTGACCAGTGCTACCCTCATCATCCTTTGGTGGCGACCATCCAGGAGTCCATCTATGCCCTGGAACGGTCCAGTCATTCAGTGGTGTTTGTCTGGACCCCAGGTCATGTCAGAATCTCAGGCAACGAACTTGCCGACAGGTTGGCCAAACAGGCTATGTGGAAACCGCTTCTGGAAATGGGCATCTCTGAACCTGACCTGTGTTCTGACTTTCACCACAGGGTTTTTCAGCTTTGGGAGACAGAATGGCATAACAGTATGCACAGCAAACTACTTGTCATTAAGGAAACTAC
Organism: Schistocerca serialis cubense; assembly: GCF_023864345.2. Taxonomy (NCBI): domain Eukaryota; kingdom Metazoa; phylum Arthropoda; class Insecta; order Orthoptera; family Acrididae; genus Schistocerca; species Schistocerca serialis. Next base: position 894,742,490 of record NC_064640.1, read on the forward strand.
GGATGTGTGGAAGTCTTCCATGCGGGCCTCTCGCAGGGAATCAGTTGTCCTCTGTCGGCTCCGTATTGACCATGCTTGGGCGACCCACGGTTACCTCCTGCACTATGAAGACCCGCCTCAGTGTCGTTGCGGTGCCCCAATGACAGTGGCCCATCTTCTGGTGCACTGCCCCACTTTGACTGCCCAGCGACGGAATCTTGGGTTACTGGACTCGTTGCCACTAATTTTATCTGACAACACTTCATTGAGTGATTTAGTTTTACGTTTTATTCGTGAGGGTGGGTTTTATCATTTTATCTAAGTTTTAGTGCATGTCCTTTGTCCCTCTGTGTTCTCCACTCAAGTGCTTTTAGGGTGGAGGTTGTAATGTGTGAGCAGAGTGGCTGGCTTCTCCTTTTTATTCTCATGGTCAGCCAGCCATGGTCATCTGCTTTGTTGTTTTACTATCTTCATCCCATTTCTTATGTTTCTGTGGTTTTCTTGTCCCCCTTTCGTCCATTTACATGTTTGCTGCCCTTCATCATTCTTGTGATTTTTCCTTTAATTCCGTTTTGTGTTGTCAGTCTCATTTGTTTTATTCTCTCACTTGTGGCATTGTTTTATTCGGAACAAGGGACTGGTGATCTCGTAGTTTGGTCACTTCCCCTCTCTATTAATCCAACCAACCAACCAGGAGAGAACCATTCATTGTAAGATGAAATAATGTCTCCAGGCCGGCACAATTGTTACATTGGTAGGGCAGGTAGATTGTTTGGTATATGCTGCCATGAACATGTCAGCTGTACACTTAAATTTACACCATTCATGTGCACTGGAAACTTGCTGATATAATAGAAACACCAAATAGAAACTCTAGATGTTACTAAGGATTTCTGCCTGTCATATGGAATCCACAGGTACATACTATAGGCACTCTCATATTGGCACTTAAAGGTACTGGCCAAGAGCTTTCTGTATAATAATTGAAACACCCCTCCCTCTACGTTGCCTAAATGACCCTTCCCCTCCTTTCACTACTCATCCTGTTTCCTATACCTCTTTCGCTTTCGGTTCCTCTACCATCTATTAACCTAGCTGTATGTCATGCCTACCTACATTTAATGTTGATTACTGCCATAATCAGACTTCCACTCCAGTCTCTTACCTTTTCCATTTGTTGGTTTTCCTGTCTCTCGTAGTAATTCTTAGTATGCATTTCCCCATTACTCTCTCAGCTATTTCTCAGTGGTTGAATGGTTCTCACATTAACAGTCCATGTCTCATTAGTAAAAGTCAAATCTGACAATACATACAGAATGTAAACTTTGATTTTGAGACACATCGGATGCACGTGTTGCAAACTGATGCAGACGTAACTCTTTTCTCCTGTATTATTGCTTATTTCGGAAGACATGAGGTGATGGCTAAGATATTTTGGAAAATGGTATTACCATTTTGGACAAGGTATCAATTTTTATAAATTTGCACCAAGTAGTATGTTTTTAAAAGGAAGAGCATCTTATAAAATATGTTGGAAATGACAGAAAGATACCCACAACAGTAGATGGCATATGAATTAATTTTCATTATTATCTCTTTTGATGTCTATATGGCATTGGAAACATTAAGTTATCTGAAACCAAGTAGAGATCACATGCATTGTGCCAGTGAAATTCTTAACCTACACATCCCATTTGATGAGTGCTACAGAAAAGCTAAGTGATGGATGGGTTGAGGCTTGAAGAGTGTGTGGTCTCCAAGCTGGGGCTAGTCAGTCCAGTCAAACTTCTAGTACTGGTAAATTTGGACATCCTTCATGTGGCAACATAGGATATGATGATGGAAGTTTTCGCTTTCCTAGTAGAGGGTATATTGAATTGACTGGCAGTTTGTACAAACTTTAAGAAACCACACCCTCCAGGTAAGCTGCATATTAAGGAGGTGGGGGGCTGCTGACAGAAATTAGTCAATAGGGCGCACTTCATTGTACCTGCTCATGTCATTTGGCTTATAGATTACTCAGCTATGCCAGACTCTTTGTACTGAATGACAATTATATCTATAGTCGTTCTCCACAACCAGTCTCAACCTGTTCAGTGGAGACTGTGTTGTTTACCACTATAATCATTCCCCGTTCTGGTCCAATTCACAATTGATGTCCTGAAAAAACAAAAACCAGTGAGCATCTGTAAAAGTTCAATTTTCTGTGATTTTATTGTATGACTATGTTGTTGGATATTATTGCGACAAATTAATGTGCTGTTGAATGCTTCTTGTTGGAATGTACATTCTCATCGTTACACAATTACTACAGGCAGGAAGATTTCATGTAGATGGTAAGGCAAGAAATAAAGTGGATAAATTTTCTATCTGAAGTTTACCATAATTAGTAATTCAGTGTCAGCCAGAAACAGTTTTATCTGCTGGCGTTAAGTTTCCCAAGCATTTTATCTAACAAATTGTAGCAAAACTGATACAGTTGGTAAAAATCTTTAAATCAGTGCATCAACTGAACTGCATAATTTTGTAGTACAAAAGTACAATAATGACAAAATATGACACTTTATCTTTTGTAAACACACAAATCAACATGGCATATGCCATGCATGCTATTCAAGATTAGAATGTTTTGAAGTTAGATTCGTTATTATGAGGAAAAGGAATTTTTAATGATGAAATGAGCAAACTTTTGAAAAAATTGGAGATAGGTATTTGAAGAAGAGGCGAAGGAAACGTTGTGCACTGGTTTGTGCCTTCAAACTAGGCTGACAACTTTAATGGCCACAGACCCATGAATGTTTGTGTTCACAATCCTAGGTTATAGTTTCAACCCCATGATGGTAATGATGAACTCGGGTAACGACACCAAGGCAAAGAGTATGGAACAGCAAGTCTCTGCAGTGTAGATTCTGTGAAGGAATACAAATCACTTCAGAATTTATTGATAAAGCAACTTCTACAGCTACGTACATACATATACATACTCATACATACTCTGCAAGCCACTGTATGGTGTATGGTGGATGGTAACTTTTACTACTAGTAGTCATTTCCTTTCCTGTTCCACTCGCAAATAGAGTGAGATAAAAGCAAGTGTCTATTCATCTCTGTATGAGCGCTACTATCTGTTATCTTATCTTTGTGGTCTTTACGCGTAATGTGTATTGATGGCAGTAGAGTTGTTTTGCAGTCAACTTCAAATGACAGTGCTCTAAATTTTGTCCATTCCTTCCAGGGATTCCCATTTGATTTTATGAAGTGTCTGTAATACTCACATGTTGATCGAACCTACCGGTAAAAAAATGTAGCGGTCTGTCTCTGAGTTGCTTCAGTTTCTTCCTTTAATCCAATCTGGTGGGGATCCCAAATACTGGAGCAGTACTCAAGAATGGGTCCTACTAGTACTCTGTATGCAGTCTTCTTTACAGATGAACCATACTAATTTAATTAATTCATTTTAGACATAAAACTGAAAAACAATACATTACACTAAATTAAAGAATGTACTTGAAAACTGAGCTGTCAGAACAAACTGAAATTGACAAAGATAACATTGAATTGAGCCAAAATAGATAAATAAAATAAAATGAAATAAAGAAAGAAAATATGAGGAAAATATTTTTTTAATGTCCCTGGCTATCTCATTTATGGATTAATGACATTTCCTTGGTATGAATCTTAGTGTGGCATCTGCATTTCCTGTAACATTACTTTTTCGCCACAGCTCAAGATATTTGGCAGTTGACTCTTTCCAATGATAATAGCTTGTTTTGCAATCAAAAAGTGAGTTATTTTGCACATTTACATGTGGTGAATTACATTGTTTTATGCGGATGTTTGACTGTGAGTCCTTGCATCTATCAGTGGGTCTAACTTATGTTTAATTACCTAGCATTGCAACTTCAGTACATGTAACAGAATCATCCACAAATGCCCCATTCGAGGCACTTACATTGAGAGTCTGAACTAGTATTTTATAAACTGAGTGAATATTTGGAATACATGTGAATCTGTGTTAACATCTGGTGATATGTCTCTATGGAGAACAGAAAACCACTGCTTGGAGGGGATTGGGATCAGTTAATATAGAATCAAACAAGTATCTTGTGACACATAAACTCTTTCTTTCATCTTTTCACCTATGTCAGTTGATTTTCAGTATGATCTTCTTCAGTGAGATAGTTTCTGGAGACCAAATTTGGTTTTTCAGCTTTCTCTGTATTGCCCTGTTGGCTTTTCATGATTCAAGATCACTGAACTGCTGAATGGGGGTTACTGACTCATTGCCAAGACCAAAAGTCTTAGTGTTTCTCATCACCTTGGCATTTAAGAGTATTATTTTGAAATCATTCAATGGTTTCCCTAAACACATTTGACTTTTTTCATCTTTTATTTGCTAATCACACATTGGCATTGTTTAAATTTTGGTGGAGCTCTCTCCCTGCTTTCACAGTGGTTTCTGGCATGGGTACAGAACAATGGCAGCCGTCTCCTGGCACTTACTATGTGGTTCTACTTGCATATTGTACAATACTATTGAACTTTTGCCATTGATGCTCTGCATTTTCAGCCATAAAGATGAATGTCTGATATTGGCTACTCAGGAAAAAGCAATATCGTACTCATTGCTGTGGCTTAACAGAGATTTTTACCTATGCGGGTCAATCCATACCAAGTGGTCCAAGAAAAAAATGATCGGTTGTTTGACCCTCTCAGAAAAATTTTGTATTTGCTGGGTGAATTCCCCAGTATTTTTTAAAAAAAATTTATTATTATTTTGAAATGGTGACCATGTGTGTTCCAGGCCGCATGCGTTTTTTTTTGCATTTGCAGGCATCTACATTTTTTACAATTTTTCAGTAGTGGATTGTCCTAAGCCTTTCAGATAAAATGCATTTAGTTCAACACACTCTGGGCTACAAATGAACATCATTATCACTTAGCTGAATGTATTCTTTAATATATTTTTAGTAGTTCAAAGTTATCATCCATAAATTGAAAAAAACTCAATCTTTGAACAGTGGTTTTTCAAAGACAGATTAATTTCTCAGCTTTAATATTTTTTTCTGCTTTTACACTGTATAGTATTGTTACTTTTTATAGAGTATCAATGGTGAGCAGCTTACACTTAAAAAAACACACTATTTTAAAAACGGATTTTTTTTAAATTTTTCAATTTTGTGGCCGGCAATACCTATGTTGGGGGACTAAATAAAAATCTGAAAATTTCACAGTTAAGAGACCTTCATGATAGCAAACTTCAGTATAAATTTCAACATTGAGATTCAGTTGGAAGTTATGGAAAAAAGATTACAAACACGAGTCAAAAATAGGTTTTTTAACATCTGCAATATCTAGGCTTTTGGAATAAAATATATCAGTTACAGTATATAATTTAATCATATCTATGATTACTTACTTTTTTATTGAAAATAATCCTACTAATTACATTATATTGTTCTCTTGTTTGTTTTTAGTACATCACACATTGAACATTTGAGATATTTGTTCACTCAGTTTGGGTGTTAGATTATAAGCTCACCGAGTTACAGTTGTAAATTCCATGGGAGACAGCTTCCGTAGTACATTTTTGAGTGACATCCAAACTTGAGCCTTCTGAATTTTTTAAGGAGATGTCCTTGGTCCTGTAGGGTGATAAAATACAACATGTACATCTTGGTTTTGACAGTCAATATTCTTAACTTCGCCAATCCGCCACTGTTCATGGTAAACACAAGCCACTATGTCTTAATTTGGAAGAACCAATTGTATAAGTTTTCCACACTGATGAAGTTCACTATCAGGCGAAATTGATGTGATCTTACACTTCAGTAAGTTGTGTGAATGGGGTACAAAACAGTGAAAAGATCGAGTGCCTTTAATCTTCTGACAAGTGTTGTATGTTTCCTTCAAGACACTGTCATAGACTTCTTGTATTTCCTCACATTGTACAAAAACATAGGTAATGCCTTTGATATGTTTTTTACAGAATTCAAACATTTCGTGAGGTGTTATGATATGTTTGTCATCAGCCTGCCACAGACTTGTTTTTTTGACAGCTCGCTTTGTTGTACCCCCGACACCATCACAAGCTACTTTGTCACTCCAGATACTATCCTAACTGGAAACAGGTACTTAACAAATATGCAGTGTTTTGTGGCAGACAGATTGTTGACATTATTGCAACAGATATGTGGAAGGAAAGGGAATTTGAAGTTAGTGATGTCCAAAACATAATGGAAATGCTGTAACTACCAGTTTTGTGTGTGCGTTGCTTCATACACCGCACATGAAGTTTGTGCTTGATTTGACCACTAGAGACAACCCGTCCCGCTACTACGACAGCAGTTGCTTGCGCAGTCTGCGTGCTGCACCCCCTGTTGGAACTAATGGCTATATAGGCAGGAGCGCAAGGCTTCACCGGCCACCTGTTGGAGCGCAAGGCTTCACCAGCCACTTGTTAGTTGCTATAATTGTAGTCTACTTTGTCTTTCATTACAGTGTCCTTGGGTAGACAATTTTTTTGGCGATGAGTACAGTGTTAGATTCCATGTGTTCCACTACAGTCATTGATCCTTTGAGCTTAATTCCCATTGAGGCAGTGTTTATATGTCTTCTTGAGCAACTGCAGGCACTGACAGTTGCTATTTCCAGTTTCAGGACTACATTGGCACAACGTATTTGCCGTTCCCCGCATACGACGATGCAGCAGAAGACCGGCGACACTTAAGAAAATGCTTGTGGCAATGTTTCCAGGCATTAGGTTAACAGAAGTTAACTTGTGCAAGGCCCGTTTTTTCTCGTGGATTTCACCTCACGTGTATCAGTTGTGTCAGCTTGCCCCTTACAAGAACCTCCAAGTCTTTCTTTGATCAGATGTGTGAATTACTTTCTACCTATGACTAAATGCACTCATGTTGTTACTGCTTGTGTGGAGTTTTACTGCTGCTAAATATAGCCAAAACAGTCATACAGGCTGTGGGCAGCAGAACTATAGTCCATTGGAACTAAAAATGTGTTCCACTGCTTCAGTATCTTCCTTTGGTGTAGAGTGATGCCTTTCTGTTGAACCAATAGGAACTGGAGCACCTTACAATCTTCATAACATTGTGAACAGGATGCCATTGTTGCTGTCCTTCAGTTAGAAACCTGTATCCAGCAGCTGGTCCATGTGGTAGCATAAAGTTCACTAAAATTTTGTTGAACTCATAACTGGTGTCTATAATCTCTGCAATCCACCAGTCACAGTCATACACTCACCTCACAAACATCCCCCTTCTCAGCTTGTGAATCTGAATATTATTCTGCTTTTTCCGAGGTGTTGGCCGAACACACGAAATTTCTTCTTTCTTGTTCTTTAAAGTGCATGCAACATGAGTTCGCCCATTACGTTGAGTATAAAAATGTGTCTTCTGAATTCCTTTCCCAAGAGTAGTTTGTTTGGACTATTATTCTTTTTTCTGGTCACAGATTTATTCGTTTTCCTGTTTCAGGAAAAGAGTGAAGGCTGTGGATGTGTAAGATTTCACGACCCTCGTAAAATCCTCGGCATTCTGAATCACGGGTGTATTTGGTCTAGAAAGATTATGTTCTGTAGCATGGTGCTTCAGCAGGCCTCCTACACCATCACGAGGCCCCTTCCCGTGACCAGTAGCACCATTAGAAATAATGATAATCTTCTCTGCTCCTGTTTGCAGTTCAAGAAATTTGGGCATTGCTAGCAAAGCATGTGCTGAGTCATGTCCTGTTGCACCACTTATAACTGCAACACGTGTGCTCTTGTTTTGAAAATATGTCACTCCTGTAAAAATTGAAACCTGGTCATTACTCCAATGATACACTTGTACTTCTTTTGGGAGAATTACAGACCAGATCTCAGCAAAATCACAGTGAAGCACTAAACATAGTTCTTCAGCCTGTACACACCCTTTGACTTCTGCAATGTGTTGTTGTTGCGATTTCTTCAGATGCTGGTGTGTTACTGCTTTCACTGACCATTTACCAAGTTCATCAATGAAACTGTCAAAGGCAACAGTTTTCTTAATTAGTGTATTTTCCTCCCATGTCACATATGTAATTTCTGCAGAGTTATCTTCTATGTCTTCCAGTACAAGTGTCGGTAAAGACTGTGCTCCCTTTCCAGGGCAGTCACCACATTCTTGAAACAAACAATTATCTTGCTTTACCTCACAAACTACTAATGACTTCACACACCCAACCAAGGAGTCATATGTCATGTACTCCAGTAAGTTCTTCAAAGTTACCACACAGAGTTCAAAATTCGTGCAGTACACACATAAACAGACATCTCTATGTGGGTGTGGAACTACCCACTTAGGTCATAGTGCATAAAATTTTGATCTTCCAATATGTGAAGTTGTATAGTTTCTTTTATAAATTGCAAATGTTTCTTTAATACTGCGAGTCATGTACCTCTTCACATTCACTACTTTTTGACCTTCAGCTGTTACCGTTATAGTGTCTTTTTTGTTGGTACTCTGGCGAGTCCCATTTATCTTCCAGATTTCTGTAGCTGACTGACACAGGATATTTAATTCTTCCTCTATTGATGTAAAATCTACATCATGGGAGGCTTCACCTTGTTCAGATACTATCATTGTTGTTATTCTGCCCCCATGCGGGTTTGTGGGTAAGAATAGGCCCGCGGTACTCCTGTCTGTTGTAAGAGGCGATTAAAAGGAGTCTCACACGTTTCGGCCTTTATGTGTTGGTCCCCTGTAGGTTTTGACCTCCATTCTTTGCCCTCCTAAAACGAGTCTCACACGTTTCGGCCTTTATGTGTTGGTCCCCTGTAGGTTTTGACCTCCATTCTTTGCACCTGATATCCAGCATGGTAGCCAGTCCGTTATGGTGGGGCCGCCATATACCCTGTTTGTTGTAGCCCCCTGACAACACAGGCATCGCTCTGCTGATGCCTGCACCCCTTAACTCCCCACATTTGCAAAAGGGTAGATGTCCACCCCCCTGGGGCATCGGGACTCCCGGCAATGGCCATCATGCTAGGTGGCCTTTGCTGCGGCTGGGTGGCGCCTGTGGGGTGGCCCCCTGGTTGGAGTGGGTGACATCAGGGCGGGTGACATGCGATGAAGTGTAGTCCATCATCTCTTGCTGGTGGTGAAACACCAGCAGTCTCTAAGTGATCATGAGCTCAATTCAATGCCCCTTGTGTTGTCAGGGGACTACAACAAACAGGGTATATCCCCCCCCCCCACCTCCCCTCCCCCCCAGCCTTTCTCACTCTCAAACGGCAGCTGGAAGGGAAAGTCCTCTCATTCACTACATCCCACAGTGAATCATATTACGCCCCATTTACAGAGTGGAAGCTCCTCAGTGCCCTCTCACATTGCCCTGACACAGCTCCTGGGTGTGATTGGATCCACAGCCAGATGATTAAACACCTCTCATCTGACGACAAGTGACATCTCCTCATTGTCTTCGACCGGATCTGGTGCGATGGCATCTTTCCATTGCAATGGCGGGAGAGCATCATCATTCCGGTGCTGAAACCCGGTAAAAACCCACTTGATGGGGATAGCTATTGGCCCATCAGCCTCACCAACGTTCTTTGTAAGCTCCTGGAATGTATGGTGTGTCAGCGGTTGGGTTGGGTCCCGGAGTCACGTGGCTTACTGGCTCCATGCCGGGGCGGCTTCCGCCCGGGTCACACTACTGCTGGTAATCTTGTCTGCCATCTGAACAGTCTTTTCCAGATGGCAACACCTGGTTGCTGTCTTTTTTACTTAAGTAAAGCATACGACACGACGTGGTGACATCATATCCTTGCCACATTGTATGAGTGGGGTCTCTGGGGCCCGCTCCCAATTTTTATCCAAAACTTCTTGTTGCTCCGTACTTTCCTTGTCCAAGTTGGTGCCTTCCATAGTTCCGTCCATATCTAGGAGAATGGATTCCAGCAGGGCTATGTATTAAGTGCGTCTCTATTTTTAATGGCCATTAACGGTCTAGCAGCACCTGTTGGGCTCTCCATCCCACCTTCACTGTATGCAGACAACTTGTGCATTTCGTACTGCTGCTCTAGTACTGGTGTTGCTGGGCGTCACCTACAGGGAGCCATCCACAAGGTGCAGTTGTCAGCCGCAAAGTAGTGTGTCATGCACATCTGTCGGCATCGTACTGTTCATCCGGACCCAGAACTTTACTTTTATGATGATCCACTCACCGTAGTAGAGACATATCGATTCTTAGGACTCGTTTTCAATGCTCGATTGGCTTGGCTTCCTCATCTTCGTCAGCTTAAGCAGAAGTGCTGGTAGCACCTCAATGCCCTCTGTTGCCTGAGCAACACCAATTGGGGTGCTGATCACTCTACGCTGCTGTGGCTCTAGAGAGCCCTTGTCCAATCCTGAATTAACTATGGGAGTGTGGTTTATGGTTCGGCAGCGCCCTCAGCGTTGCATTTACCCAACTCTGTGCAGCACTGCGGGGTTCGACTAGCGACAGGAGCTCTTAGGATGAGTCTGGTGACCAGCATACTGGTGGAGGCTGGGGCCCCTCCATTGCAGATCAGAAGTGCACAACTGTTCGCCAGTTACGTTGCACACATTCGTAGTTCTTCTGAGGATCCGAATTACCATCACCTTTTCCCGCCCGCGGCAGTCCATCTCCCGCATCAGCGGCCCAGGTTGGGGCTAACGATTGTGATTCACGTGCGGTCCCTTCTCTCCGAACTGGAGTCGTCCCCTTTACCACCACTGCTCGAGGTCCATTCACGTACGCCTCCATGGTGTACGCTTCGGCCGCAGCTTTGTCTGTGCTGTTCACATGGCCCTAAGGACTCTGTTAACCCTGCGGCTCTCTGCTGTCACTTCCTCTCGATTCTTGTCATGTTCCGGGGCTCTGAAGTCGTTTACACCGATGGCTTGATGGCTGATAGTTGTGTTGGCTGTGCCTACGTTCATGGTGGCCATATTGAACGGCATTCTTTACCCGATGGCTGCAGTGATTCCACTGCAGAGCTGGTGGCCATATCTCGTGCACTTCAGCATCTCTGTTCATGCCCTGAGGAGTCTTTTCTTTTATGTACTGACTCCTTGAGCAGCCTGAAAACTATCGACGAGTGCTACCCTTGTCGTCCTTTGGTAGTGTCCATCCAGGAGTCCATCTATGTCCTCGAACGGTCCAGTCGTTCAGTGGTGTTCATCTGGTCCCCAGGCCACGTTGGAATCCCAGGAAATGAACTTGCTGTGACAGGTTGGCCAAACAGGCTACACGGAAACCACTTCTGGAGATGGGCATCCCCGCATCTGACCTGCGTTTGTTATTACACTGCAAGGTTTTTCAGCTTTGGGAGACGGAATGGCAAAATCTCGATATGCACAACAAACTGTGAGCCATTAAGGTTACCACAAATGTGTGAAAGTCCTCAATGAGGACCTCTCGCAGGGACTCCATGGTTCTCTGCTGGCTCCGCATTGGTCATACCTGGGTGACCCATGGCTGCCACCTGCGCCATGAAGACCCACCTCAGTGTCAGTGCGGCAACTGGTTGACAGTGGCCCATATTCTACTGCTCTGTCCTTCTTTGGCTTTCCTGTGACTTCATCCATGGTTGCTGGACTCGTTATCATTGATTTTAGCAGACCACACCTAATTGGCTGATTTTATTTTACTTTTCATCTATGAGGGTGTGTTTTATTATTCAATCTGATTTTTAATGCATGTCCTTTGTCCCTCTGTGTCCTCCACCCTAGTGCATTAAGGGTGAAGGTTTTAATGTGCTGCTTTTCCTTTTTATCCTCGTGGTCGGCCAGCCACTGTAATTTGCTTCCTTGTTTTACTCTCTTCTAACTGTTTCTTGCATCTCTGTTGTTTTCTTGTCTTCTTTTGTTCCTTTTAGTGTTCGTTGCCTTTCCTTCATTCTTGTAGTCTTTCCTTTCTTTCCGTTTTGTGTTACATGTCTCGTCTATTGTAATACTTATGGCACTGTTTTATTAGGAACAATGGACTGATGACCTCGTTATTTGGTTCCTTTCCCTCTCTCTCAAACCAACCAACCAACCAACCGACCAACCAACAATGGGTGGGGTCTGAGGGGCCCGCTCCCATTTTTTATTCAAAATTTTCTGTCGCTTCGTTCCTTCCACGTCCAAGTTGGTCCCTCCCATAGTTCCTCCTGAGTCCAGGAGAATGGGGTCCCACAAGGCTCTGTCTTGAGAGTCTGCCTCTTTTTAGCTGCTATCAATGGGCTCGCTCCAGCTGTGGGAACGTCCGTCTCGGCTTCTTTTTATGCTTATGACTTTTGCCTGTACTATAGCTCCACTGGCATTGCGGTTACTGAACAGCAGCTGCAGGGTGCTATCTGCAAGGCGCAGTCTTGGGCCGTATCATGCGGCTTCCAGTTTTCAGTCACCAAGACTTGCGTCGTGCATTTCTGCTGGTGTCGCACTGTTCACCCTGAGCCACACCTTTCTCTTGACAGTGAACCCTGCTGTGCTGGAGATGCAAGGGTTTTTGGGATTGCTTTTTAGTGCCCGGTTGACGTGGCTTCTTCATATTCGGCAGCTTAAACAAATGTGCTGGTGCCATCTTAATGCTTTTCGTTGCTTGAGTCACTCCTGCTGGGGTGCCGATTGGTCTACCCTTCTATGACTGTATCAGGCGTTGATTCAGTCCCATCTCAATTATGGGAGCCTGGCTTACGGTTCGACATTGCCTTCCGTGTTGCGATTGCTTGACCCCATACCTCACTGTGGGATCCGACTCGCAACTGGAGCTTTCCATACAAGCCCTGTAAACAGCATACTTGTGGAGGCGGGTGTCCCTCCATTGCGGATCTGGTGCCAACGACTACTGACCTCTTATGCTGCACGTGTTTGTAGCTTGCTCGGGCATACAAATTACCATCTCCTGTTCCCCAACTCGGTCGTCCATTTTCCAGAATGGCAGCCCCAGTCAGGGTGTACGATCGTCGTTCATGTCCGTTCTCTTCTCTCCGGGCTTGAGTTTTTCCCTCTTCCACCTCTATACGCATACCTCTGTGTTCTGTGCCCCGCCCATGCCTTCGGCTGGATTTGGCACAGGGCCCAAAGGACTCAGTCCCATCTGAGACCCTTTGCCGCCGCTTCCTTTCCATCCTTCCTGCATTTCACGGCTCTGATGTTGTCTATACCGACAGTTTGATGGTTGCTGGTCGAGTTGGTTACACTCTCACTCTTGGGGATCCTTCTGAACAACGCTCATTGCTGGCTGGCTGCAGTGTTTTCACTGCAGAGCTGATAGCCATCGCTCGTGCCCTAGAGCATATCCACTCTTGCTCTGGTGAGTCCTTCGTCATCTGTAGTGACTCCCTGAGCGGTTTATGAGCTATCAACCAGGATTTTCCTCGCTCTCATCTGGTGATGGCTATCCAGGAGGCTCTCAATACTCTTGCCATTTGCAGCTGCTCTGTGGTCTTTGTGTGGACCACGGGTCATGTCGGCATCCCGGGTAATGAACAAGTTAACATGCTGGCCAAACATGTTGTCAATGCACCGGCCCTGGAGATTGGCCTTTCAGAGTGTGATCTCCAGTCAGTTTTGCGGCAGAAGGTCCTTGGTACCTGGAGTGATGAATGGTGCACCCTCCCTTCCCCCAACAAACTTCGGGTCGTCAAGGAGACTACAGGTGTGTGGTGCTCCTCTTTGCGGGCATCTCACAAAGACTCCATTGTACTCTGCTGGCTATGCATTGGCCACACCTGGCTGACGCACGATTATTTATTGTGCCGTGAGGACCCACTTCTCTGTCGCTGTGGTTCAGTGTTGACAGTGGTCCACATTTTGTTGGACTGTCTGCTTTTAACTGAGCTCAGGCAGACGTTGGTGCTGCCTGATACGCATCCAGCACTTTTAAAGGATGATGCTGCAATGGCAGGCTTAGTTTTGAGTTTTATTCGTGAAGGGGGCTTTTATTGCTCAATCTGAGGGTTTGTCTTTTTTTTTGTGTAGAGTCTGACCTTTGTTCAACGGTTTTAGATTGGGGTTTTTAGTGTGTCTCTTGGTGGTTGGTTTTTCCTTTTTTGTTTCCATGGTTGGCGAACCACTGTAACACTGTGTGTGTTTTTTAATTCCTCTTTTCTGGTTTGTGTCTTTCTTATTCTGTGTTGTCTCTTATCGTCTCAGTTGCTTGTTTATCTTCTTTGTGGGTGTTTCATGGTCATGGAATAAGGGACCGATGGCCTTTGTAGTCTGGTCCCTTCAACCCTCACAAACCAACCGTCGTTATTCTGTCAAAACATTTAGAACACAAAAAGTCGTCACTGGAAACATCTTCACTTTGAAACAGAGTCTTCCAATGGGAACACTTATTCCCAAACTGAACAAAGTCTGTTTTTTTTGTTTGTCTTATATCTTATATGTCACTCTTTTATGGATATGCAAATAGTCAGCACACTTCACCCTCCTGTGACCCCAGCCACAAGACATTTCAAACAGTCTTATTCACAAAACACACTGCAATTTTGTCAACAGGCAGATTCCTCATGAAAACACAGAACTCAATGGATGATCTCAGATTTCTGAGAAGCCTCTTCAGCACTGAACAGAAACCTGCAATGAACAACAGCGACAAAGACACTGACAAGAACTACAACAAAGTGTAAGAAACATTTGCAACAATGAGAGTGAAAAGAAATAACTGCAACAATGAGAGTGAAAAGAAATAACTGCAACAATGAGAGTGAAAAGAAATAACTGCAACAATGAGAGTGAAAAGAAATAACTGCAACAATGAGAGTGAAAAGAAATAACTGCAACAAAGAGAGTGCAAAGAAATAACTGCAACAAAGAGAGTGCAAAGAAATAACTGCAACAAAGAGAGTGCAAAGAAATAACTGCAACAAAGACAGTAGAAAGTAAACATTGTAACAAAGAAATTAGTAAGAAACAGATTCAGTGAAGACATACATTACCCTCGAAAGTTAAAAAAACCTGTCCAGCGTATAAGTGGAAGCTCTCCTTTACAGAGAATATAGTACTACATTGTACTAATCAACAGAAAAAAAAATCTAACTTTTCTGGATTGGCAGTTTAGAAGGGAAAAAAAAAAATCTTTTCTAAGGCGACAGTAAAAGAACTTTGAGAGATATGTCCAAATGGAAGTTTCCATTGTAATCATAAAGCAATTGTCTTTCAATTAAAAAATCCTCTAACAAAAGATCTACACCTGTTACAGAGATACAGCATTTTAAAATTTTTCCAAAATTCGCATCTTCAAACTGATGTTCACAGTGTCATCTTCGGAGGCCTGTATCTCGGGGCAGGAATTCTTTTGGGGGGGGAATAAAAATAAAAAAACCACGTGTTTCTTTCTTACTCCTGAATTTTAACATATGCTAAATTCAATAACATCCGAGACTATGAAGGTAACCCCACCTGCCTGAAATGATATGGATTATATCATATGGACTTAGCCATCATTGTAATTTTGTGACACATGTTCATAAGGAAACCTAGGCAGATCAGATGGTTCATGATGCAGTCATATATTTTGCTGCTGATAAAAAAGTTCAAAAGCAAGCTCTACAGTGTAAAAATCCTGCAGTTAGGGTAGTATTGAACATAGCTCAGTCATTTGAAGTTTCACAGGCTGCAGGTAGTCAGATAGAAGCCTGGTCCTAAGTTTCAAAAATCAGTTCCTCTCACCCCTCCCTCCCAGCCTTCAGTCAGTTCGCAAGGGAACATGACACTCTTGCAGCAGTCCAGCCGACATCTCAGTATTGTATAGGTAATCGTCATTTGTGACATCAACAGTCTGCCTAATGACAGCGACAGCCTCATGCTCCTCTGTCTTCATGCCCGTACTGCTTCATTCAGCTTGAACAAACCGCATGTCTCAAGTGCTGGCCAATGTTTAATAAGTGCCATAAGACAGGGCACTTTGCTTCTGTATGTAACGCCCTTCCAAGCCTGAGTGAGGATGAAACAAACATGAATGTGGACAGTGTGTTAGCAGAGACAGTCTCAAAGCAAGTCATACATTGAAGTGCATGTGGTTAACAAACCATTGAGAATGCAGGTGGACACAAGAGCACCAGCAGTGTTGGTGAATTCTCAAGCTTACGTGGATTTGGGTTCTTTCCTTGTGACTTCAATGTCACAGAGGCTGGTGAGTTTAGCAAACGACACATTGCTGTTTCTGGACAGGTTTCTGCACTTACAAGGCTGTGGTTCGTTTGTTAACATTCCTAGTTGTGAACCAAACACCAACATCTCCTTACCAGAGGATTTTTATGATCTTTTTTACCCAACTTGGACATCTTCTGTTGTAGGTTGGCAGGAGAGCCAACACCGTGTTACTAGAGGAAGTCGAAAGGCACGCGTTTTAGCTCACGCAGGCTGGCATGAGGTATGGAACAGGACAAGGAAATTAGAATTTAGAGAAAACGGACGTAGCTGGTGGAATACTTAACTTTAATCCATTAATGGTGAACGTCGCTCTTGACTGTACATTATTTACAGTATCAATAGTAACTGGTAATGGCGCCTTGCTAGGTCGTAGCAAATGACGTAGCTGAAGGCTATGCTAACTATCGTCTTGGCAAATGAGAGCGTATTTTGTCAGTGAACCATCGCTAGCAAAGTCGGTTGTACAACTGGGGCGAGTGCTAGGAAGTCTCTCTAGACCTGCCGTGTGGCGGCGCTCGGTCTGCAATCACTGATAGTGGCGACACGCGGGTCCAACGTATACTAACGGACCGCGGCCGATTTAAAGGCTACCACCTAGCAAGTGTGGTGTCTGGCGGTGACACCACACTGTATATATACTAGGACGGTGGTAGTCTCCACTAACGCCGTCATCGAGGTGAAGGCGACAAGGACGCAAGCTGGTGGGAGCAGTATTATGATATGGGGGATATTCTCCTGCGCTTCCTCCCCGCAAATCGGCGTACGGTTGTGGCATAAGGCTTCCGCCCGCTGTGGGGAGGACCCCATGTTGACATATGCGACGAGGTGGGGAGCCTAACAACAGGCGAGGCTGTGCCACCCGCACCCTGCCATTCGGACCGCGGGGAGCCAGGAAACGCCTGAAAACCTGCTCCAGGGTGCAACCCAACATGCGGTGTATGCGCCCGCAGAGAGACAGGAGGGGCCGAAGGGTCGACCTCCATCGGGCCGGGGCACCTGACGGGCGAAGACGACTTACGGTCCGGAGCGGGCAAGAGTTCCATGTCGGAGGACAACAGGTCAAGGGAAGCGATCGGCGGCGCGTGACCCAGGGAGGCGCCCGGCGGTTGCAGTGACGCGTCCACTGCGGGCGTCGCCGGCGGGAGAACAGGCGGCGGCACGCCGCCATGGGGCAAAATGGAAGGCAGCTTCGGTAACACCTGGGGCCGAGGCGAGCCAGTAGATGGGTCCCCAGGGTGCTGACCGGACGGCACCGTCGCTGGAAGCAGACGGGGAGCGGCAGATCCCGTGCGACGACAGAGATGCAGCTGATTGAGATGCCGACACACCTCACCAGAGACCCCCAAAACCAGATACATAGCGCGGCCGAGGCAGCGAAGAATACGCTCTTCGAGCCAACGCCGTGAACCTCGATAGTGTCGGTAGTAGACAACGTCGCCTGGGGAAAAAGCAGGTGTCTGCCGCTGCACAGGAACCTGATGCGGCGGATGTAGCAAAGACATCAAGGTTCGATGAGGGCGACCGTGGAGCAACTCAGCCGGCGAGTGACCATCTCAGGGCTGAGAGCGATACGAGGACAAAAAGAGCAATAACGCGTCCTCCCGAGAATGCGACTCTTTCGACTTCAACATCTGTGACTTGAAAGTCCTGACCAATCGTTCAGTGGCACCGTTTGATTGTGGCGAAAACGGCGCGGACGTCAGATGTTGAATACCGTTGACCTTGCAGAATGACTGAAATTCTGCGGACATGAATTGTGGGCCATTGTCGGAAACAATAGTCTGTGGAAGACCTTCAATGCAAAAGACAGCAGATAACGCTTGGATGGTGGCAGATGACGTGGAAGACATCCGGACAACAAAAGGAAAATTACTGAATGAATGTCCCAGGTAGGGCAAGTCACGAGCAAAAAAACACACATTTGTCCTTCTGCAAGCGAAGACCATTTTGTTGCAAGACCTGAAATAATGTTCTGAGATTGGCAAAATGTTCTTCTTCCGTCTTTCCGGATATCACAATATCGTCCAGATAGTTTGCTGCAGTAGGAACCGACGCACAAACAGTTTGTAGATATTGCTGAAACAATGCAGGGGCGGATGCACACCCGAATGACAGTCGTTTGAATCGATACAAACCAAGATGGGTGTTAACCACCAAAACGCGCTGGGATTCTTCGTCCACCGGTATTTGCAAGCACGCATCCGCTAGGTCCAACTTTGAAAAATATTTACCCTGGCACAGTTTGTCAAAAAGATCTTCCGGGCGGGGTAAAGGAAAAGTTGCAGTCACTAGTTGTGGATTCACTGTTGCCTTGAAGTCCACACAAAGTCTCAATTTTCCAGAAGGTTTTGGGAAAATTACTAAGGGTGATGCCCAGAGAGAAGCCTGCACACGTTCAATTACACCTTGTGATTCCAAATCGTGTGATGTTTTTGCGACCTCATCACGCAATGCGTGGGGAACATTGCGTGCTCTGAAAAATTTCAGTTGGGCGTTTACTTTCAGTTCCAAATGTGCTTTATAGTTCGTAGCGCAACCAAGGCCCGGTGCAAAAATGTCTGCAAATTCTTCACATAGATGAGAAACACTGTCTGAAGGCACAGTCTGGTTCACTGATAGGACAGACAACTGAAATAAATCGAAACCAAACAAGTTCACTGCAGAAGAAGAACGAAGGACATAAAATGACACAAGTTTTGTTTGACCTTTGTATGTTGCCAGAAGGCTGCACTGTCATAATAGGGGGATCTCTTGACCAGCGTAACTAGTTAACTTAACAGTTGCGGCACGCAACGGAGGTGAGCCCAGCAGTTTGTAAGGGTCTTGATTGATCAGTGAAACTGCAGCCCCGGTATCGAGCTGGAATGGTATCACTTTGCCGTTAATGTCCAAGTCCACATAAAGTTTATTGCCCTGCTGACGACAAGAGTGACTGTCTCGTGCAACGCTAACTGACACTGGTGCAAAATCACTTGCGACTTAACGGGAGTTCCGGCGATGTCGACGCACACCATTTGTGGGACGAACACAGTTACTGTTAGAGAGAGTGGCACTGGACGGAGTGGAATGAACTATATGAATTTCCATGGGCGAAGTTTCGCGAGCCTGAGTATCCTTGGTTCGATTCAGATTCCGGCGCGAAGCAAAGGGCCTGGAATGGTTTGGAGTTTCCGACCTGAGCTTTTTCTGGCAAACACTTTGAACATATCCTCTTTTATTACAGTAAAAGCAAATAGCTTGGCGTGATGGGCAGTTCTCACGCGAATGTCTAGTAGCACACCGTGGGCATGATTTTAGCACTGCATTTGCTTGCCGGCGCGGTACACATGGCTGATAGCCTGGCGGCAGCGGCGCGGCCGGGTGCGAGGGCTGTTTAGTGCTCCGTGCAGCTCGCCTGGCGAGCCGGTGAACCTGACACACGGCTGGCGAAGTTTCAAATGAGTCCTGCCGATCCAATATGTCCATCACTTGTTGAAGGGAGGGATTGACTAGTTTCAAAATCTGTTCCCTTATACGAACATCAGAAACGTTCTGTGCAATAGCATCACGCACCATAGTAATTGAATAAGGGAGTCCACATTGACACTCAAAAGCACAATCCCTAGTAAGGCCTCGCAAGGTTGCAAACCACTCCCGATTAGTCTGACCTGCTGTACGTTTTGTACGAAAGAAGGTATACCGTTTGGCAACTACATTGACTGATTCTTTGAAATATGCATCTAATGCAGACAAAATTTCGTCGTAGGACAGAGTTGCTACGTCGCGTCGGGGAAATAATTTGACTATCACACGGTACGTTTGTACGCCGACCGAAGACAACAAAAATGGCTGCCGCTCGTTACCTTGAATTCTGTAGGCGGCGAGATGGAATCCAAATTGGCGTGACCATTCCGTCCAGCTTTCCAGTGCAGCATCAAAAGGACGAAAAGTTGGTGCAACTGTGTGTTGTGGCTACGTTAGCGGTGGAGCGGCGGCTGACGCATAGTTTTGCATTGCACGTTGACCCTGGACAAGCTGTCCAAGGGCATCCAGTAAGACCTGCGTCTGCTGATTCTGTAAGTGATAAAATTCGGACAGTACATCTGGAGATTGTGGCAAAGCCATTACACAAGTAAATCAGGGCAGTATAGTTAAGAACACGGTATTGCCTCGTCGCCAATGTTGTGGGTTGGCAGGAGAGCCAACACCGTGTTACTAGAGGAAGGCGAGAGGCACGCGTTTTAGCTCACGCAGGCTGGCATGAGGTCTGGAACAGGACAAGGAAATTAGAATTTAGAAAAAATGGACGTAGCGGGTGAAATACTTGACTTTAATCCATTATTGGTGAACGTCGCTCTTGACGGTACATTATTTACAGTATCAATAGTAACTGGTAATGGTGCCTAGTTAGGTCATAGCAAATGACATAGCTGAAGGCTATGCTAACTATTGTCTCGGCAAATGAGAGCGTATTTTGTCAGTGAACCATCGCTAGCAAAGTCGGTTGTACAACTGGGGCGAGTGCTAGGAAGTCTCTCTAGACTAGACCTGCCGTGTGGCGACGCTCGGTCTGCAATCACTGATAGTGGCGACACGCAGGTCCGACGTATACTAACGGACCGTGCCCGATTTAAAGGCTACCACCTAGCAAGTGTGGTGTCTGGTGGTGACACCACATCTTCCTTCCCAGTGTCGGAGCCAACACCAACCTGCCACAACCTCAACAGAATTGCATCCCCCAGTTTCCAGGAATGTCAGCTCTTCTCCACTTCCAGCTCCCATGCCGATAGGTGTTGCCCACAGTCTCCTGGGTCACCAGTTCCTCTGTTGGGCACTTCCTTCCCGAGCCTTTGAGATGGGCATCATCCTGTCATCATTCATGGGGAGAGAAGGTGGCAAATCTTCCATCAAGTTCTGGGCCAGATGTAGACTGCACCTGCAATTCTTCAATCAGAGTCTTGTTCGGAATCTTGGCTATGTACGATGCTGTGCCATTTGTCAGCTACTGCTGACCAGGAGAGCTGCCGGTGTCATCACCACCACCAGGACTTGGCCTCTGCATTGTGAAATTACCAGGACATGGGTATCAGCTGTCGACCTTATCTCCATACTTTGTTGGGTATCAGCTGTCAACCTTATTTTCGTATATCATTCTTCTAACAAGTGAACCTTAGGCCATATCTTATTCTGCGACCAAATGAATATCTGACTTTGACTGTTTCACCATTAAGGCCTTCAGCCTGAGTTTGGAAATGTATAAATTCAGTGCTAATCACCAACGTTCAGAAACTATTGTAACTGATTAACTTTTCTCCAAAGAGGATCTTTTGGTTGATGTGTTTATTAATAAAACTATTTTACGTTGTTTATTTGGGCTGCATTCTTATTGTGCCTCAACTGGCGCCTTGCGTATCAACCTACATCTACGTCAGACACTTCCAGTAAAGGAGAAAAGTGTAAAGAAACATTAAAATTGAAAATGGAGGTCTTAAATATGTGGATAAGGTATTATTCCTTCTGTCCTCAGAAGAATATTTAGTTGCAGAAGTTAGGGATGTTGGATGCATCAAGTTCATCCACAGCACATCTGTACGCTGCAGACTCTCCACCTAGGTGGAAAGAGGAAGAAAGTCCGAAGTCCCATGATGATCACGCTACAGTGGAACTCAAATGGGTACAGATGGAGGAACTTAAGTGCTTAGCAGGGGTGATATATGTGCATTTCTAACACTCCAGTGGTAAAGAGCTATTTCATTCTTCAAAATGATGCCGTTAATGGAGAACAGGTAAAGGTTGGGAGTGACAATGTTTGTTAGTGAAATGAACTACTCCTTACTATCAGCTCTGACCACTCAACTAACAACAGTTGGTGTAACAAAATATGCCTGTAGGAAAGTCACTATGTG
This sequence comes from Schistocerca serialis cubense, assembly GCF_023864345.2. Classification (NCBI taxonomy): domain Eukaryota; kingdom Metazoa; phylum Arthropoda; class Insecta; order Orthoptera; family Acrididae; genus Schistocerca; species Schistocerca serialis. The sequence continues at coordinate 894,764,499 of NC_064640.1, forward strand.
CTCTGTAAATTTTCTACCAAATTAGCTAGTCAGATGTGAAATTGAACCTTGTCATTAATAAACCTCCCCACCCATTCTCTCTCTCAGGAGGTTCTGGAGGTCACAGTCTGTTATTGGATTCTGATACCACCTGCTCCACGGGTTGAATAATTAATTTTCAATACTGGCAGAGAGTACCTTTTAGTAAGCTATGAGACGTCATCAACTGACTTTATGACACTGTTTTATTACAATATTTTCTGTGTTATTTTTAATTATATATCACAGTGCATATGCTTGCATTTGGGAGAACAGTGCTTCAAATCCCCCTCTGGTCAAACAGATTTTTGTTTTCTGCAATTTAAGACAAATGCTGTGATAGTTTCTTTTAAAAGGACATGGCTGATGACCTTCCCAAATCTAAGCATGTGCTACTTCTCTAATGGCCTTGTTTGACATGTGCTACTTCTCTAATGGCCTTGTTGACAATTTATGAGTCAGTACCTGCAAGATGAGCATTGAAGTGCTAAAATAGGACCAAACATAGATCTGCACTGAGGTTGCAGACAGATTCAGGATGCCTATTAGTTTCCATCTGAAAAGTGTCCAGTCTTTGGAGGAAGTCTGAAAAATTTCTGAATGACTTTATGTGATTGTTTTAATTTTTTTAACTTAGGTGTTTATGTTTCATTCAATTTCAGCATGAAGCTAAAGAAGGGTTCAAGATGTATGGCCAAATGGCTAAATACTCATTTCTACTATTGGTGCACTATAATTGAACCAGTTGGTGAGGAGTGGAAAGTTAAATTTGATGATGGAACAGTTGCTGTAGTTAAAGCAAAAGATTTGGTAAGTCAGTAAACATGTTCATCTCGCTGTAAAATTAATCTGGATTTACATAAAAGTCTATTAGTAATACAACAGAAATACAGGGTGTTTCAAAAATGACCGGTATATTTGAAACGGCAATAAAAACTAAACGAGCAGCGATAGAAATACACTGTTTGTTGCAATATGCTTGGGACAACAGTACATTTTCAGGCGGACAAACTTTTGAAATTACAGTAGTTAGAATTTTCAACAACAGATGGTGCTGCAAGTGATGTGAAAGATATAGAAGACAACGCAGTCTGTGGGTGCGCCATTCTGTACGTCGTCTTTCTGCTGTAAGCGTGTGCTGTTCACAACGTGCACGTGTGCTGTAGACAACATGGTTTATTCCTTAGAACAGAGGATTTTTCTGGTGTTGGAATTCCACCGCCTAGAACACAGTGTTGTTGCAACAAGACGAAGTTTTCAACGGAGGTTTAATTTAACCAAAGGACCGAAAAGCGATACAATAAAGGATCTGTTTGAAAAATTTCAATGGACTGGGAACGTGACGGATGAACGTGCTGGAAAGGTAGGGCGACCGCATATGGCAACCACAGAGGGCAACGCGCAGCTAGTGCAGCAGGTGATCCAACAGCGGCCTCGGGTTTCCGTTTGCCATGTTGCAGCTGCGGTCCAAATGACGCCAACGTCCACATATCGTCTCATGCGCCAGAGTTTACACCTCTATCCATACAAAATTCAAACGCGGCAACCCCTCAGCGCCGCTACCATTGCTGCACGAGAGACATTCGCTAACGATATAGTGCACAGGATTGATGACGGTGATATGCATGTGGGCAGCATTTGGTTTACTGACGAAGCTTATTTTTACCTGGACGGCTTTGTCAATAAACAGAACTGGCGCATATGGGGAACCGAAAAGTCCCATGTTGCAGTCCCATCGTCCCTGCATCCTCAAAAAGTACTGGTCTGGGCCGCCATTTCTTCCAAAGGAATCATTGGCCCATTTTTCAGATCCGAAACGATTACTGCATTACGCTATCTGGACATTCTTCATGAATGTGTGGCGGTACAAACTGCCTTAGACGACACTGCGAACACCTCGTGGTTTATGCAAGATGGTGCCTGGCCACATCGCACGGCCGACGTCTTTAATTTCCTGAATGAATATTTCGATGATCGTGTGGTTGCTTTGGGCTATCCGAAACATACAGGAGGCGGCGTGGATTGGCCTCCCTATTCGCCAGACATGAACCCCTGTGACTTCTTTCTGTGGAGACACTTGAAAGACCACGTGTACCGCCGGAATCCAGAAACAATTGAACAGCTGAAGCAGTACATCTCATCTGCATGTGAAGCCATTCCGCCAGACACGTTGTCAAAGGTTTCGGGTAATTTCATTCAGAGACTACGCCATATTATTGCTATGCATGGTGGATATGTGGAAAATGTCGTACTATAGAGTTTCCCAGACCGCAGCGCCATCTGTTGTTGAAAATTGTAACTACTGTAATTTCGAAAGTTTGTCTGCCTGAAAATGTACTGTTGTCCCAAGCATATTGCAACAAATGGTGTATTTCTATCACTGCTCGTTTAGTTTTTATTGCCGTTTCAAATATACTGGTCATTTTTTAAACACCCTGTATTACAGTGGTATGCATCTAAGAAGGCGGGTGATAGGCAATGATGAGTGGCAAGCAACAGTGTACCTTGTGACACTCCAACCAGTAGTGTCATTCTGCCATGTCTTGTCTGTATCAAGCATTATGGGATGTGCATAAAACATTTATGTCGGTTTTCATGTTATTTTACATAGGGTAAGTGTACTTATCCACAGAAGACTTCATTATTGGTGGCATAAAGCAAGCACAGCAAGTATTACCTCAAGTAGTGACAGCGATAGTTTCCTCAGCATTTAAATTTTTGTATGGAGAGTCAAAAGCACAAATAGTGGCCTGATGTGGCACTCACTCAGGTGTTGCCAGTTTAACAGAGTGGACAGTGTCTAGAGCATGAGGTGTGTGGGATAGAGACAGCGAGCATACTGGTGACACCGCAAAGTAAGCTCTGTCCCTTCATGCACAGACTGCCCGCCTATTTATTTGCACATCACTATAAATGTTTGGCAGTTGGTTCACTCTTTTTTTTGTGTGCATGTTTATATTTAATTTGATAGTTGAACCAAGATTTCCTGAAAGTTAAGGGGAAGTGGGGTAAATAGTACATCTGAATTAGACTTGCAGATTTTTTCGTTTGTTGGAAGTTGAAGGTTTTTGAAGTTTTCTTGTTCGGTCTTAACACTTTGTACTCGCTTTTCCTGCAGGGAGGCGATGTATGTTTGACTTCAGAAAGTGGATGCTAAAAATACTAAAGTTACTTTGTGTGTACTCAACTCAAATTTAAAGTCGTGGCTATTGGCAAGCTATGAAACTGGATACACCACAATTAGAGATTGGTTAACCTTGTATTTTGTCATATTATGATCAATAATTTAACATGTGAAATTGACCTAGGAACAGTACATTTCTTATAGAAGCATCTACTTCTCAGTAAGAGAAGAGAAAATGCTCCTCTATATGGTACATATAGTATGCCACAACATGTAGTGCGAAAGTCTGTTCGTGGTTTCCCATAAATGAGCATTTCCTCCATTTTCTCATAGCCTCCTACGACAGTATTATTATTATTTCTTTCTTTTCTCAGACGTTATGTCTGGTCAAAAATGGAAAGTGATGCGGACCTTGATCAAGCGTGACTTCCTTTTAACTGTACGGTATATGTTATATTGCATTTAGGAACTTTCGGGTAATTGAACATGTATCAATAATTACGGATTTCTGTAGTTGTATATATAAGTTTGGATGTAGCTGTATTGCACTGATGATGTACTGGTGGATATTGTGTGGTATGACTCCTGTAGTTGATAGTATAATTGGTATAATGTCAACTTTATGCTGATGCCACATGTCCTTGACTTCCTCAGCCAGTTGGATGTATTTTTCAATTTTTTCTCCTGTTTTCTTTTGTATATTTGTTGTATTGGGTATGGATATTTCGATGAGTAGTGTTAATTTCTTCTTTTTATTGGTGAGTATGATGTCCGGTTTGTTATGTGGTGTTGTTTTATCTGTTATAATGGTTCTGTTCCAGTATAATTTGTATTCATCATTCTCCAGTACATTTTGTGGTGCATACTTGTATGTGGGAACGTGTTGTTTTATAAGTTTATGTTGTAAGGCAAGCTGTTGATGTATTATTTTTGCTACATTGTCATGTCTTCTGGGGTATTCTGTATTTGCTAGTATTGTACACCTGCTTGTGATGTGATCTACTGTTTCTATTTGTTGTTTGCAAAGTCTGCATTTATCCGTTGTGGTGTTGGGATCTTTAATAATATGCTTACTGTAATATCTGGTGTTTATTGTTCGATCCCGTATTGCAATCATGAATCCTTTAGTGTCACTGTATATATTGCCTTTTCTTAGCCATGTGTTGGATGCGTCTTGATCGATGTGTGGCTGTGTTAGATGATACGGGTGCTTGCCATGTAGTGTTTTCTTTTTCCAATTTACTTTCTTCGTATCTGTTGATGTTATGTGATCTAAAGGGTTGTAGAAGTGGTTATGAAATTGCAGTGGTGTAGCCGATGTATTTATATGTGTGATTGCTTTGTGTATTTTGCTAGTTTCTGCTCGTTCTAGAAAGAATTTTCTTAAATTGTCTACCTGTCCATAATGTAGGTTTTTTATGTCGATAAATCCCCTTCCTCCTTCCTTTCTGCTTAATGTGAATCTTTCAGTTGCTGAATGTATGTGATGTATTCTATATTTGTGGCATTGTGATTGTGTAAGTTTATTGAGTGTTTCTACGTCTGTGTTACTCCATTTCACTACTCCAAATGAGTAGGTCAATATTGGTACAGCATAAGTATTTATAGCTTTTGTCTTGTTTCTTGCTGTCAATTCCGTTTTCAGTATTTTTGTTAGTCTTTGTCTATATTTTTCTTTTAGTTCTTCTTTAATATTTGTATTATCTATTCCTATTTTTTGTCTGTATCCTAGATATTTAAAGGCATCTGTTTTTTCCATCGCTTCTATGCAGTCGCTGTGGTTATCCAATATGTAATCTTCCTGTTTAGTGTGTTTTCCCTTGACTATGCTATTTTTCTTACATTTGTCTGTTCCAAAAGCCATATTTATATCATTGCTGAATACCTCTGTTATCTTTAGTAATTGGTTGAGTTGTTGATTTGTTGCTGCCAGTAGTTTTAGATCATCCATGTATAGCAAATGTGTGATTTTGTGTGGGTATGTTCCAGTAATATTGTATCCATAATTTGTATTATTTAGCATGTTGGATAGTGGGTTCAGAGCAAGGCAGAACCAGAAAGGACTTAATGAGTCTCCTTGGTATATTCCACGCTTAATCTGTATTGGCTGTGATGTGATATTATTTGAATTGGTTTGGATATTAAGTGTGGTTTTCCAATTTTTCATTACTATTTTTAGGAACTGTATCAATTTAGGATCTACTTTGTATATTTCCAATATTTGTAGTAACCATGAGTGGGGTACACTACCAAAAGCTTTTTGGTAATCAATGCATGTGTAGTGTAGCGACCTTTGTTTAGTTTTAGATTGATATATCACCTCTGCATCTATTATCAGTTGCTCTTTACATCCTCATGCTCCTTTGCAACAGCCTTTTTGTTCTTCATTTATAATTTTGTTCTATGTTGTATGTGTCATTAATTTCTGTGTAATGACTGAAGTTAATATTTTGTATATTGTTGGTAGGCAGGTTATGGGGCGATATTTAGCTGGGTTTGCTGTGTCTGCTTGATCTTTAGGTTTCAGATAAGTTATTCCATGTGTAAGTGTATCAGGGAATGTGTATGGGTCTGCAATGTAACTGTGAAATAATTTAGTTATTATTATTTCTTCCCATCCCTGCTCCAGTCAAATGATCTTTTCCTATGGCTGTCCTCACACTTAACATGTAACCTTGTGCAATAATATCAGAGAAAGCTAGAGAGAATGCTCTGAGTGGAAACTCTGACTTATTGCCAGTTAAACAATCTACTGACCTCCTTTGCTAAATAATATACTCCTGAAAGAGAAACACACATGCAAAAATAGTAGAAGCCTGAGTGTGGTCAAAATAATCCACATCTAATGATTAAAATTATCAAACCACATGTAATTGACTCTGTATTATGAATCTCATAATAAAGCACACTTTTACCACTACATTTTAGACTCTGAAGCCCCTCTGCTATAGGGCAATGCCATCCACAGATAACTTCGTTGGTGAGAGCACAGAAGAGGCAGTAACAGTGTTAAACATTCAAATTCAGGTACATTGAAGAAATATTTTAATAGTGAGGTAAGGTAGCACACATTTGCCACTACATTTTAGACTCTGAAGCCCCTCTGCTATAGGGCAATGCCATCCACAGATAACTTCGTTGGTGAGAGCACAGAAGAGGCACTAACAGTGTTAAACATTCAAATTCAGGTACATTGAAGAAATATTTTAATAGTGAGGTAAGGTAGTCTTGTATTTTTAAGTTTATGTGCTATGTGTGAAAAAAAAATATTGTTGAAGCCTACTATTCATGAAATTGCTGTAGCTTAACTTGTTTAAGGTTTTTCTGTATAGTGTGTATACATGTAAGCAGCAAGTCCTTAAAAACTCCTTATATTTATAAGATCCTTCAAAACAGAACCATTTGTTTGTTAGCGATTCATATTGCTCCTCACAATCACCACCAGCTTCCAAGCTGTTGCTGTTGTGGAGCATATTCTGTGTAGAATTACTAACTGTCTCTTTATACTGCCTTGTGATCCTCTAGACAAAGAAGCTATCTCTTACCTTTCCTGTCTTGTGGAATATTCAGTGCATGTAATGTGTCATATGAAACAGCAGCCACCTGCCTCAGACAGGACAAACTATTGACAACCTCTTTTGAACACAGGTCAGAGCACTGCTACAAGGTCATTCTCCACTATTGATTTCTTGATATGCTCTAGGAATGGAAAGTGTTTGATAATTTGCACTCTTGTGATCACTCCTGATCTGGGTATTCCTGGCATAATTGTGTGTAAAAGATTGCTACCAATGTGCTTAGGACAAGCTATGTACTGTATAGCCAAGAGGCTGTACTTGGACATCATGACAGCATCCAGGAAATGGTGAATTATGGTACAAATATGATCCACGCAACTGATGAAGCATCAATTCTTCACACTTCAGGCTAAGAAAAATGATAGCCTTTATCCTGACTAAATGGTAAGTGCTCCTCTACCATTAGAGAAAGGTGGGTGGCATTTTGTAGATTCAAGAGCTGGTCAACTGCAAGGAAACTCACTGCTGTGCATATGGCAAGGGCAGAATGTCACATAATTACTGAAGAGAGAGGAAAAAAAAGATTTGGCAACAGCTTCTGAAAGCCATAAATTGCTCCACTAAAACAACACAAATATGGGAAACTATTGGAAATATTGTTAGGGAGAGGTGTTAGGTGCCATATTAGTGTTGCAATGAGTAAGGGATGTCTAGTGACCACCAAAGAACATATCACTCAGACTGCTGGAACATTTTGTTTGATTCATCACTTCCTCTAGCAGGTACTGAGCATTAATGTGAGTTATTGTTGAGAGTGGCAACTTAGATTTCAGTTATAGCAATAAAAATATATATATAGCTACCCATTCTGTTTAAGTTGTCTTTTTTTAAAATTTGAAATGGCTGAGAGGACAATTTGCCCCCTTGTGGAAACAATCTGTTGTAGTTACCATTCCCAAGCCTGGGAAGCATTGGACATCCATCGTAGCTGTTAATGTGTTGCCTTCACTAGCTGTTTGCGGTCTTCATATCAAGACAGCTGCTTAATTGCTTTTAACGTAAATTCTAGAAGTATCGTTATACCATTGTTAGACAGATCTTGCTGTAGGAGGCTGTACATGTTTTTCTTCTCTTGCATCACTTAATAGGTATTTCCTCCACAATCACGAGAAAGCTTATAATGCTAGTTGTATGGCCCTGTGCTTGGAACTTCTGAGGATTTCATGTGCTTTATTTTTTTAGGAGGATTCCTTTCAGTGCATAATTTTTGTACAGTTCATGAAATCCTGTCTGTTCATTTTGTTGAAGAGTCCTTCAAAGTCTTATATGAGGCGTGACTTGATTTTTGATGGCTGTAGAGAGCGTTACTTCCACAGCAAAGTACCCCATACAGTGCTCTTAATGTATGAATGAATTTTCAAATGTTAGTTCATCTTTCAGAATTGCATCTAGGTATACACAATTTGCAGATATTAATTTTGGAGACTGGAGGAATGGACGCCTAAACTATTTTTGACATCATTTATGAAAATCATAATTCTATTTCCAACAATGCCTAATTCATTGTTCACATTTTTAAAACGTGCCTCCTTTCCTTAGTTCTTGTATTTGTTTTACTAAACTTTCTTTTACAATTTCTTGTAACTCTGATTTTTACATGGGCAGTATTATTTTTGTTTCCTGTTTGCATAGATAGTTTTTTGTTCGTATAATTTAATACAGGCAGAAACATTATATTAGCAGATAAATGTTAATTACCTTGATATGGCTTTCTTGTTGTCTATGTTGTCTGTTCCTGTTTATGCTTTCCAATTAATAAGTCCAAGGTCTTTTTGTTTCAGTAAAAGTCACTGGAACAGTGTAGCTTTGCAACATCATCAGTATTTATTCATAAATTCTGGATATTTTCTACAGCAACACTTGTTAAGTAAAGTCATTGTGCAACATTTCAACACAACACTAAGAACTTGATAGTTACTTTGACCAGTCTCGACAACTCAAGTATTATGTGTATGTGGTGCCTAAAATTTCTAGATCCTTCGAGAACAGTATGTAATTCAAATGCATTTTATTATAACTGTCTTAATGGAAATTACTTTTTAGGTATAATTTACATAATGTTTCGGAAATGATTATGTATATGAAGATTTATGCACCTAATAATTAGTAATGAAGGTTGGAAATTTTAACAATATAAAAACTATCAGTTCCTGTCTTTATATAATAGTTATTGAAACATTCATAATAAGATTAGAGAAATTAAAAATTAAAACAGAAATTTTATTTACATGGAAACTAAAGCATAATAATATTATTTTCACTGTAAAGTGGTTTTTGACCTATTCAACTTAACAATTGTGATTACTAATTTTCATTGTTCAAGATCGATGTTGCTGATTGGACCAATATGAAAAATAAAATTATGTTATCAAGAAAATAGTGTTTTGGTGATAAAACATATGCATAATTATTTTTAGGTGTGGAATGTATAATTTAAGTATAAAAGTTGAGTCAGGCCAACATTTATATGGAATCTAACATTTCAGTTGAAGTGTGGAAGTTCAGAGAAGACAAGATTCATTACAATGGGAATGGCTCAAAGGTAATTATGTAGCTTATGACCCAATCAGAATACAAAACTACATTGTTTAATGTTGTTATTAATGCTTATACGTTGTTTACTTTTCTTTTAGAATAGATTCTTCATGCAACTTTTTCATCAGAAAGTCATATATTTTTGTCAAGACACAGTGAGTTACACTGGTGTAATGTGTTTTACTATCATTGTTTGGTTTTTGACCTATTTAACTTAACAATTGTGATTACTAATTTTCATTGTTCAAGATCGATGTTGCTGATTGCACCAATATGAAAAATAAAATTATGTTATCAAGAAAATAGTGGTAAACACATGTGATAAACTGTGTGAATACCTTGCAGTACGTGCTGTGTAGCAATGCAGGCACACTGCACATTTTGAGGTCCACATATTGATTCATGGAGAACTTAACACTGTTAGAAAGTGATACCTAAGGTATTCAATTAGATTCAAACCAACAAAAATGGTTGCCCATTTTTTAAGCTATACAGAGTGGAAGAAAGTTGGAAATGCTGGTATCTGTGTCTACAGGTGTGCCTAATTACGATTACAGAGATTTAACACAAAGGGATTATATTAACCAGTGTGTTCACTTCATAACTATTTCTCTGACACGGGTCCTACATGATGAACAAAACTCTAGGTTGTATCATTAGCAGTTGAATTGAAGCTTTTCAGAGATGACTGTGTAGTATTCATAAAGCAGACATCTATGGCAATCAACGCAGCTTAGTGAGAAGACTTAATGAGTAAGGATTTTCTTCAGATTTTGTAAAATAACTTCTAGCAGTTTGCAGCTCCGTTAGAAAAAAAATGTGGGAACTAGGACCTTTGATTGCACCAGTCCTCACCATGGTTAGAACTGACAACTCACACCTCTGTTGCATCACAAGACACATGCAGAATCACTGAGGTAATGAGACACTTCTGGGAGCAGGTGTCTCTCATTACAATACTGATCACTGAGCCCCATAATACATATACAACACTAAAGGTAAGAAAAATTTATACTTACACGAAGAGCGGTGTTCATGGAATTCAAAAATTAAAATTAATCTTATGTTTGGATTATATAGCATATGTCATTGAAATAGAAAGGGAATGCCAAGTGAATTTAGTGGAACAATTCAGGCCCATGTATGCACTATCACAGACTTGCCAAACATTTGAACAATGTTGCCAATTTTTTATTGTGGTATGGGCAGCTCAGTAATGAAGTGCTTGTCATGCTCATCACAGGCTGTCAGATGGGAACCATGTGCATGTTTCATTTTTATGCAGCATTTTCTCCTGATACTTTCTAATGGCACCTTTCAGGCTATCTTTATTTGAAGTATTAATTAAATTTGATGTAGATATCCAAAGCTTTCAGGCATGGAAAGCGGCTATTAACACCGGTATTATATAATTTCAGCTCAGGGATAGCAGAGCTAGTGATATTAGTTTCTGCTCATGCAGGATATCGCATTGAGGTACTAATTTTCTGTAACGATTACAAGTTCCCCAAAATACAGGTGGATAAAACACTTACATTGACAGTTTGCAACAAAAGCTTATTTTTGGTGCAATTAAAAGTAATTGAAAATCAGCCTTGCCCAGCGTATGCAGCTCGAGTATCATGTCGTTTTTGGAAACCCAGAATCTACTGTGTAGGAATCAACATGGATTCCGGAAACAGCGATCGTGTGAGACCCAACTCGCTTTATTTGTTCATGAGACCCAGAAAATATTAGATACAGGCTCCCAGGCAGATGCTATTTTTCTTGACTTCCGGAAGACGTTCGATACAGTTCCGCACTGTCGCCTGATAAACAAAGTAAGAGCCTACGGAATATCAGACCAGCTGTGTGGTTGGATTGAAGAGTTTTTAGCAAACAGAACACAGCATGTTGTTATCAATGGAGAGACGTCTACAGACGTCAAAGTAACCTCTGGCGTGCCACAGGGGAGTGTTATGGGACCATTGCTTTTCACAATATATATAAATGACCTAGTAGATAGTGTCGGAAGTTCCATGCGGCTTTTCGCGGATGATGCTGTAGTATACAGAGAAGTTGCAGCATTAGAAAATTGTAGCGAAATGCAGGAAGATCTGCAGCGGATAGGCACTTGGTGCAGGGAGTGGCAACTGTCCCTTAACATAGACAAATGTAATGTATTGCGAATACATAGAAAAAAGGATCCTTTATTGTATGATTATATGATAGCGGAACAAACACTGGTAGCAGTTACTTCTGTAAAATATCTGGGAGTATGCGTACGGAACGATTTGAAGTGGAATGATCATACAAAATTAATTGTTGGTAAGGCGGGTACCAGGTTGAGATTCATTGGGAGAGTGCTTAGAAAATTTAGTCCATCAACAAAGGAGGTGGGTTACAAAACACTCGTTCGACCTATACTTGAGTATTGCTCATCAGTGTGGGATCCGTACCAGATCGGTTTGACGGAGGAGATAGAGAAGATCCAAAGAAGAGCGGCACGTTTCGTCACAGGGTTATTTGGTAACTGTGATAGCGTTACGGAGATGTTTAATAAACTCAAGTGGCAGAATCTGCAAGAGAGGCGCTCTGCATCGCGGTGTAGCTTGCTCGCCAGGTTTCGAGAGGATGCGTTTCTGGATGAGGTATCGAATATATTGCTTCCCCCTACTTACACCTCCCGAGGAGATCACGAATGTAAAATTAGAGAGATTAGAGGGCGCACGGAGGCTTTCAGACAGTCGTTCTTCCCACGATCCATACGCGACTGGAACAGGAAAGGGAGGTAATGACAGTGGCACGTAAAGTGCCCTCCGCCACACACCGTTGGGTGGCTTGCGGAGTATAAATGTAGATGTAGATGTAGATGTGCTGCATACAAAAATAATTTCATAACTACTACAAAAATGCAGAATTATATTGGTGCCTGTGGAATTAACGAGAAATGCGGTTAACTAATTATCTGACGCAACACAGTAATCAATTAATTTGATTCTTCAGATGAGAAGAGACTAAGAATTATGTTCATTAACACAGAAACCATCCTGTAGATGCGAACGATGTGCAATTCTACACCTCCATATGTTTTTCACCTTTATCTGTGTGTGTAGTGCATAATGACTAGCCTTTTCATTGCCTTCTTAATGTTCCCCTGTTTGGTTTCTAAATGATGTAAAGAAAGAACTGAAATTCATATCGGATATGATTCCTTCAAATCTTTCCAGTGGCATTTTTTGTGTGTTGTTGATTGGTATTTGTAAACCAAACCACTGTTCCTTCTCCCATGAGGTATTGGATCTAGGTTGCCAGAAGCAGTTGTGTTTGAAATCGAAAGTCACAAGTGAAACACACACTTGATTACCTGGATTTCCATGTTCAAGTAGTTATTTAAATGAAAGTAAGAAGAAACCATAATTTATCCATTGATATAGCTCATTGGAGCAGCAGCAGAACAAAATTATCATACATAATCTTTCAATTACATTTGTTTCACTGTGACCAGCAGCTGAGCCAATAGTAAGCCATAGTCATGATCACAAATTTGTAGCTGTTTGTAGCTCTGCCAGAGTCCATACTATATATTAGATTGCTGAGTAATATATTGTGACCCAAATTTATCTGTAGTCACGGTGTTAAGCCAATAGAAATTGTTGCAGAATTCTACTTGCTTCGCCAGCCTCCGAATGTCATTTTGTGTTGGGCTTTTCCTATTGCCTTTACAAAGACACAGAGGGGTAAATGTGAGCATTCTGTGTGATGAAACATCCAACATTCTTGTCTTCCAGAAATACTGGTTATGTGCATCAGGACCACATACTGATGGGAAAGTACTTGCAATACAAGCTGAAGCAATACAACAACTTGATAGTCCAGTGAGATCTGAACCCTTTCACAAGATCACAAGATGAGCATAGTGCCATGGAGCAAAAGTAATACTGCTTCATTTAGTGCTCTGCCATTGCTCTGGTCCCAGTTAATGCAAACATTTCCCAACATGAAAGACAAGAAGCCAGTTGAAATTTACTGCTTCATTTAGTGCTCCGCCATTGCTCTGGTCCCAGTTAATGCAAACATTTCCCAACATGAAGGACAAAAAGCCAGTTGAAATTTAATCATGACGTGACCTTCCTGGTGTCAAAAAATTAAATTTGCAAGCTCAGTGTCACATAAATGTGATTACTTCATTAGTATGAAAAGAGAATATTATGAGAATTAAGCAGGGCCACTCAGAACCAATCCTGAAAGTGAGTGAATGACCATGATGTGCCAAACATCGTCAGTAATACTGCCAAGTCTCAGATGCATTAAAAATATGAAAAACTCCATGGACAGCTCGTAATGTCCTCACTTCTATCCACAGCCTTCTCCAGCCAGCCCTCCGTGAAGCTGCACTATCAGACAACAATGCAAGGGAAGGCTTCAACTGACAGATTGCACCACTGAAAAGTGCAAATGAGTTGCACAATTATCCTGTTGGGTCTGCAATGAAAGCTTATTGTAACAAAACAAAAAATGTTTTCAAAACGACCCTGTCCAAAATGTCAAGAAACTGTAAGATACTATGCACTGTTGATATCAAGCCTGCTGTTTATATGTCTGGTCTTGTCATACACAACTAGAATATCAGGAATACCTCCAAAATGTGGAGATTTTGTGGATAATAGACTAATACATTGCTGCCACATTGTAAGAAATAAAAATGTGGATTCAGAAGAAGGAACTATTGAAGCAGAAACAAAACAGAAGGAATCAGCAAATGTGCAGTTCTGCACTTTCATACATTTTTCACTCCAGATCTACCATAGTTAATGTGTACCAGGAGACAGATGACATGGAGAGTTAAGATTCATCATTTCCTTGTGACAGTTAGAAGCTCAGCTGAAGTAGTGATGGAAGGAAATGATAAGACAGAACTTTTGCAGCAAAAGTGGAACTGATATCGAAAGCAGTTACCGTTTTTGAAAATGAGCGCTGTAAACTATTACTGCAGTAAACTCTTTCACATTGCCGTAATCGTAGCTGAAGTAGCTTGCAATGTGAAAGGGGAGAGCAGGGTAGTTTATGCTTGAAAAGATCTTCATGGAATCAAAGAACCTTACTTTAATAACTAAAAGTTCTCTCTGAAGTGGTAATTATTCAGAATGTTTCCTCAAGATGATTATGAGAAGTTAAGTGTATTTAGCAAGTTAAATCAGTCGCACACCTTCAAATCGCTATGATGATAACAGAGTTGCCAAACAATGCCCACGGCATTGTGAAGTCTTGACTATGCTAGTGGTTAGAAGAATCCATTTTTGGAGCTGGAATCATGTGTGATCAGACCTGGACATCTGACCTAGGGCAAGCCACTAATGCTCATCGAATTTCAGATAGTCTTTGTTTTTGAATTGCTGTACAGAGCAACTTGCAGCTAAAACAACTTGGTGTTGTACAACAATTAAGAGCTTTATACATTCATGATACCAGCTACAAAAACACATTCTTCTAGCCACTACTGTAGTGAAGACTTTGCAACATTGTAAGCTTTGTTTGGCAGTTCTGCTACCATAACAGTACTTTGCCAGTATGGAACTGATTTATTCTGCTAAATTTGCTTGACTTTTTCTTGTCACCTTGATGAAATATTCAGAATAATACCCACTTAAGATATCAATTTGAGTTAGTGAAGTTCTTTGATTTGAATGAGATCTTTGGAGAGCTATCTAAAAGGTATCAGATAGATTATATAATGGTAAGACAGAGATTTAGGAACCAGGTTTTAAATTGTAAGGCATTTCCAGGGGCAGATGTGGACTCTGACCACAATCTATTGGTTATGACCTGTAGATTAAAACTGAAGAAACTGCAAAAAGGTGGGAATTTAAGGAGATGGGACCTGGATAAACTGAAAGAACCAGAGGTTGTACAGAGTTTCAGGGAGAGTATAAGGGAACAATTGACAGGAATGGGGGAAAGAAATACAGTAGAAGAAGAATGGGTGGCTTTGAGGGATGAAGTAGCGAAGGCAGCAGAGGATCAAGTAGGTAAAAAGACTAGGGCTAGTAGAAATCCTTGGGTAACAGAAGAAATATTGAATTTAATTGATGAAAGGAGAAAATATAAAAATGCAGTAAATGAAGCAGGCAAAAAGGAATACAAACGTCTCAAAAATGAGATCGACAGGAAGTGCAAAATGGCTAAGCAGGGATGGCTAGAGGACAAATGTAAGAATGTAGAGGCCTATCTCACTAGGGGTAAGATAGATACTGCCTACAGGAAAATTAAAGAGACCTTTGGAGATAAGAGAACAACTTGTATGAATATCAAGAGCTCCGATGGAAACCTAGTTCTAAGCAAAGAAGGGAAAGCAGAAAGATGGAAGGAGTATATAGAGGGTCTATACAAGGGCGATGTACTTGAGGACAATATTATGGAAATGGAAGAGGATGTAGATGAAGATGAAATGGGAGATATGATACTGCGTGAAGAGTTTGACAGAGCACTGAAAGACCTGAGTCGAAACCAGGCCCCCGGAGTAGACAACATTCCATTGGAACTACTGACAGCCTTGGGAGAGCCAGCCCTGACAAAACTCTACCATCTGGTGAGCAAGATGTATGAGACAGGCGAAATACCCTCAGACTTCAAGAAGAATATAATAATTCCAATCCCAAAGAAAGCAGGTGTTGACAGATGTGAAAATTACCGAACTATCAGTTTAATAAGTCACAGCCGCAAAATACTAACATGAATTCTTTACAAACGAATGGAAAAACTAATAGAAGCCAACCTCGGGGAAGATCAGTTTGGATTCCATAGAAACACTGGAACACGTGAGGCAATACTGACCTTACGACTTATCTTAATCTTTCTTCTAAGGAAAGGCAAACCTATGTTTCTAGCATTTGTAGACTTAGAGAAAGCTTTTGACAATGTTGACTGGAATACTTTCTTTCAAATTCTAAAGGTGGCAGGGGTAAAATACAGGGAGCGAAAGGCTATTTACAATTTGTACAGAAACCAGATGGCAGTTATAAGAGTCGAGGGACATGAAAGGGAAGCAGTGGTTGGGAAGGGAGTAAGACAGGCTTGTAGCCTCTCCCCGATGTTGTTCAATCTGTATATTGAGCAAGCAGTAAAGGAAACAAAAGAAAAATTCGGAGTAGGTATTAAAATTCATGGAGAAGAAATAAAAACTTTGAGGTTCGCCGATGACATTGTAATTCTGTCAGACACAGCAAAGGACTTGGAAGAGCAGTTGAATGAAATGGACAGTGTCTTGAAAGGAGGATATAAGATGAACATCAACAAAAGCAAAACAAGGATAATGGAATGTAGTAGAATTAAGTCGGATGATGCTGAGGGAATTAGATTAGGAAATGAGACACTTAAAGTAGTAAAGGAGTTTTGCTATTTGGGGAGCAAAATAACTGATGATGGTCGAAGTAGAGAGGATGTAAAATGTAGACTGGCAATGGCAAGGAAAGCGTTTATGAAGAAGAGAAATTTGTTAACATCGAGTATAGATTTAAGTGTCAGGAAGTCATTTCTGAAAGTATTTGTATTGAGTGTAGCCATGTATGGAAGTGAAACATGGACGATAAATAGTTTGGACAAGAAGAGAATAGAAGCTTTCGAAATGTGGTGCTACAGAAGAATGCTGTAGATTAAATGGGTAGATCACATAACTAATGAGGAAGTGTTGAATAGGATTGGGGAGAAGAGAAGTTTGTGGCACAACTTGACCAGAAGAAGGGATCGGTTGGTAGGACATGTTCTGAGGCATCAAGGGATCACCAATTTAGTATTGGAGGGCAGCGTGGAGGGTAAAAATTGTAGAGGGAGACCAAGAGATGAATACACTAAGCAGATTCAGAAGGATGTAGGTTGCAGTAGGTACTGGGAGATGAAGCAGCTTGCACAGGATAGAGTAGCATGGAGAGCTGCATCAAACCAGTCTCAGGACTGAAGACCACAACAACAACAACAACATCCAACTGTCATATTTCGCACTCAGAGTTAAGTACCTTAGCTACAATTATGGCAATGTGAGAGAGTTTATTGCAGTTATGCCTTGTCTGCATAGTTGCAAAGGACTCACTTTTGAAAATGGATGCTGTATTCGAAATGTGTTCCAGTTTTGCTTCGAAAGTTGTATTTTATCACTTCCTTTCATTACTACGTCAATTGAGGTGCTAACTGTCTCAAGGAAGTGATGAACCTTAATCCTCTGCATCATATATCTCCTGGCAACCTTGCAGGAGTAGTCATAGTCGTCTGCTTTGTGAATACGAAGTTGTATCACCAACAAAACAAGAGAAAGTCTCTGAACAGATTTGAAACAACTGACAGGGACACAAATTCGAATTTTGTTCACCATTTCAGTATCGAGCAAGATGGGAAGAATTACAGAAGCAATGAAAAAAACTTGTTGGTATGCATTACGTATGGTAGATCTGGAAGTGAAAAATGTGTGAAAGTGCAGAACTACATATTTGCTGATTCTTTCTGTTTTGTTTCTGCTTCAATACTCATACATTCAGTTTCTTCTTCTGAATGCACATTTTGATTTATTACTCTGTGGCATCAATGTTTGCCCACAATATGTCCACATTTTGGTGGTACTCCTGATACTCTAGTTGTGTTTGACACAAGACCGGATTTACATAGTCTGATTGAGACCAACAGTGCAATGTATCTTATTTTTCCTTGACGTTTTGGACAGAGTAATTTTGTACACATTTTTAGTTTCATTAAACTAAGCTTTTACTGCAGGCCAAACAAGATAAATTTACAACTCATTTGTATTTTTCAATAACATAATCTGCTGTCAGTTTGAATCCGTCTCTTAGATCGGTACGCCGGAATGCAGCTCCACTGAGGGCTGACGGGAACTGGCTGTGGGTAGCAGTGAGGACTTTGTGAGGTGTCCATGAAGTTCTTCATACTGCTAGGGCAGTTGGGGCTTGGCAGTGTTGCTTGACAATGTTAGGAACCTTGTGATCATTCACTCATTTTTGGAATTGGTCCTGAGTGATCCCACTAAATTCTCATAATATTCTCTTTTCATACTGATGAAGTAATCTGAATACTCATCGTGTTTATAGGACATCATGTTTGTAAATTTAATTTGTTAACCCTAGAAATGTCATTCCATTCTTAAATTTCAAATAGTTTTGTATTTCATGTTGCGAAATGTATGCATTTGCTACCACCAGAGGAATGACAGAGCATTAAATGAAACAGGATCATGATTGGTGTGTGGTACAATGCTTCTCTCTTGATCGAAGTCAAGGGTAGTTACTGATTCAGATGTCATTAGGTTGCTGATGCTTATCACTTGAGCTGTCCTTTTTTTTTACTCTGTCAATAACCAGGGCAGAATTCAGTAACAAAAGAAATTTCATTGTGCCAGCTGAATGATCAGCCTATTTTTTGTTTTTAATTGTCAACTTTCTTCTGTAATACAATAAACTTCATTCATTACTAGCTTGTTATTGTGTTATTGTTACTATTGTAATTGTTTTTCGCTCACTTGCAAGAGCTTTCCAATCAGTATTTGGTCCTGATGCACATGACCAGTATTTCTGGAAGACAGGAACCTTGGATGTTTCATCACACAGAATGCTCACATTTACTCCTCTGTGTCTTTGTCAAGACAATACTAAAACCCAACATGTAAAGATAATGGGAGGCTGGTGACACAAGCATAATTCTGCAACAATTTCTGCTGGCATAATACCGTGACCACAGATAAATTTGGGTCACAATATATTACTCAAAAATCTAATGTACAGTGTGGACTCTGGCACAGCTACAGATAGCTACGAATTTGTGATCATGACTGTGGTTTACCATTGGCTTAGCTACTGGTTATAGTGTTACAAATGTAAATGGGAAACTATGTTTGATACTTTTGTTCTGTTTGATAATTTTGTTGGAATGAATGATGCCAGTTAGTAAATTAGAGTTTCTTCTTAAGTGCCTCGTAGTCGGTCAATAATATTTGCACAAATTTCCCTGAAGCACAATAGTACTGAGTGTCTCGGTGTGAGTTTGAGAGGTTGCACAATAATATTGAAAACATCAAAAACTTTTTGAAACACTTTGTGTGGCACGGAAATATTGTGCCATCTGTGGGCAGTAGACAATATCCTTGACAGTCTCTTAGTTGCTACAGACAGTGGATATCAGTGTGTTCACTGTTCGTTTGGTTGTGATGTTGAAAATGAGTTCGAAACAAGACGAAAGTGCGTTATAATTGGAATGCATTGAAATGTGTAAATAATTTCTGGCATTGTGGGATGTTAGGAGGGATGAATACAGAAACAGAAATATTGAGAATGAATCATATGATATGATCAGAAAATACAGTGGAGGCCCACAAAGGACAATGTTATAAAAAAGTTAATTAATGCAAAGCTATGAGTAAATGTACTTTTATGTATAGTTATTTATGTGTGTTTATACATTAGCTATTGTCCTACCTGCAGGACACAACATATTTGCATTACTGTATCTCAAATGCTTTGAGATGGAACTGCATTTGTCAATTTAAAGTCTTTGAAAGAATTACCAGTGGCAAGGCATTATTGCATAATACACTGATGGGGGAAAAAAGCAACACCAAAAAGTAATGAAAGTAGAATAATGAAATTTCGGGAATACATTTGTCTAGGTAAAGTATTTACATGTTAACATTGCAAGATCATAAGTTAGTGTAAGTGGAAGATAAGCCATTGCAAATGTGGAATGTTGGTACATTAATAACTGGTGTAACTGCCAGGATGTTGAATGCAAGTATGCAAACGTGCATACATTGTGTTGTACAGGTGCCAAATGTCAGTTTGTGGGATGGAGTTCAGTGCCTGCTGCAGTTGGTTGGTCAAGACAGGGATTGTTAATGCTGTCTGTGTGTGATGCTGGAGTTGTCATCCGATGATGTCCCATATGTGCTCGATTGAAGACAGATCTGGTGATCGAGCAGGCCAAGGCAATATGTCAATGCTCTGTAGAGCGTGTTGGGTTAAAACAGTGGTATTGGGCAAGTGTTATCCTGTTGGAAAATACTCCCTGGAATACTGTTCATGAATGGCACCACAACAGGTTTAATCACCAGATTGACATATAAATTTGCAGACAGGGTGCGTAGGATTACCACCAGAGTGCTCCTGCTTTTATACAAAATCGCACCCCTGATGACAACTCCTTTTAACCAACACACAGCCATCACAGGCACCTAGACAGAACTAGCTTTCATCAAAAAACCCAATAGACTTTCATCGTGCCCTCCAGTGATCTCTCGCTTGGCACCATTGAAGTTGCAAATGGAGGTGGATTGGGGTCACTGGAATTGCATGCTTCAGGGCCCCTGGCTCAGATCTGACCTTGAAGTAACTGATTTGTAACAGTTCGTTGTGTCAGTGTGCTGCCAACTGCTGCTCTGATTGCTGCTACAGATGCGGTATGATGCGCCAGAGCTATGTGGTTAACATGGTGGTCTTCCCTCTTGGTAGTGCCATGTGGCTGTCCAGAGCTCAGTCTTCTTGCAACCATACATTCTCGTGACCACTGCTGCCAGCAGTCATATACAGTGGCTACAGTCCTGCCAAGTCTTCCTGCAAAATCACAGAAGGAACATCCAGCTTCTCGTAACCCTATTAAACAACCTTGTTCAAACTCAGTGAGGTGTTGGTAATGGCATCTTTGTCACCTTAAAGGCATGCTTGACTAACATCAAATCACCATGTCCAATCTCAAAGATAACTAACACTCACAAATGTTGCAGCATGTATTTGCATCCTCATAGTGGTGCTACTGGTGCCACTCTTATCCAACTGGCATGAAATTTAAATATACATCATCTTTCAGATGTAAGAACATGCCTATCAACTTTCGTTTGTCCCACAGCTCCTTCTTGGTGTTGCAATTTTTTTCTGGTCAGTGTAGATAATGGTGACTTGGTGGAACTATGCCCCTCTTTGTGCAATTTGATCTTGTGGATGCGAGCATCTGCAGGGAATTTATTCTGAGGGGTGGGGGTGGGGGGAGGAGATACAAGACTATGACATTGCCATTTTAAATGTAAATGATGAGTTAATTTTGAGACATATCATGCCACAAGAACTAATTTTTATGGGTGACACAAAAAACATTATCTCCCAGAGAACTGATGGTTATCCACTCAATATTTGTTACATTCACATTACTTTGGTACTTAAAACAACAAACAATTACACAGCTACTGCTAAATAGAGTCTCACTACAATCAGCCATGTTGTGCTACATTTGAATAAATGAGAGGTTTAGTGGAATCATGGGAAATCACTTCTAGAAGTGTATAAGAAGTTTTTAATGAATGAAAACACCGTATCCAGATTCCAAAGTGGGATGGGGCCAGCGAGTGTCTATGTATATGGATAAGCATTTCTGGTAAGGTATCAGATGCTGGACCATCAGCACATACAAAGTTATGATAACCTGTTTCTTTTTTTTGTTCAGCCGGTATTTCCTCAAGTTTTCATGAGTGTTCTTAGATGCTCCTTGACCCAATATTCTTCCACCTTTTTTCACTGTTACAACAAAGATGAGCAATTATACAGCATCAGCATCTTTATGAACCACAATGTTATTGCACAGTACCACTGGGCAGTCTAGGGAGAACATCAATAATACCCACAATATTACTGTCCAGTTTTGTTTACCATCTAGGGACCGCTTTACTTTAATTTACGTAGTTATGTAGACTGACATGGAAATGCCAGGTAATCAGGTGTGCGTTTCACTTGTGACGTTTGATTTTGAATACAACTGCCTTCTGGCAGTCCTGGTACAATACCTTCTGCGAGAGGCAATAGTGGTCTGGTTTACAAATACCAAGGAACAACACACAAAAAATGCTGCTGTTATGATTCCAAGGAACCATCAGTGACATGAATTTGCTTCCCTTACATCATTATGGATCAAACACTGGGGGAACATTATGAAAGCAATGGACAGGCTAGTTAGTATGCTTGATATGTAAAGCTCTCAAGGCAAAAAGTGTATGAAGGTGCAAAATTGCACATTGCCAACATGTACAGTATAGATTCTGTGTTAATGAACATAATTTTCAGTTTCTTCTCTTCTGAAGCCTCATATTGATAGATTACTATGTGACATTGGATGATTAGTTAGCTGCATTTCTCGTTGATTCCATACTCACCAACATCTGCATTTCTGTGGTCATTGCGAAATCCATTGTGTGTGTGGCGCAAGACACAAGGTATACACATTCGATACTGAGATGCAAAGTGTTTGATGTGCTACTGTTTCATGATATGTGGGACTAGGTTGGTTTCTGATTCCTTTGGACCCCTGCGAAATAAGCTTTTCTTGCAAACTGTCACTGTAAGTGTTTTATTCATTTGTATTTTGGGAAAATTGTAATAGTTATGGAAAATTAATATCGCAGTATTTGACATGATATATGCTGCATATATAGATCAAATCTAATTAAATGCTTTAAATGTAGATACCTGAAAGGTGCCATTAGAAAGTATCAGGCGATAATGTTGCATAAAAATGAAACATGCTCGTGGTTCCCATCTGACAGCCTGTGTAAGATGAACATGACAAGTATTTCACTACTGAGCTACCCCTAGTGCAGCCAAGAACTGGCAACATCATTACAAATGTTTGGCAAGTCTGTGATAATGCAATTACTTCTGCACATGTGCCTGAATTGTTCCATTATTTCACTTGGCATTCCGTTTCTAATTCAATGACTAATGCTATAAGGTGTACAACTTTGCTTCTGCCGTTTGCCGATAGGTGGCAACAGTGAGTGGTAAGTAGTGGTCGAAAGAAACAGATCGCACACGTCAGGCAGTTATTTTGGACCTTGGTGAACACAACCTTATTCAAACATTAGTCGATCTGTGTCTACATCATAAAGTTGTTCCTGACTGAAAATGTCAGTTTCCGAGCCTAATTCTCGTCATTTGCTGGAGGTGTTACTGTTTTGTTTCAATGTGAAGAAACAGTGGCTGAGTCTCATCAAATACTCCCAAGTACGTATGGTAAGAACGCTATTAGTGAAAGATCGTGTCATGAGTGGTTTCAACGCTTCAAGAACAGTGATTTTAACGTCACAGACTGGCATAGTAGGGGAAGAGAGAATGTTTTCGAGGATGCAGAATTGGAGACATTGCTGAGTGAAGACTCGCATCAAACTCAAGAAGAAATGGCACGATTTGTGGGAGTGACACAGCATGCCATTTCAAAATGTCTCAAGGCTATGGACATGATTCAGAAAGAAGGAACTTGGGTCCCATGTGAGCTGAAGCCACATTGAATGGCGTTTGTGTGTTTGTGAACAGTTGCTTCAGAGGCAAAAACAGAAGGGATTTCTGCATCACATTGTGACTGGGGACGAAAAACGGGTTCATTACGATAACCCTAAATGCAAAAAATCATGGGGATATCCCAGCCATGCTTCCACGTTGAGAGCCTAACCGAATAGTCACAGCTCCAAGATCATGCTCTTCATTTGGTAGGACCAGCTTGGTGTCATGTACTATGAGGTGTTAAAACCAAGTGAAACAATCACAGGGGCTCGTTATCAAACACAATTAATGCATTTGAGCAGAGCATTAAAAGACAAACAGCCGCAATACAGCGAGAGGCACGATAAAGTGATTTTACAGCACGAAAATGCTCGACCCCACATTGCAAAAGAGGTCAAAACATATTTGAAAATGTTGAAATGGGAAGTCCTACCCCACCCGCCGTATTCTCCAGACATTGTTCCCTCTGACTATCACCT
Organism: Schistocerca serialis cubense; assembly: GCF_023864345.2. NCBI lineage: Eukaryota > Metazoa > Arthropoda > Insecta > Orthoptera > Acrididae > Schistocerca > Schistocerca serialis. The sequence continues at coordinate 894,788,524 of NC_064640.1, forward strand.
GTTTAGATCAATGATGCTGACCAACATTTCCAATCTCATGAAGAAGTCACAAAATTGGTTCGATTCGTGCATTGCTTCAAAAGATGAACAATTCTTTTGATGCAGGATTTGGGCACTGCCCGAAAGATGGGAGAAAGTAGTGGCCAGTGATGGAAAATACTTTGAATGATACACGTGTAACCAATTTGTTTCATTAAAGCCTCAAATGTTAGGGAAAAAACAGCAGAAGCAAAGTTGTACACCTTGTATATAATCCTCATGTAAGATCAGAGACTGAGACAGTAAATTTAATTTTTGAACTCCAGGAATGCCATAATTCACATTAGTATAAACTTGTCTTATCTTTAATGTTGCCTTACGGGGCTCAGTAATCAATATTGTAATGAGAGAGATCTGCTCCCAGCAGCGTCTCATTAGCTCAGTGATTCGGCATGTGTCTTGTGGTGCAACAGGGGTGTGAGTTGTCAGTTCTAACCATGATGGAAACTGGTGCAATCAAGGGTCCTAGTTCCCACGTTTTTTGCAATGAAGCTGGAAACTGCTAGAAGTTCTTTAACAAAATTTGAAGAAAATCCTTACGCATTAAGTCCTCTCACTAGGGAGACTCACTAAGCTGTGTTGATGGTCATAGATGTCTGCTTTATGAATACTACACAGTCATTTCTGAAGATCTTCAATTTAACTGCCAACGGTGCAAATTTGAGTTTTGCTCATCACGTAGGACCCATGTCTGAGGAAGAGTTATGAACTGAACACTCTGATTAATGTAATTCCACTGTGGTAAATCTCTTGTAACAGTAATTACGCACACCTGCAGACACGTACAGATACCAGCATGACCAACTTCCTTCCACTCTATGTAGCGTAAAAAATGGGCAGTTTTGTTGGTTTGAATCTAATTAAATACCTTAGATATCACTTTCTAAGAGTGTTAAGTTCTCCATGAATCAATATGTGGGCCTCAAAATGTGCAGTGTGCCTGCATTACTACAAAGCACGTATTGCAAGGTATTCACACAGTTCATCACACACATCTACCATAAGGAATCAGAAACCGTGATAGTGTGACTCACTGTGTCGTGACAAGAATATATGAATTCCTGATGAAAAAGTTGCTTGAGGAATCTGCTCTAAAAGGAAAATAAACTATTTATAAACATTAATAATAATATTAAGCAATGTAGTTTGGTATTCTGATTGGACCATAAACTATATAATTAATGTTGAGCCATATCTGTGTCTTGCATATTTGTGTAACACTGTACTCATCATATAAAAACATTGTGTCTGCCTCCATTCGTATCCAGGGTGAAGTTCAGACTGTAGAAATTTTTTGTGTAGTATCACTCAACTACAGTAAAGCATGTTACGCTATCCAGAGCGATGACTGGTAGCTGGCACTTTTCACAGAGGATGTGTTAGTGCAATGCTGTGAGCACAGCTGCTACTGATTCTTAACTGATGGGTCCCAGTGAGCTATGGTGACTGTGGCATTCACAGGCAGACACTTTGCCAAGAAATCTCTTGCAAAAATGTTATTGGACTCAACTGTTGTTAACTGTTGCCACAGTCTACAGTGCTGCCAGATTGTGCTGGTAGCTGGACTTTGAGAATTATCAGTATGGCTATGTTACTTGTCTCATGTTGAGATTGGCGTGGGCTTAGAGGCTGTGGTGTCATTGACCAGTTGCCGACCATGTTTTATGTCAAAGAGTGTACCTTCTATGTGACTGAGGATAGAAACTTGGGGTAAACTCTTTAACATAAATTTTTAAGGAGGGTATCCAATTCTAAATTTGTACCCTGGTTGTTGTGTTTTAGTTGAGGTGGTTGCCACTTGATATCATGATGTCACTGTTACTATATGCAACTTTAGATACTCGAAGAAAAACCATGTGCTTTTAACCTCTGTCCAGTAGTTTTGATTAGGCATTGGTTCTGCAAATGGATAGATACAGAGAGTCTGAGTTTAAAGTTAATTTAGCAGCTCAGGAAGTGAAGAAGAATATGATGCTACTTAAATGAAGATTTAAAGTGATAACAGTTTTTCAGATGACTATTCGCCGAGTGCTTGCACTGAAACAAGATAATTACGGCTATTGTGCTCCAGCCAGTAGCTCCAAGATTTTTCATTCACAGGAATCACTGCAGTCCATCTAGTGAAAAACTGTGCACATGTCATGTGTTACGTGGATCAGGTCATTTGCAGTGACTTGATAAACATCATTGTCATAGAGACAAACAGGTATACTACAGTGCAAGTATTTCACAGTGGAAAGATCCTTTTTATGACACTGATAAAACCACTTATGAATTAAGGCTATTTATTGCCTTATTGTCAATAATGGCTGTGATGTGGGGTCTCAGTGGGGTACATTCGAGTGGGGTGAGTGCCCCAGGAATCAGTGTTGGGGCCACTTCTGTTCCTTATTTATATAAATGATATGCCCTCTAGTATTACAGGTAACTCTAAAATATTTCTGAATGCTGATGACACTAGCTTGGTAGTAAAGGATGTTGTGTGTAACATTGGCCCAGTTTCAAATAATGCAGTTCATGGATTGTAGAAAATAAACTAATGTTAAATCACAGTAAGACTCAGTTTTTACAGTTTCTAACACACAATTCAACAAAACCTGACATTTTAATTTCACAGAATGTGCATAAGATTAGTGAAACTGAATGGTTCAAATTTCTAGGTGTTCAGATAGATAGTAAACTGTCGTGGAAAGCCCATGTTCAGGATCTTGTTCAAAGATTTAATGCTGCCATTTTTACTATTCGAACGATATCTGAAGTGAGTGTTCGTTCGACACGAAAATTAGTCTACTTTGCTTATTTCCATTCGCTTATGACGTTGTTGTTGTTGTTGTTGTTGTTGTGGTATTCAGTCCTGAGACTGGTTTGATGCAGCTCTCCATGCTACTCTATCCTGTGCAAGCTGCTTCATCTCCCAGTACCTACTGCAACCTACATCCTTCTGAATCTGCTTAGTGTATTCATCTCTTGGTCTCCCTCTACAATTTTTACCCTCCACGCTGCCCTCCAATACTAAATTGGTGATCCCTTGATGCCTCAGAACATGTCCTACCAACCGATCCCTTCTTCTGGTCAAGTTGTGCCACAAACTTCTCTTCTCCCCAATCCTATTCAACACTTCCTCATTAGTTATGTGATCTACCCATTTAATCTACAGCATTCTTCTGTAGCACCACATTTCGAAAGCTTCTATTCTCTTCTTGTCCAAACTATTTATCGTCCATGTTTCACTTCCATACATGGCTACACTCCATACGAATACTTTCAGAAATGACTTCCTGACACTTAAATCAATACTGGATGTTAACAAATTTCTCTTCTTGAGAAACGCTTTCCTTGCCATTGCCAGCCTACATTTTATATCCTCTCTACTTCGACCATCATCAGTTATTTTGCTCCCCAAATAGCAAAACTCCTTTACTACTTTAAGTGCCTCATTTCCTAATCTAATTCCCTCAGCATCACCCGACTTAATTAGACTACATTCCATTATCCTTGTTTTGCTTTTGTTGTTGTTCATCTTATATCCTCCTTTCAAGACACTGTCCATTCCATTCAACTGCTCTTCCAAGTCCTTTGCTGTCTCTGACAGAATTACAATGTCATCGGCGAACCTCAAAGTTTTTATTTCTTCTCCATGAATTTTAATACCTACTCCGAATTTTTCTTTTGTTTCCTTTACTGCTTGCTCAATATACAGATTGAACAACATCGGGGAGAGGCTACAACCCTGTCTTACTCCCTTCCCAACCACTGCTTCCCTTTCATGTCCTCTCGACTCTTATAACTGCCATCTGGTTTCTGTACAAATTGTAAATAGCCTTTCGCTCCCTGTATTTTACCCCTGCCACCTTCAGAATTTGAAAGAGAGTATTCCAGTCAACATTGTCAAAAGCTTTCTCTAAGTCTACAAATGCTAGAAACGTAGGTTTGCCTTTCCTTAATCTTTCTTCTAAGATAAGTCGTAAGGTCAGTATTGCCTCACGTGTTCCAGTGTTTCTACGGAATCCAAACTGATCTTCCACGAGGTTGGCTTCTACTAGTTTTTCCATTCGTCTGTAAAGAATTCGTGTTAGTATTTTGCAGCTGTGACTTATTAAGCTGATAGTTCGGTAATTTTCACATCTGTCAACACCTGCTTTCTTTGGGATTGGAATTATTATATTCTTCTTGAAGTCTGAGGGTATTTCGCCTGTTTCATACATCTTGCTCACCAGATGGTAGAGTCTTGTCAGGACTGGCTCTCCCACGGCCGTCAGTAGTTCCAATGGAATATTGTCTACTCTGGGGGCCTTGTTTCGACTCAGGTCTTTCAGTGCTCTGTCAAACTCTTCACACAGTATCGTATCTCCCATTTCATCTTCATCTACATCCTCTTCCATTTCCATAATATTGTCCTCAAGTACATCGCCCTTGTATAGACCCTCTATATACTCCTTCCACCTTTCTGCTTTCCCTTCTTTGCTTAGAACTGGGTTTCCATCTGAGCTCTTGATATTCATACAAGTCGTTCTCTTATCTCCAAAGGTCTCTTTAATTTTCCTGTAGGCGGTATCTATCTTATCCCTAGTGAGATAGGCCTCTACATCCTTACATTTGTCCTCTAGCCATCCCTGCTTATCCATTTTGCACTTCCTGTCGATCTCATTTTTGAGACGTTTGTATTCCTTTTTGCCTGTTTCACTTACTGCATTTTTATATTTTCTCCTTTCATCAATTAAATTCAATATTTCTTCTGTTACCCAAGGATTTCTACTAGCCCTCGTCTTTTTACCTACTTGATCCTCTGCTGCCTTCACTACTTCATCCCTCAAAGCTACCCATTCTTCTTCTACTGTATTTATTTCCCCCATTCCTGTCAATTGCTCCCTTATGCTCTCCCTGAATCTCTGTACAACCTCTGGTTCTTTTAGTTTATCCAGGTCCCATCTCCTTAAATTCCCACCTTTTTGCAGTTTCTTCAGTTTTAATCTACAGGTCATAACCAATAGATTGTGGTCAGAGTCCACATCTGCCCCTGGAAATGTCGTACAATTTAAAACCTGGTTCCTAAATCTCTGTCTTACCATTATATAATCTATCTGATACCTTTTAGTATCTCCAGGGTTCTTCCATGTATACAACCTTCTTTTATGATTCTTAAACCAAGTGTTAGTTATGATTATGTTGTGCTCTGTGCAAAATTCTACCAGGCGGCTTCCTCTTTCATTTCTGTCCCCCAATCCATATTCACCTACTATGTTTCCTTCTCTCCCTTTTCCTGCACTTGAATTCCAGTCACCCATGACTATTAAATTTTCGTCTCCCTTCACAATCTGAATAATTTCTTTTATTTCATCATACATTTCTTCAATTTTTTCGTCATCTGCAGAGCTAGTTGGCATATAAACTTGTACTACTGTAGTAGGTGTGGGCTTCGTATCTATCTTGGCCACAATAATGCGTTCACTATGCTGTTTGTAGTAGCTTACCCGCATTCCTATTTTCCTATTCATTATTAAACCTACTCCTGCATTACCCCTATTTGATTTTGTGTTTATAACCCTGTAGTCACCTGACCAGAAGTCTTGTTCCTACTGCCACCGAACCTCACTAATTCCCACTATATCTAACTTCAACCTATCCATTTCCCTTTTTAAATTTTCTAACCTACCTGCCCGATTAAGGGATCTGACATTCCACGCTCCGATCCGTAGAACGCCAGTTTTCTTTCTCCTGATAATCACATCCTCTTGAGTAGTCCCCGCCCAGAGATCCGAATGGGGGGACTATTTTACCTCCGGAATATTTTACCCAAGAGGACACCATCATCATGTAATCATACAGTAAAGCTGCATGCCCTCGGGAAAAATTACGGCTGTAGTTTCCCCTTGCTTTCAGCCGTTCGCAGTACCAGCACAGCAAGGCCGTTTTGGTTATTGTTACAAGGCCAGATCAGTCAATCATCCAGACTGTTGCCCTTGCAACTACTGAAAAGGCTGCTGCCCCTCTTCAGGAACCACACGTTTGTCTGGCCTCTCAACAGATACCCCTCCGTTGTGGTTGCACCTACGGTACGGCTATCTGTATCGCTGAGGCACGCAAGCCTCCCCACCAACGGCAAAGTCCATGGTTCATGGGGGGGGCTTATGCCGTATGGTATTATATTTTGGGGTAACTCTTCCCATTGTTAAAGGATATTTTCGGCTCAGAAACAGGCAGTTTGGGCAATAAGTGGTGTATGTTCACGAACCTCTTGTTGATCCCTGTTCACGAATCTGGGTATTTTGACAATCTACATCTACATTTATACTCCGCAAGCCACCCGATGGTGTGTGGCAGAGGGCACTTAACGTGCCACTGTCATTACTTCCCTTTCCTGTTCCAGTCGCGTCTGGTTCGCAGGAAGAACGACTGCCGGAAAACCTCGAAACTCTCTAATTTTACATTCGTGATCTCCTCTCTCCTCGGGAGGTATAAGTAGGGGGAAGCAATATATTCGATACCTCATCCAGAAATGCACCCTCTCGAAACCTGGACAGCAAGCTACACCGAGATGCAGAGCGCCTCTCTTGCAGAGTCTGCCACTTGAGTTTGCTAAACATCTCCGTAAAGCTATCACGCTTACCAAATAACCCTGTGACAAAATGCGCCGCTCTTCTTTGGATCTTCTCTATCTCCTTTGTCACCCCGACCTGGTACGGATCCCACACTGATGAGCAATACTCAAGTATAGGTCGAACGAGTGTTTTGTAAGCCACCTCCTTTGCTGATGGACTACATTTTCTAAGGACTCTCCCAATGAATCTCAACCTGGTACCCGCCTTACCAACAATTAATCTTATATGATCATTCCACTTCAGATCTTTACGCATGCATACTCCCAGATATTTTACAGAAGTAACTGCTACCAGTGTTTGTTCCGCTATCATATAATCATACAATAAAGGATCCTTCTTTCTATGTATTCGCAATACATTACATTTGTCTATGTTAAGGGTCAGTTGCCACTCCCTGCACCAAGTGCCTATCCACTGCAGATCTTCCTGCATTTCACTGCAATTTTCTAATGCTGCAACTTCTTTCAATGTATATATTCCTTACTGTCATTTCTTGTTAACAGTATTGGCTTATTTGCAAGACTAATCAGCTTTCACTCAGTTAATACTCGGCAGTAATCAAATCTGCATTTCGATCGGACTTCCTTAACCCTTGTGCAGAAAGGTGTGCAGTATACTGCTGCATCCATTTTCAGTAAGCTACCACTTGAATGCAAACGTCTTAGCAATAATCCACGCACTTTCAAATCAAAACTGAAGAATTTCCTCGTGCCTCACTCCTGCTATAATTTCGAGGAGTTCCTTGAAAAATTAAGATGATTCTTGTTGTTTTGTTGATTGCATTTACCTAAACCTATGGATAGACTTTTTACGGGTTCATAACTTTTTATTTTTATGTGTCATTACTTTTATGTTGTAATTTCATGTACTGACAGATTTCATGACCTTGGAGATTTGCTCCTCAATTTGGTACTATGGAACTTGACATGTACATAAACAAATAAATAAATAAATAAAATTATTACATATCTCTTCAGGTCATTGACTGACTTGTCACTCAGAGAACTCATGTGTATGGAACTGTGTAGCTTTCATTATTTCATCGTAAGAAACAATGGAATTGAGAAATCATTGATTTTCAGAGGAGAAAAGTGACAACAATTTAGTGGAAAGACAATTGTGACCTCTCTTACGATGATTCATGGGGCTGAAATTAAAGCTGTAAAGAACACATGGAAAAATGTTGAAACCAGTATCTGTTGTGGCATACAGTGATGCAGTGAGCAGAGTGGAGAAGATAGATCAGCACTTGGCTAACAGCCCAGTGACTCATAAAAGAAGAAAAAAGTATTACGAAAAATTTTTTTCCTTCTCTCAAACTTGCTTTGCGGACTGCACGTGACCTGTTGAAAAAGTCAGGAGGTAATTTAAATCCTCTCAGGTTTTGTGTTGCTTTATCAGAAACATTATTTCAAAACAAAATAAACAGAAGTTTACTTCAAAAGTAGCAGATTGTCCACCTTCAAGCTCCAATCCTAGCTAACAGATTGCCTGATGTATTTTGTGAATCATTACGCCAGCTGTGAAGGAACATCATCTGACAAGATCTTGTGTGATGTACAGCCATGTTTAGGATATGAATGGGAAAAAGGCAAGAAGTGAATCGAGGTGTTATTGTGGAGACTGTGATGTTGCTGTGTGCATTGTTCCCTACATTTGCACTTATCGCACAGCTACAAAGATTTAAAGTCATTGTGTAGTTCATGGTTTGACTTCAACAAAATTATTTGTAAGCTTCAGGATACTTTAGTCAAAAGAAAATATTATTGTTTGGAACATGATTCAGAAATATGGTATTGAGTTAATTTACACAGATAACTGCAAAGTTTTTATTTTCAAAAGAAGCATCCAGCTTTAAGCTTACATGTGGATGCAAGTAAAAATATTAAGCTTGTGAAGTTGGATGCCCCTTTTGAAGATAAAAACTTTGCAGTCCCGTGTGTAAATTAACTCCGTACCACATTTCCAAATTATGTTCCAAAAAATAGTACTGTATTTTCTTTTGACTAACGTAGCCTGAAACTTAAAACTATTCTTTTAATTTTTGTGTAGGTTGTTGAAGTTGAAGCATGAACTTTACTAAGATTTTAATTGTTTGTAGGGGTGCGGTAAGCGCAAAAGTAGGGAAAAATGCACACAGGAACATCAGTTTTCACAATAACAACTCGATTCCCTTCTTGCCTCCTTACCCATTCACTCCCTGAACATGGCTGCACATCACACAAGTGTTTGTCAGATGATATTCCTTCCCAGTGGTTGGAATTATTGACAGAAATTGAAGCATCCTCAGTGGCACTTGGTAAAAAGAAGAAAACAAGTGGGGGAAAAAATGCTCAGAATTTGGAACACAGAAATTAAAGAAGACATTAAAAAAAAAAAAAAAAAAGAAAAAGCTTCTTTGAAGTTTCTACTGACAAACCCACCAGAGAGCTGGGAAACATACAAAGCGAATAGTGTGCAAACCACACCAAGAGTCATGGGACTCGTTCATGAGCAACTTAGAACATGACGTATTTGGTAGACAGCAATGTGCATACAAGGTCAGGAAACCCTGAAGAAGGAAGAAAATGACTGCCTCACTGAATTTTACAACCAGTGAACAATGGATAAATCATTGTACATACTTGTGGTGTATGCAGAAGGCTGAAGATGATGATGGAGAATGTATGGACAATGAAAGAGTAGATCTACTTACTATGGAGTAACTACAAGAGGCTTTGAGAGTCACAAAAAGCAGAGAAGCTACTGGAATAGCTGGAATAAATGCAGAACTAATTAAATATGTAGGGTACCACTAGATAAAAGGTTTTTACAATTAATAAATGAGCTTTGGATGAACTGCAAGATCCCAGACCCTAGGTGTGCAGCAGAAGTAATCTCTCTTTTTCAAGAAAGGAAAACTCAGTGACTGTAAAAGCTATCATGGCATCAGTCTTCTAAAGACTGGCGGCAAGCTATACTCAAAGATAACCAATAACTGCATGAAGAATATCACAGAGACTGTTATTTCTGAAGAAAAAAATGGATTTAGATCAGGTCATGCATGCTCAGACAGTGTGTTTATAATTAAAAATATTATAGAAAAACAGAGAAAATTTAATATAGAAACCCATATAGCCTTTATCGACCTTGAAAAGGCTTTCGACCATGTGAGTAGTGATAACGTATATAAGATTATGTCTGAATGTGGCTATCCTTATCACCTAATAGAGGTAGTGAAAAGTCTTTACAAAACTACACACATTGTGGTAAACACAAGTAGGAATCGATTAGAAGAAATAATTATTACCCAAGGTGTCAGACAAATGAGTGGACTATTATCTACCTTTTTTAATATCTACCTTGACTTCATTCTTCACACATGGTAATGTAAAGTAAACAAAGGAATTAAGGTAACGAATGAGGAATACCTGAATGTACTTATTTTGCTGAAGACATAGTCATTACTGAAATGAATGAAGATGACCTCCAAAGATCAGGATATCAGCTGCACGAAATTTTCGAGAGGTACAACTTTAAAATTTCTAGTAATAGACCTAAAATAATGACATTCTGAGGGAGCTATTCAGTCAGATCAGAAATTGTTTTGGATAATTCAGTTTTAGAACAGGTCTTTCACATCTCTTATTTAGTCTGTGTTTTAAGTTTTGATTTTGACTCTGATATTGAAAATAAAACACAAATTCCAAGTTGTCTGAGCAGAGAAGGGGTTCTAAGGAAGGCAGAGGGCTGAGCAAGAAGAGGTATGGTTAGAAATGAATATGTTAGAACCAAATTACGTATTTTCAATATGACTGAAAAAATATCACGAAGATTGGCAACAGCACCTCATGAGAATGAGAATGCCAGGTCACAGAATTTCCCAGAAAATCCTGAACTACAAGTTGATGGGAAAAGAGACATTGGAAGACCTTGAAAAAGATCGGATTGATTTTGTTTGTGAGTTCGGAACAGGCAACAGCCTAATTTGTGAAAGGAAGGTCATGATGATCAAAGTTTTCATTTATCTTTCACAAATCTCCAATGTGCCCTCCACCAAATGCACTGCATCATTCAGACAATAATCAAACTGGTTGCATACTTTGACAAGCAAGTCCAGAGTTTCTATGTCCCCCCCCCCTCCCCCTAGTTCCCCCTCCTCAAGTGTGCACCACCCTCCTCCCAAACACACACACACACACACACACACACACACACACACACACACACGAACAAACCTACAGCACCCTAATGCATGGACTTCATTCCTCCCCTATTTGAGAATGAGAACACTTAGTGATTTCCAACAAAAGTTACACATAATTTCAAATCTTTACAAAACTTTTTCTCGCTGACTCCTCGTACAAAAAAGTTTATTGCTTTCTACATTTTCACTGTTCGTGCAGTTGAACTTCAGCATCTGGCAAGATGTTTTAATATATTTTTACCTTACTACTAATTCTGTTTGCAACACAATTTGCAGACAGTATCTGCACATATCGCTGGCTGTATCTGCAAAATTATATTATTGTAGGACAAACAGTTCAGGAGATATGACGTTATAAACATTGAGATGCGTGAAAAAAAATTAGCTTTTGCTTAAAATGGGGCACAAATTACTCACTTTATAATCGTCCAGTGTTTCATGATAAGAGCACTTAGTGACTTCCAATAAACTTAAAGCATAATTTTAAACCTTTTCTAAACTTTTTCCCATGTATATGCTTAAAGCAAATATTTAACACATTAACGCATTTGCAATAGATGTTTGAAGCTGTTTTATACTAGGGAGTTTAATTTGTTAAAGAATAAGGAGCTTACTGATTGTTAAGAAATGCCCTTACATGTAGGAGCCAGTTTTGATAGTGCTCTCCAAAACATCCAGGTATGTAAGTTACTAATGTAAATGAGCAAACAAGCGAGGTAGCTACATAAGGGAGACCCTGTTGGCAATCACATGAACCGACAACTTACAATGTACAACATGACAAACTTCTAGTTTCAGTGCACTACTTGAAATTTACCTCAAGTTTCTACCTTCATTCATGTAGTTGAGTAGTCCTGTGAAATTGAATGCATCTTTTTGAAAGGCCCTGTATTGTGACTCTAGTGGTTATTATGTACATAACCAACTGTGGTAATAATGGCCATTGCTAACTGTCGTAGTCTTAATGGTTCGAGATATGGGCAATGTGTGGAAGGACAGAGACCATATGAAAAAGGTGACATGTGAATGCTAAGCATTTTGTTCATACCACTGACTCAAAATGTAGCAGTTAACAGTTACAATGACACTCTGTAATCTTATTCACTTGGATCGCATTATTCACTTGGCATGATAATTGTGACTTTGGATTCGCATTCAGAACAATGGCAATTCAAATAACCACCCAGATTTGTTTATCCTAAACTGCATAAGGCAGATGCCAAGATAGTTCCATTGAAAAGGACATTAATTTCCTTTCCCCACTAGAGTTTGTGCTCAGCTCTAATGACCTCATTATGGACAGGGCATTAAACACTTATCTCCCTTCATATTTGTTTGCTCAGTAGGTACATATTTCATTGTACATGTTTCTCCCAGTAGCACAGAAATGGTAAATTTCTGGACAGAACTTTGTATTCAGATTTACACCTGTGCATGGGAATTTACACACACTGTGTGTTGTATCAATCAGCATCTCCTCCATCCGTTGCAGATTACCCACATTGATGAAATGGAAGAGTAATGGAAACTTTGGCTATAGAATGACATCAGAGCTACTGTAGAACATTAACAAATTTAGGAACAGAAGTTTCTAACATAGGTAGGATTGATACGGAAGTGTCAATAGGAGTTTATTCCCTCCATTGAGAGGATAGCCATAGTGGAGGAAGGTTGGACAAGTGACAATTCCAGGTAGCAAAAGACTCTGTCCGGTCACATTAATGTGACCACCTATCAAAAGTCTAAGTAACCATATTTTGCAGTGTCATTTGTTGTGAGACGTGCAGGAAGAATGTCAGATAGGTTCTGGTAGGTACTGACCGGGATGTGGAGCCATGTTGACTGTAGTGCCTTAATCAGCTGTGCTGTGTTAATTGGCTGAGGATCCATATCGTGGAAAGTCCGGCTGAGGTGGTTCCACAGATTCTTGATTGGTTTTAAATCTGGTGGGTTTGGTGGCCATGGGAGTATGTTAAACTCAGCCTTGTGCTCTTTGAACCACGTGTATACACTTTGAGTCATGTGACATTTTGCACTGTCCTGATGGTAGATACCATTGTGTTGAGGAAAAACAAAATTGCATGTAGGGGTGGACATGGTCCCCTAGGACAGAGGATACTTTTGTTGATCCATTATACCATTCAGAATGATGAGATCACTTAGGGAATGCCATGAAACTACTCCCCAGACCATAACAGTCCCTCCTCTGCCCTGACGATTCTTGCAGGGCGTTTGCTTTCAGATGTTTCATGTCAGTGGAGCATAAAATGTGATTTATTTGAAAAGGCCACCTGTTGCCATTCAGTGGATGTCCAGCTACGGCATTGGCATGCAAATTCCAGCCTTCATCACGGATGAACAGCAGTCAACATGGCTGCATGGACCAGATGTCTGCTGCGGAGACCCATACACAGCAGTGTTTGTTAAATGGTCAGGAAGGAAGCACTGCCGTTAGCTCCTTGGTTCAACTGGGCAGTCAGTTGCTCATCTGTTCACCTGTACACATTTCTGCAGCTATCATTCACCTGTCATCTGTGGCCCATGGTGCACTGCAGTTGCCTTGGTGTCAGTTTTGGGTAGTGCCATTTTGCTGTGCACAGTATACTTTATTCCCGATGACATGCAAATAGTTTACAAACTTAGCTATTTTGGAAATGTTCCATACTTGGCCCAAAAGCCCATGATGATGCTCTTTTGGCCGTCAGAGAGAACGGTCTGTTTCCGCATTACGACGACTACTACACTGTTTTCCCACATCCCCACTACATGCTTTATATACCCTCTATTGATGGTGTTACCACCTGCCCTCTGTGAGTGATTATTGCATGTTAATGTTGAATGTAGACGGTGCTCACATTAAGCACGTGTGGTATGGGTAAAAACAGTGTTTTTAAAAAAAAAATATTTTATTTTATTTGGTTTTTTGGTGGAATTTAAATCGTTGGGATCTTTTTGTATATCTCAAAAGGATTTTCCTGAAAAATTGGTTTTAGGACCTATATTTTATATTATTGTGTTTGTCCGCCATGCCCGAATTTACTTTGACTGTAAGATTTCACGTTCACCTTTCCTTCTCACTTATCTTTTATTTTTCTTGTTATGTGAAATGCGCAGCTAACCTGTAACAGTCCCATTATGATGCTTATCTGTTTCACATGTTTCATCCTTGGAAGTTTGTTTCTGTTGTTCCTCTAATTGTTGTGTTGTGGTGAATCCAGTTTTCTCTAGATCTCACTGAAGATGACAAAACCAAAAGGAATATTTAAAAAGAAAAAGTTTAAAGACAATCAGGACAGAATGCACACTCCTCACGTACATATATCATGCGAAAATATCCAGTAAAAGTGGTTCACTTGATACTGTTGACAATGCTTTGTCAAAAAAACAGTCTTCTTTTTTTGACGAATATAGAATGCTCACTGGAACTTCAAATGGTTCAAATGGCTCTAAGCACTATGGGACTTAACATCTGAGGTCATCAGTCCCCTAGACTTAGAACTACTTAAACCTAACTAACCTAAGGACATCACACACAACCATGCCCTAGGCAGGATTCGAACCTGCGACCGTAGCAGCAACGCTGTTCCGGACTGAAGCACCTAGAACCGCTCGGACACAACGGCCAGCTCACTGGAACTAATGGAGAAAGGAACAATATTATTATGCATGTGGGTGTTTTAACTGTTATTGTTTTTAATTTTGTGAAGTGCATGATATGCGGACTATCTGAATATGTGAAGATTGAAGAAAGCAACAGTGGTAGAAAAGGTCTGGCAATTCCACTACAAATAGTTTTCTGTAATTGTTTATCTGTTGTTTCCTTTATCACTTCATCGAAGCTAGACCCAGTGGGCCTTATGGAGTAAATACAAGACCGTGTACACTCTACGTTCAGTTGGGAAACGTAAGGCTGCTGGAAAGCTTTTATGTGCTGCCAAGAATTGCATGCTTGCACAAAGAATTTTCAGAATGTGTGATCATTATTGAAGAGAGCTGTAGTGGAAGTTAGTGAGGAGAACATGAAGAATGCTGCAAGGGAAGCTGTTGTAGAAAATGAACATTGCACAGACCTTCCCATTGCTTGAGATTGGAGCTCGCAGAAAAGGGGACATCTCTCCCTAGACGGTGTCATTACAGCAACAAGCATAGATACAGGAAAGGTCACTGGTGTAGCAGTTATATCCAAAAATTGTAAAATTTGCAAAAGATTAACAGGAGGCAGAAAGGAAGAACACAAACTGAAATGTGTTTCTAACTATGAAGATAACAGTGATGGTATTGAAGTATTTGGTGTAAAATAAATATTTGAAAGATCATAAAAGACAAGAGGCATTTGTTACGCTCGATGTCTTGAAGATGAGACAGCAATGCCTACACGAGTATGGCGAATTCCAACTCCTATGGTGATGTGGAAATTACCAGAATGAAATGTGTCGACCATGTACAAAAATGTTTGGGGACCAGACTGAAAGGCAAAAATGCTGACAGAACAAGGTCATTTGACTAAGAATGAAATAGAAAATCTCCAGAGATATTATGGACAAGTGTTTAGAAGGAGTAAGGACAATTTAAAAGCTCAAAGAATGATGTATGGGCAATATTTTTTCATAGATCCTCTACAGATGTCATGGTCTCTGCCTAAAAGGTAACACGTCATGGTGCAAGTTTAACAGGGCAACAGTGACAGGAGAATCTTATTCACATAAGCATAGTCTTCCAGCAGCTGTACTTAGTGCTATAAAGCCCATATTCAGAAATGTGGCCAGGCCTGAGCTACTGGAGAAGTGTTTGCATGGGCAAACCCAAAATTCAAATGAGTGTTTCAACAGCTTTATTTGGAATTGTCTAGCAAAAACTGTGTCTGTAGGTACACAGACATTAAAAATAGCCCATGGCGGCATTCTCACATACAATTGTGTTAAGTGTTGGGTACTACAAAAATTACGAATCATTCCTAAGAAGAATATGGTCTTCACCATTGTGACAACTGTAGAGTGCAAGATGCTGAAAGATCCGTAACAGAAATGAGAAGGGGGGGGGGGGGAAGAAGACAGAGAGAGAGAGAGAGAGAGAGAGAGAGAGAGAGAGAGAGTGAGTTAGCTAGATGTTGCAAACAAAAGCTGGAGGACACTCACGAGGCAGAAGAAGGCAAAACATATGCATCAGGCTGTTTTTAATCATCTGTAAGTGTTCAAACTCAGCTCATTTTCTTTAAAAGTGATTTCCCAGATATAACATTTTTTTACTGGAGAAGTCACCTGTTCTGAAGAACTATTCAAGATAATTCGGTGAAATGTAGTATGTATCAAGATATCTACCATATTCAACTATGGAACTTTAAGTAACGTCAAATTTTGTATTTTTTCTTCTAAATAAAATTATAAATGAAGAATAATATGGCAAAATTTTGTTTCTTTCATTTGCTAAAAATTTTTGGATGAAAATCAACTTATAAATAATTTTTTTAGGTTTAGTGTAATTCACAGTAGGTACTTAATGTCTGGTAGAAATTTCATTGCTGTAATTCTATAGCCTTCTCACAAATGGGAGAACATTTGGAGTAAAATTAACTTAGACTGGATAGGGGAATACACTCCACATATTGTTCCTGTTAATGTGACTGGACTGTGTATAACTGTCATTGTCTGTGACTCTAACCAGCCTACTACAAGCAGTTCCTGTAGTGATACATCTTCATATGAAAGCAACCTTATGCGCTTTGTATTTCCCACCAAATGAGCCACTCAAAATGAGATACTCTAAGCCATCTCTTGAATCTGATTGTGCATAAATTTCTCCATGGAAAATTCAGTGGTCATAATCTGTTACAGGGACATACGGCCACCTACCCCAGTGCTTGAGTAATGTCAGATCTTATACATCCAAAAGATAAATGTCTCCTGAATTCAGAGTATATTTCAATATGACCAACAGCTCACCCACAACCACATATCTCTCATTCTGCTTTGTTGTTGCTGCAGATCATGTTCAGTGGGAAGACGATGTTGACCACCTGTGTGACAACATGGCCATTGGAATTCATATACAGGTCAGAATATACTTTGAAAGGGTACCGTGCAAGTGGATGGCAAGTAAGCGTTGAGAAGTAGATGCTGTAAAATCGAATACATTTTCAATTGCTTGCACAAAGTCCAGGACTTGGATGTACATTGCACAGACATCAGAACAGTGTAAGGGTACCATTATTGACACCCTTACCAATAATTGGTAAAAACAACCTACTTCTTGTGAGTACTATATTGTTGGCCTTGTAGAAGGTTCCAGACAGGGCAGTTCTAAGCCCCCTATTAGACTTTATGCACTTG
Source organism: Schistocerca serialis cubense (assembly GCF_023864345.2). Classification (NCBI taxonomy): domain Eukaryota; kingdom Metazoa; phylum Arthropoda; class Insecta; order Orthoptera; family Acrididae; genus Schistocerca; species Schistocerca serialis. The sequence goes on from NC_064640.1 coordinate 894,805,674, forward strand.
GGAGATGTTGGAGAGACAGCAGTGGTCACAAGTGGCTGAAGGTGATGGTTGGCCTGCAGTTCAGAAGCTGAATAAGTTGTCATAGTTGAAGAAATATTACTTTGATTGAGAATATTGGAAGTACTGTAAATAGAGGATGTGTTTTTTAACATGTGAAATAAAATTTGTGAACTGTTAAGTGAAACATCGAAAATTTGTTGTTGTGTGGTCTTCAGTCCTGAGACTGGTTTGATGCAGCTCTCCATGCTACTCTATCCTGTGCAAGCTGCTTCATCTCCCAGTACCTACTGCAACCTACATCCTTCTGAGTCTGCTTAGTGTATTCATCTCTTGGTCTCCCTCTACAATTTTTACCCTCCACGCTGCCCTCCAATACTAAATTGGTGATCCCTTGATGCCTCAGAACATGTCCTACCAACCGATCCCTTCTTCTGGTCAAGTTGTGCCACAAACTTCTCTTCTCCCCAATCCTATTCAACACTTCCTCATTAGTTATGTGATCTACCCATTTAATCTACAGCATTCTTCTGTAGCACCACATTTCGAAAGCTTCTATTCTCTTCTTGTCCAAACTATTTATCGTCCATGTTTCACTTCCATACATGGCTACACTCAATACAAATACTTTCAGAAATGACTTCCTGACACTTAAATCTATACTCGATGTTAACAAATTTCTCTTCTTCATAAACGCTTTCCTTGCCATTGCCAGTCTACATTTTACATCCTCTCTACTTCGACCATCATCAGTTATTTTGCTCCCCAAATAGCAAAACTCCTTTACTACTTTAAGTGTCTCATTTCCTAATCTAATTCCCTCAGCATCATCCGACTTAATTCTACTACATTCCATTATCCTTGTTTTGCTTTTGTTGATGTTCATCTTATATCCTCCTTTCAAGACACTGTCCATTTCATTCAACTGCTCTTCCAAGTCCTTTGCTGTGTCTGACAGAATTACAATGTCATCGGCGAACCTCAAAGTTTTTATTTCTTCTCCATGAATTTTAATACCTACTCCGAATTTTTCTTTTGTTTCCTTTACTGCTTGCTCAATATACAGATTGAACAACATCGGGGAGATGCTACAAGCCTGTCTTACTCCCTTCCCAACCACTGCTTCCCTTTCATGTCCCTCGACTCTTATAACTGCCATCTGGTTTCTGTACAAATTGTAAATAGCCTTTCGCTCCCTGTATTTTACCCCTGCCACCTTTAGAATTTGAAAGAGAGTATTCCAGTCAACATTGTCAAAAGCTTTCTCTAAGTCTACAAATGCTAGAAACATAGGTTTGCCTTTCCTTAGAAGAAAGATTAAGATAAGTCGTAAGGTCAGTATTGCCTCACGTGTTCCAGTGTTTCTACGGAATCCAAACTGATCTTCCCCGAGGTTGGCTTCTATTAGTTTTTCCATTCGTTTGTAAAGAATTCATGTTAGTATTTTGCGGCTGTGACTTATTAAACTGATAGTTCGGTAATTTTCACATCTGTCAACACCTGCTTTCTTTGGGATTGGAATTATTATATTCTTCTTGAAGTCTGAGGGTATTTCGCCTGTTTCATACATCTTGCTCACCAGATGGTAGAGTTTTGTCAGGACTGGCTCTCCCACGGCCGTCAGTAGTTCCAATGGAATATTGTCTACTCCGGGGGCCTTGTTTCGACTCAGGTCTTTCAGTGCTCTGTCAAACTCTTCACGCAGTATCGTATCTCCCATTTCATCTTCATCTACATCCTCTTCCATTTCCATAATATTGTCCTCAAGTACATCGCCCTTGTATAGACCCTCTATATACTCCTTCCACCTTTCTGCTTTCCCTTCTTTGCTTAGAACTGGGTTTCCATCTGAGCTCTTGATATTCATACAAGTCGTTCTCTTATCTCCAAAGGTCTCTTTAATTTTCCTGTAGGCGGTATCTATCTTACCCCTAGTGAGATAGGCCTCTACATCCTTACATTTGTCCTCTAGCCATCCCTGCTTAGCCATTTTGCACTTCCTGTCGATCTCATTTTTGAGACGTTTGTATTCCTTTTTGCCTGTTTCACTTACTGCATTTTTATATTTTCTCCTTTCATCAATTAAATTCAATATTTCTTCTGTTACCCAAGGATTTCTACTAGCCCTCGTCTTTTTACCTACTTGATCCTCTGCTGCCTTCACTACTTCATCCCTCAAAGCTACCCATTCTTCTTCTACTGTATTTATTTCCCCCATTCCTGTCAATTGCTCCCTTATGCTCTCCCTGAATCTCTGTACAACCTCTGGTTCTTTTAGTTTATCCAGGTCCCATCTCCTTAAATTCCCACCTTTTTGCAGTTTCTTCAGTTTTAATCTACAGGTCATAACCAATAGATTGTGGTCAGAGTCCACATCTGCCCCTGGAAATGTCTTACAATTTAAAACCTGGTTCCTAAATCTCCGTCTTACCATTATATAATCTATCTGATACCTTTTAGTATCTCCAGGGTTCTTCCATGTATACAACCTTCTTTTATGATTCTTAAACCAAGTGTTAGTTATGATTATGTTGTGCTCTGTGCAAAATTCGACCAGGCGGCTTCCTCTTTCATTTCTGTCCCCCAATCCATATTCACCTACTATGTTTCCTTCTCTCCCTTTTCCTACACTCGAATTCCAGTCACCCATGACTATTAAATTTTCGTCTCCCTTCACAATCTGAATAATTTCTTTTATTTCATCATACATTTCTTCAATTTCTTCATCATCTGCAGAGCTAGTAGGCATATAAACTTGTACTACTGTAGTAGGTGTGGGCTTCGTATCTATCTTGGCCACAATAATGCGTTCACTATGCTGTTTGTAGTAGCTTACCCGCATTCCTATTTTCCTATTCATTATTAAACCTACTCCTGCATTACCCCTATTTGATTTTGTGTTTATAACCCTGTAATCACCTGACCAAAAGTCTTGTTCCTCCTGCCACCGAACTTCACTAATTCCCACTATATTTAAGTTCAACCTATCCATTTCCCTTTTTAAATTTTCTAACCTACCTGCCCGATTAAGGGATCTGACATTCCACGCTCCGATCCGTAGAACGCCAGTTTTCTTTCTCCTGATAACGACATCCTCTTGAGTAGTCCCCGCCCGGAGATCCGAATGGGGGACTATTTTACCTCCGGAATATTTTACCCAAGAGGACGCCATAATCATGTAATCATACAGTAAAGCTGCATGCCCTCGGGAAAAATTACGGCTGTAGTTTCCCCTTGCTTTCAGCCGTTCGCAGTACCAGCACAGCAAGGCCGTTTTGGTTATTGTTACAAGGCCAGATCAGTCAATCATCCAGACTGTTGCCCTTGCAACTACTGAAAAGGCTGCTGCCCCTCTTCAGGAACCACACGTTTGTCTGGCCTCTCAACAGATACCCCTCCGTTGTGGTTGCACCTACGATACGGCTATCTGTATCGCTGAGGCACGCAAGCCTCCCCACCAACGGCAAGGTCCATGGTTCATGGGGGGGTATAAGTAATTATAAGTAATTATAAGTAAATATATTATAAGTAGTAAAATAGGTTCAGGAGTATTGTGTGAGTGGTAGGATGGCAATTTGAATATTGTGAAGGTGACTGTCTATATAATTGGATACCAGAAGAATTCTTACAATTTTTTGATGGTGCTAGAGAGACAGTTAGATCTTTCTGAATGTGAATCACATGATGAATCTTTTTCTTATGTCTAGACAGAATGAGTGATGCAAGACTGTGTGACATTGACAAGGGATCATATACTTGCTTCAAGGATAAATAACCTGTTTTATATTTGAGCAACTGTGATCATTTTAGTTAAGCATAGATCCCTAAAATGAAAATGAGAATTTGGCGTAATTGGCCAGGAGGCCCCTTACAGGGCAGGTCCAGCCGCCTGGGTGCAGGTCTTATTACATTCGACACCACATTGGGTGACCTGCACGCCGGATGGGAATGAAATGATGAAGACAACACAACACCCAGTCCCTGAGCGGAGAAACTCCCCGACCCAGCCGGGAATAGAACCTGGGCCCCTTAGTACGGCAGTCCGTCACGCTGACCATTCAGCTATCGGGACAGACATAGATCCCTACATGCATAGCAAGCACTGGATCGGTCAGTTTAGGCACACGGAAAAATTCAGTAGGCACCTATGTATTGATATAGTTGCTGACCCTTCTGCTCATCTTGATAAGCACTAGATTTGAGTGAAGTGTCATTATTAAAATAAATGGGAGTGAGTTTACAATAGCATTTGCTAGAGTGAATGGGAAGCTGTGCTCATTGCCTCTGTAGCTGCTAAGTTGTATATGACTCCTGAGTAAATGTTGAATGTTTCAAGGAACCCTGTCATACATGATTGGATTTAGGCTTGTCGGACCTAGCATTTGTGAGCTTAGAACTGGTGCAGTAATTAGCTTTGGTTCTGCTTAAGTGACCGCTGTTGAGCATGGCTGTGGAATGTCTTGTTGCTGATAATGAGCATCTTGTTTTAAACATCTAGCTTCTATGACTGGTATAAACTTCTATCAGAACTGTTCAACTGCATTACGAATCACAGACTCATCTATATTATTAATACACTATCCCAGAACACCCTACCAGTTGCAGCGTAAGAGCAAAAAAATTTGATTTTCAGTATTTTGCATAATTATTGACCGAATTTTATTAATTAAAATGTTGTTGTAATGTACTCATTAAGAGGTATAATCTTATGTTAAAAGTTTAACAAAAAGACAAGTATTACAGTTTTAAACTGTATGTTCGTTGTGAGGCATTGTTACTGACAGTGCGCAAGTAGATGGATTTCATTTATCCACTATTTGAGAATGAGAGCACTTAGTGACTACCTACAAAAATTACACGTAATTTCAAACCTGTACAAAACTTTTTCCTGCTGACTCCCACCTAGAAGAAAGTTTATGCTTAATGTGTTTTTGTTATTCATGCAGTCAAACTCCAGCATCTGGCATGACGTTTTAATTTATTACTTCTGTACTGCTAACTATATTCCCAACAAACTTTGTAGACAGTATCTACATATATCACTGGATGTACCTGCAAAACTATATCATTGTAGGACACACAGTTCAGGAGATATGACATAATAAACATTGAGATGTGTGGAAAAACTAGCTTGTGCTTAAATTGGAGTGCAAATTACCTAGTTTCTGTTCATCCAGTGTTTCACGACAAGAGCACTTAGTGACTTCCAACAAACTTTAAGCATAATTTCAAACCTTCCCAAGCCTTTTCTCGCTTACATGCTTAAAGGTGAATATTTACTGCATTAACTCGCTTGTAATCAGACACTGGAAACTATTTTATACACTGTAGTCTGATTCTTTAAAGAATAAGATGTTTACTGGTAGATGGCTAATGAGGCAAAACATTTTGTATGAGATATCCTTTGAGCTTGTGACACAGCTCTTTTGTTGTAGATTTCACAAAGATGAGTGGTGCTTCTCTGACTGAGTGGAGTCTATGGCTCTCCAGTGTTTCATTGCAGCAAGATGAGAGTATCTGCAAGAAGTAAAAATACACAACAAAATCAACAGTTTGAGTAACTAGAACACAGCAATTGGGCTTCACCTAATAACACATCATATTCTTCAGTACAGATTCTTTGTATAGTTACAAAATTTGAAAGAGGATACTTTCTATATATGCAAGGGTTTGCAGGCTTTGGCTGGTGTACTAAAAATTACTAAAGAACAATTTTCATGTAACAAACTGAATGAACCATAAGAGATGATGTCATGTTTCAAGCATCCTGTGCAAATTTGTCAAAAGTGCTTAACAAGTTCCAAGAAGCCACAGCAATGAAGGTACCTGATCACACCACAAGAAGGCAACCAGTACACACGAACACAAATGACCACAACACATGTCAGGACTCACAAAACAACTGTAATACCTGTGTGTAAATTCGTTAAAAAATATTCTATTGCCATTAGTCCAAAGATGATGATTATACCGTGAATCATGTTGCTTCATTAAATAATTTTGTGGCTGGTAGTGGTTTCTGAAAAACTGTTTCATATTTTTGAAATAGTCATAGTCAATTAATAGTCAATATATTTTTAAATTGTAAGATTAATATACATAGAGATTATCCTAATAATGTTGAAAACACTCAATACTGAATTTAAATTAATTTGTAACATTCTGTCATATGTGTATATAGACGTAACGTATCTGGAAAAGTAATAGGAACCAAATTGTGTCATCTCAGAGGTATGAAATATAACATAACAAGTCCATTCTGTAAGGCACATGGGCCTTCCTGTTTGTACGAAATGGTGAGTCCCTTAGGACCAAACACTGTCTCTCTGTCTTAAGTAGACAATCACATGAAGTGAAACAGCTTGTATTCAATATCTATGGAGCTTCCCAACAACAAAAATACTAACAAGGGTGTTGAATTGTGCCGCAGAGACATAGTGGGATTGATTTTAGTTAAAAGATAAATACATAGAAGACTTTGTTGGTGTTAGAGCATGATAAAGAGGGCATGTGGAGAGCTTTAAAGCACAGCTGCATTTATACCCACCTTCAACACACCTGTGTTACCAGAGTAGATCAGAAGTGCTTTTTATCTTTTGTAAGATGTCACCCATGTGCTGAACCCAATGCGATGTTGTAAATGCCATTGGTGTGGGTGCACAACCCTGTTTTGCAAGAACTGGACATGTTGTGGAAATGCTTTGTTTGGGATAAGAATAATTTGTCCATCACTGTTATTCTACATCAACAGCTCTGAAAATCATACAGTCCAGAATCATGAGTTCTCATAGTACATTAAAGAAAAGAAAGTCTTTAAAATCAGGATCACAATGTGAATCCTTTAAGCCTAAGGGTAAGCAGCTTATCAGACAGTTGTATCACCTGTATTTGCAGTGTCATTTGCTGCTGTGACTAAAAACAGGTGGTAGGGTACAGCTTTACAACATTGATGTCATTGGTAAAACCAGGGCACACATGTACCACTGGGCCATCAGCTAATACGAAAGGTAGCAGTAAGCCAAAGGTTGTCACATCTTCCATACATGTAGTTATGAGGGAAAAACTAACAAATATGTTTCAAGTGATCAGATTAGAAAACAGGTAACTCACATACCTAGAAAAATCCATTCCCACTGATTTTCTGTTAGTAGATCTCAGGGAGTTTGAAGTTTGTATGAAGAAAACCAACAGTGCCCTCATCCAATTTCTCAACTAATGTAGCCTACAACTCGATAGAAATCAAAGAACAAAGAATGGCTTCACTGCTGAGATTACTTCCACACTGTAGGACTTATGTAGAGGAATGAAGACTCTTAGCACAATGAAGACCCCTGTGCCTTTGCCTGCAACAATCCCATGAGTCTGACACCCATGTTCAGAGGGGTTAGAGCATTTACAGAAAGGATGTCAACAGTAGGCAAATGGATGAAAGTGATGCAGCTGCTGCTATAGCACATGTGTGGAGTAAGGTGTTGGTATGTTGTCTTTACTTATCCCCCTCTCCCTTCTTCTAATAGCACTATAAACAGTGAGGCATTTCACTGCCTTATATGACAGCTGCTGCTCTTGCCTATTTCTTCTTTGTAGGGGTTTTTAACTTAAAACCATGTGTTTTGGGGCTCACTACCATCTGCTTCCCCCCAGTTTCTACCTGAAGAAGCCAGCCAGTTCACTGTCCAACAAGGCAAAGTGGATGTTGTACAGCCAAATGGATCATGTTTGAATATGTACAAGGCAGGGGTGATCAAGTCACCAATATTTTCGATTTGCTGCTTATGTCTGTTACTAACGATGTGATAGAGTTGCAGTTACCTGCTTCCCATGTTAATAACTTTGAATGTGATATTCCATTGTTCTTAAAGGGATTAGTACTCAGTTTCAAACACCAAAGCAGAAACTTTGCTAAATTTTTGTGCAATTTCTCTTTATAACTCTTACGATTACACATTTGTTTCAGCATGAAACATCACCAGCACATGCACGCAACCCAGTTCGTATAGTCACACGTAGCACATCTAGCAAAAATCGGAAGAGACCTGAAGAGATACGAAAATCTCCAGCTAGAAAGGTCCGTAAACTGTTTACTGAAGAAGAGAACATCAGATTGGGTGCCAAATTAAGCGATGTAAAAGAAAATACTACTGCAGCTGGTTAGTATTCAAGTTGAAAGTCATTTGTGTGAAAGTTCGAGCATTTTGCATGTGTATAGTTCTTAAAACTGTGAAGCTATCAGCAACTGTAGTCCAGTTGATATTATTGAACCATTGTAATCTGTTAACATGGCTTTGCCTTTGGAAATTATTACAAATGCTCCCATAATTAGCATGACTGATACGGTGACACTTGCTATGTTGAAATATAGCAGTTGGTGCTTTCTTCCTTATGGTAGAAATTTCATAATGCTCTATTTGTTAATTTACTGTGTGAGATTAATGCTACAGTTTTTGTTGCTTTTCTTTTAATCATAACAGACTCCACAGACAGCAGAACTAGCCGAAAGATGAATAGTGATTCATAAGCATGAGTAAAATTAAAGCACGTTAATGAATTTTGTAAACCAATAATGAACAAAAACAATTAATTTGTATAATTAAATTTTATTCTTTTCCTTGAAAACGTTCAAAATGTGTTTCCACCTCAAATTGAATAAAGAGATTGCTTCTGATGGTGTGCCAACAAAAATAAGAGCAACGAAGTACACGGAGGATGCAAAAGAACAATCCCAGCATCAGTGTATTTCTAATACTTATTACAATTGAACTATGAGGATAAGTCAAATGAAAACCTTAAATTTGTAATAACAAATCGAAATTTCGCGCCGTTATCCTGTAAGTTGGTAAGCATGCTACAAACAGCATGCAGAATGGCCTGTAGGTGGCAGCATAGTGCAGATGCACACATACTGTCACAGTGTCAGTATAAAGATGGCCGCCCCACTTGTGACTTGCAACAGGGAAGAACAGCGTTCTGTTATTTGGTTTTTGCGTAGTGAAGATGTGAAACCCATTTAAATTCAACAACGAATTAAGGTTCAGTTCAGTGATGCTTGTTTGTCCCAGCAGCAAGTCTATGAATGGAGTAGGAAGTTTGCAAATGGTGTGACTTCGGTGGAAGATGCTCCTTCTCTAGGTCAGGCACAATGAGTTGTGACTCCACAGAACATTGGAGCAGTTGAAGCCATAGTGAAGGAAAACCACCGAGTGACACTGAATGACATTGCAGCATGTTTACAGATTAAACATGGGTCAGCACGCCACATTGTGCATGATGTGCTCCAGTTTCACAAAGTGTTTGCATGATGGGTGCCACGGCAGCTGACTCCTGAAATGAGAGAACAACGTGTTGATGCTTGTAAAGAAATTCTTCGGCACTTTGAATGAGAAGGTGATGGCTTTCTTGCAAGAATCATTACTGGGGACGAAACCTGGGTTCACTTCCACCAACTGGTAACGAAGAGAGCGAGCAAGGAATGGTGCCATTCCTCATCACCAAAACCAAAGATGTTTTGAACAGAACAATCAGCAGGGAAGGTTATGCTGACACTCTTTTGGGGCATTTTGGAGCATTAGTGGCCTAGAGGGACCACTGTCACCAGTGCATCATACACAGATCTTCTAAAAAATCATCTGCGGCCTGCAATCAAATCAAAGTGACGTGGATTGCTGTCAACAGGTGTCCTTTTGCAACATGACAATCCAAGGCCCCACACTGCCTGTACGACAGTTGCAACAATCACAAACCTGCATTTTGAGTTTCTTCCTCATCCACCACACTCACCAGACCTTGCCCCCAAGTGATTTCCATATGTTTGGACCACTCAAAGACGCAATGGGAGGAAGCGCTGGAGGACTTGCATTGAGCGTGGGGGAGATTATGTTGAAAAGTGATTCGGCTTTGTACCTCTTCTGCACAGTAAATAATATTTAAAAAAATATTTAAGGTTTTCATTTGACTCACCCTCGCATTTTTTGAATTACTTAGTTGGTACAATTTTTTCGAAGTTTTTGTGTTTTCTCATTTTGATGGTTATTTTTTCAGAAGTACTGTAAAATAATAAAATTTATTCCAGCATCTGTGACACACAAATGTTTAATGCCTAAAAAGATGCCAAATGTGAATGCCACTGAAGGATGAAAAGGAGTCTGTTCTAAAAGAAATCAAACTTGGGTTGGAACAACTCTGTGATATGCTGGCTGGAAGTGTTAGTAGATATATATAACAAATCTTGTACTAACAGAAGTATTCCGTAGTAGGCAGGCAGCAAGAAATGAGTTAACTGGGTCATTCCTCAGTATTTCATGATAATGATGCAGTTAGTTGTGATGACTTTCACTTCATCTGGTATGCTGGACAGGACAGTTGATGTGAGAACTGTTGCTGTTGCTAGGGACTGCTTGCTGTAGTGTTCCCTGTCAGAAGAAATTATAGTAACTCCACTGCTATGCATAGTCCGAAGTTGCACCACCTGATTGTGGCATAACTGTATAATGATTTATTATGACAAGAGTGTTTTTTTTTATATGTATATATACAGGGTGTTTCAGAATCAAACAATGGAAAATCCAGGATGGAATGTAATAACATTGTGAAACAGAAAGTTACTACTCACCATATAGTGGAGATGCTGAGTTGCACAACAAAAAGACTGCCCCAAATGTAGCTTTTGTCCAGTAAGGCCTTCATCAAAATTGGATGACAAAAACACACACACACACACACACACACAAATGCAACTTACACACATATGACTGCTGCTGTCTCAGGCAACTGTGGCCTCAGTTGGCAGAGACTGCAGTTGTGTGTGTGTGTGTGTGTGTGTGTGTGTGTGTGTGTGTGTGTGTGTGTGTGTGTTGTCTAATTTGATGAAGGGTGTTTCAGAATGACATTTTAAAAATTTAGGGCAGGTTCCTTACAGCAAATGAAGCAGGGGAATTCTGGTAAACATGGACTTGGTTCAGATGGCTCTGAGCACTATGGGACTCAATTGCTGTGGTCATAAGTCCCCTAGAACTTAGAACTACTTAAACCTAACTAACCTAAGGACATCACACACATCCATGCCCGAGGCAGGATTCGAACCTGCGACCGTAGCGGTCGTGCCGTTCCAGACTGTAGCGCCTTTAACCGGACTCTTTAACATGCATACCTTAAGAACTATGAGCAGTTGATCATCTTCGCTACGGTGAAACACATCTCTTCTACTAACAAGTGCTCATAGCTCTTAAGGTACAGATTTAGAACCCATGTTTACTGTACCCTTTTTGTTCCATACTACCTCCTCTCAATATCTGGAAAGCAAAGAGCTTGTGGTACAAGAAGTCTGGCTCACAGTGTCAAGATTGGGAGGATGACGGTTCAAACGTATGTGTGGTCATCCTGACTTAGGTTTCCTGTGATTTCCATAAATCGCTTCAGTACAATCTTCTGCTCCATGTCTAATGGCCTCTTTGCTGACAGAACGGTAAACACTAATCTCCTCCCCCACAGTGTTGAGGACGAACAAGTGGTCATAGCTCTTAAGGTATGCACGTTGGAGTCCATGTTTACTAGGCTTTTTCCTTGTGTATATATATATGAGATCATGATATAATAGATCATTACACAAACATTTACAAGGTTATGTACTTCCAACTGGCAATATGTCAATTTTTTAAAAGGCTGCTTAACTAGTTGTAGCTAATGCTTTGCAGTAGTCTCTACACTTTTCCTGTACTGCACGTACCTCCAACTGGCAATATGTCAATTTTTTAAAAGGTAGCTTAACTAGTTGTAGCTAATGCATTGCAGTAGTCTCTACACATTTTACCTGTACTGCTGCAGTCTCTCTGTCTGTGAGTCTTACTTGGAATGCCTGCGCGCGCGCGCCTACACACACACACACACACACACACACACACACACACCCCTACCTCAACATTTCATATGTAATGTAATCCATTTATATCAAATACCAAATTTTGTTCAATAACTTAGTAACTATCAGGTGCCTGAGAATTTGGTCCTAACATAAGGATGATTCATTTGGCGAGTTTTCATTCTGTAATTGATTACGAGCAACAATAACATTTTTGATACTTTATAGCTGTGTGTTGGAAAGAGACTCAGAGCCCAGATGCCTACCTTTTGCAGCAGCACACTACTAGCCATTTGAGTACAACCATTAGATTTACTCAAAGCTTCAAATTGCCACTATTTTCTTCCCCTATCACACAAAATGTTGCATTCCTTTCAAACTTAGAAGGTATAGGGAATTCCTTTCAAACTTACAAGGTATAGTGAGGTATCATTGGTAAACCAAAGCTTAGGTTTGTCTTGTGAGTGTCTTGCTTACTGTAGTTAACTAGTTATAAATGTTCATCTACATCTACATCTACATTGATACACCGCAAGCCACCCAACGGTGTGTGGCGGAGGGCACTTTACGTGCCACTGTCATTACCTCCCTTTCCTGTTCATAAGGATTCGTACAAAAACAATAATAAACCTCACATTCCTACATCTTATCCTCCAGTCATAGCTGTTGAAAGGTATTTTTTCCAATTTTGTGTAATAAGAATCACTATTTGGTAGAAAAAGAAGACGATAAAATGCAATTGCTAACCATTATCAAGAATTTTGCTTATTAGATAGGAGCATCTGGAAAATATCAAGCAACTACAAAAAGATTGTGGTTTCAGAAACAACAGATTAATTAACTGTAAATATATTTTTAGTATTTAAATATAGTAATGGAAAGTTCTGCGAGAATGGAAATAATTTGGGAGTAAAGATGATAACTCACCAAATAGTAGAGGTGTCGAGTTATCAACAGGCACACAAACAAGATTGAAAACTTTGCTAGACTTTGGATGATTCCTTTTCGAAACAAGAGTATGTTAGAATCCTGTACACTGAGGTGATAAAAGTCATGGGATAGCAATATGCACATATACAGATAGTTGTGCTATCGCATTCACAATGTATAAGAGGGCAGTGCATTGGCGGGACAGCCATTTGTACCCAGGTGATTGATTCATGTGGAAGTGTTTCCGATGTGATAATGGCTGCAAGATAGGGATTAAGACTTTGAGTGTGGAATGGTAGTTGGAACTAGAGTTGTGGGATATTCCATTATGGAAATCATTAGGAAATTCAATAGTCTGAGGTCGACAGTGTCAAGAGTGTGCCGAGACTACCAAATTCCAGGCATTACCTCTCACTACGGACAACACTGTTGCCGACATCTGTCGCTTAATAACTGAGAGCAGTGGTGTTTGCATAGAGTTGTCAGTGCTAACAGACAAGCAACACTTCATGAACTAACTGCAAAAATCAAAATGCGATGTACGGCAAATGTACCCATTAGGACAGTGCCATGAAATTTGCCATTAATGGACTATGGCAGGATACGACCAACCCGAGTGCCTTTGTTAATAGCACGACATTGCCTGCAGCGCGTCTCCTGTGCTGGTGACAGTATCGGTTGGACACTAGATGACTGGAAAACTGTGGCCTGGCCATATGAGCCCCGATTTCAGTTGGTAACAGCTGATGATAGGGTTTGAGTGTGGTGCAGATCCCATGAATCCGTGGACCCAAGTTTTCAACAATGCCATGCAAACTGTTACTGGCTCCATTATGATGTGAGCTGTATTTGCATGGAGTGGATTGGGTTCTATGGTCCAACTGAAGCGACCATTGACAGGAAATGGTTATGTTCGGCTACTAGGGGCCCATTTGCAGCCATTCATGGACTTCCAAGTTCTCAAACAACAATGGAATATTTATGGAGGACAGCGCGCGATGTCCCCGGGCCACAAATGTATGCGCTTGGTTTGAAGAACGTTCTGGACAATTCGAGCGAGTGGTTTGGCCACCTGGATCACCCAACATGAATTCCATCGAACATTTATATGAGATGAACAATATAGGAAATGATAGATTCACTACTTAACGTAAAGACACGTTAAGTTTCAGACAGCCAGTTAAAAGACTCTTACACATCAGCTTTCGGCCCCCTTTGTCATGTGTACTTGAGATGTGCTTGCCTGTGTGAATGAATGGCGTGTGTTTCTCTTTTTGTGATGAAGGCAGTGACTGAAAGCTTGAGTGTAAGTGTCTTTTAATTGTGCCTGTCAGCAGTTAAACTTGTCATCTTTACGGTAAGTAGCAATCTGTCTTTCTGTACAATGTTGATATTCCTACCTGAAGTTTTCATTGTTTGAACATTTACGAGACTTATTAGTAGGTCAGTTTGTGCACAAAACCGTGCACCGGCTACACTTCTGCAATTATGGGCAGCTACTTGTTGAGTCGGTGCCATATCAATTTGCTGCTATACGTCGATATTAGGAGGTACCCCGGGACTCTTGTCACCTCAGTGTAGGGTCCTGCCCCAGGTTATATGTACCCTTTTCCCCACAGTCTCAGCCTCCCTCTGCTCTGTCACCTCCTCCCAATTCACTCTTCCACATCATCGTCAGCCCTCCATATCATCATCATCCTATTCTCTCTCTCTCTCTCTCTCTCTCTCTCTCTCTCTCTCTCTCTCTCTGTGTGTGTGTGTGTGTGTGTGTGTGTGTGTGTGTGTGTGTGAAAGAGGGCCCCTGTTAGAGGTATTGGCCTACAAGAGGCTCAAGAAAGATCCAACCAAGATGGTTAGGAAAATGATTTATTTGTTGAAGAGCTCAGATCTGCCAGAGGAAGTAGAGAAACAACTGTATCCCACGATGCCAGTCGTACTATGCCAGTATGGACATCCAAAATCCACAAGGAAGGAGTGCCTTTGTGGCCAGTACTTGACACAATTAACTCGCATAGTTGTGGACTGGCCAGAAATCTAGCTATTCTAAAAAGCCCTTTGTAGGGCACTGCAGTCGACTGATTTCACGAATGTTATGGTCTTGAGACCCTAGAAGGGTGACCTGCTTCTGAGCTTTGAAGTTGTTATTCTTCCTGAATGTACCTCTTGACAACTGCTTGACACTCCTGGCTCAAAACTGTGAGCATGTATTGTGGCTGGGAGATCCCCTCTGGCTGTTGGTATTGAAAATCTCTATATGGAATGCTCAAAAACTTTAAAGCACCTGTCAAAAACCCGAGTTCTTGTCCTGCTGTGGTGACAATACATCTGCGGCATGAGAACAGTGTTGGATGAGTTTCTTTATCACCTTAACAGCTTCCATCAAAACATTGCCTACGCTATGAAAGTAGAGGAGAATGGATGTCTCCTTTTCTTGGATATACTAATAATGAAGAAGGCAGACGGCACTTAAGCTATGCAAACTAGGAAGAACACCTGCACAAACCTGTATCTGTATGCAGTGAGCTTCCACCATCCAAAAGACAGGCAGACAGTGCTAGCCATCCTGGGACATAGGGCGCACCTCATCTGTAATGAAGAAAGACTCCCAAACAAGCTACAACAGCTGAAGGAAGTGTTCTGTAAAAGTGGCTACAGTGAAGTGCAGATTAGAAAGGTGTTCAGGAACACAAAAGATGCAGCAAACCGGAAAGAGTAGGAAGGATAGAAGGGACTCATCTTCCTTCCTTACTTCGGGCCAGTTTCAGCCAAATTTGCGAGGCTGTTTGGCATCAAAACCATTGTTTGACCACTGTCTAAGATGAAAGAGTTCCTTGGCTCTGCAAAAGACTGACCAAAGCTTACCTTACTGGCGATATACAGCATCTCTTGTGGATGTGGCCACTAATACATCTGGCACACACAGTACTTTATCTCAAACTGCTTTAGGGAACACATCAGGTGCGTGACTGGAACATGCAGAGAAATCAGCAGTGACAGAGCATAGCATAAACAAAGATAACATTTTTAATTTTGAGAACAAGAAGTGGCTATGACAAGCAATCAGCTATTGGGAAAGCATTATAAAGGAATCCATAGAAATATAGATCCTTGAGAATCTTGTAAATAGGAAGAAAGGTTGCCAAGTTATTTCAGCTTGAAATTTGCATTAGCGGTAATATGACAAGGGTATGCACAGCACAGTCCTGCACACAAGACATATCCTGAATGCCCATGCAGCGTTTGACTGCAGTCAACAACCGACCTGCTCCACTGCACCCCTACCCCTCTTCCCATCTACAGGCCATGAAGGATCCAGTTGCTGTCAGCCGACTGGAGGCTGTGTGCCACTAGTGTAAATATTGGGATATTTGCACTATCTCGAGACTTCACCAGATGATGACGACGACGACGACGACAATGCCACTCATGAAAACATTCAGTTCTCACTTGTCACTTAAGTATTCATAAAAGTAAATATATTTATATGGCGAATTTTCTTTACATTTGATAATATGATGTAAATATACATCCCACCATTGTGTTGCAAGTGTGAGAGCTACTTGAGATTTTGAACAAGTACAATTTGCTTTTATATCTGTGGGGTTGCCGAATGTCGTGAAATAATACCTAGGATAGCGTACAACAATTAACATTGATGACCTCTTTTATTTAAACACAACTCAGAATTCTGTTGGTAATACTAAGCTCAGTCAACTGAAAATATATTAACTGCCACATATATATTCACAGGGTTACTCAATAACTAAGGCATATATCACAGAGAGAAGACTACACAAAAATTCCATGCTGTATCCCCATAAACATTCTGCAATCATGGATTATTTATATCTTCTGCCCAGAGGAATTCCATTTTGGCACACTGTTTTAATTGCATGCCAGTGTTAAGAAAACTACAGTTGTACCATCTGTGAATTGATAAAATACATTCCTGGAAATGGAAAAAAGAACACATTGACACCGGTGTGTCAGACCCACCATACTTGCTCCGGACACTGCGAGAGGGCTGTACAAGCAATGATCACACGCACGGCACAGCGGACACACCAGGAACCGCGGTGTTGGCCGTCGAATGGCGCTAGCTGCGCAGCATTTGTGCACCGCCGCCGTCAGTGTCAGCCAGTTTGCCGTGGCATACGGAGCTCCATCGCAGTCTTTAACACTGGTAGCATGCCGCGACAGCGTGGACGTGAACCGTATGTGCAGTTGACGGACTTTGAGCGAGGGCGTATAGTGGGCATGCGGGAGGCCGGGTGGACGTACCGCCAAATTGCTCAACACGTGAGGTCTCCACAGTACATCGATGTTGTCGCCAGTGGTCGGCGGAAGGTGCACGTGCCCGTCGACCAGGGACCGGACCGCAGCGACGCACGGATGCACGCCAAGACCGTAGGATCCTACGCAGTGCCGTAGGGGACCACACCGCCACTTCCCAGCAAATTAGGGACACTGTTGCTCCTGGGGTATCGGCGAGGACCATTCGCAACCGTCTCCATGAAACTGGGCTACCGTCCCGCACACCGTTAGGCCGTCTTCCGCTCACGCCCCAACATCGTGCAGCCCGCCTCCAGTGGTGTCGCAACAGGCGTGAATGGAGGGACGAATGGAGACGTGTCGTCTTCAGCGATGAGAGTCGCTTCTGCCTTGGTGCCAATGATGGTCGTATGCGTGTTTGGCGCCGTGCAGGTGAGCGCCACAATCAGGACTGCATACGACCGAGGTACACAGGGCCAACACCCGGCATCATGGTGTGGGGAGCGATCTCCTACACTGGCCGTACACCACTGGTGATCGTCGAGGGGACACTGAATAGTGCACGGTACATCCAAACCGTCATCGAACCCATCGTTCTACCATTCCTAGACCGGCAAGGGAACTTGCTGTTCCAACAGGACAATGCACGTCCGCATGTATCCCATGCCACCCAACGTGCTCTAGAAGGTGTAAGTCAACTACCCTGGCCAGCAAGATCTCCGGACCTGTCCCCCATTGAGCATGTTTGGGACTGGATGAAGCGTCGTCTCACGCGGTCTGCACGTCCAGCACGAACGCTGGTCCAACTGAGGCGCCAGGTGGAAATGGCATGGCAAGCCGTTCCACAGGACTACATCCAGCATCTCTACGATCGTCTCCATGGGAGAATAGCAGCCTGCATTGCTGCGAAAGGTGGATATACACTGTACTAGTGCCGACATTGTGCATGCTCTGTTGCCTGCGTCTATGTGCCTGTGGTTCTGTCAGTGTGATCATGTGATGTATCTGACCCCAGGAATGTGTCAATAAAGTTTCCCCTTCCTGGGACAATGAATTCACGGTGTTCTTATTTCAATTTCCAGGAGTGTAGTTTTCATCCAGTAGGTGTAAGAGAACTTCAAATGTTGTGTCATTGTTTCAAGAAGAAAATGGGAGGCCTTACTTTCTGAATAATTGACAGCTATTTTTGTTACTTTTTTTGGCTACCCCACTATAACAAACTACATATGTTAGAGATTATAATAAAATTTTCGCTCCAAAATGTTGCCATTGATATATTAATAAAAATAAATAAATTTAAATACTATTAGCTACATTAACAAACATAGTTAACAGAAAATTTACCCTAGATTAGTCTTATGTTTTACAAATCCTCCAAGCCAGATGTTAGGTAACCTACCGTGTGTTGCAGAGAATATATCTGTACAAAATTTGATTATTTGTCTTGGCATTAAAGTCATTAAAAATAACTCTAACTGAAGCATTGTACTAACAAGGGAACCTCCCATCGCACCCCCCTCAGATTTAGTTATAAGTTGGCACAGTGGATAGGCCTTGAAAAACTGAACACAGATCAATCGAGAAAACAGGAATAAGTTGTGTGGAACGATGAAAAAAATAAGCAAAATATACAAACTGAGTAGTCCATGCTGAAGATAGGCGACATCATGAAGGATATAAGCTCAAGAGCGCCGTGGTCCCGTGGTTAGCGTGAGCACCTGCGGAGTGAGAGGTCCTTGGTTCAAGTCTTCGCTCGAGTGAAAATTTTACTTTTTTTATTTTCGCAAAGTTATGATCTGTCCGTTCGTTCATTGATTTCTCTGTTCACTGTAATAAGTTTAGTGTGTGTGTTTTGCGACCGCACCGCAAAACAGTGTGATTAGTAGACAAAAGGACATGCCTCTCCAATGGGAACCGAAAACATTTGATCGCAAGGTCATAGGTCAAAACCTCTGATATATTCTATACGACACTGGTGACGGCATGTGCGTTGCAAGACAGGAATATGTTGTCGACCCACCTAACTTGTACACTTGGCGAATGGGTAAAAAGAATCTTCTACTTTGCCCGATTTAGCTTTTCTTGTGGATGTGATAATCACTCCAAAAAAGTGATGAAAAGATAAGAGTTTGTCAGATAACAATTGTCTGAAAATAAAAAATCAAACTTTTCACTCGAGGGAAGATTCGAACCAAGGACCTCTCGTTCCGCAGCTCCTGACGCTAACCATGGGACCATGGAGCTCCTGAGCTCATACGGTCCATGATGTTGCCTATCTTGCCGTGGATTACTCATTTTGTATATTTTGCTTATTTTTTTCATAGTTCCACGCAACTTCTTCCTGTTTTCTCGATTGATCTATGTTCAGTTTTTCAAGGCCTATCCACTGTGCCAACTTATAACTAAATCTGAGGTGGGTGCGATGGGGAGGTTCCCTTGTAAGTAATTGCCATAAATGCTGAACTAAAAAATCACAATGGTTGGTGAATAAAAATTGTCCTCAGCTTCAAGTAAGCAAACAGAAAATTGATTTTACAAATCACAGAAGGGTAATTTCGGTTTTGTTTTTTCTTTTGTTTCATTATGTTCATGAAGAGAAAGAGTCCATAATTGAGTCAGATCTGATGGAGGGTCTGAAGGACAAGGAGTCACATGAAAATTTGACAGGTAAGATGCAACCTGAATTGTATTTTAAGTTCATTCTCATCTATTTTCTGCTGTGGTTTCTTTGTCTAGTCTCTTCTCTATTCTTTTAATTTCTATTTGTATTATTATTATTATTATTATTATTATTATTATTATTATTATTATTATTAAGTTGGGAATTCATACAACACATGGCATTAACTTTCGCTATTCATTCCTCGTGTATGCGGAATACCACACCACCCATAGTAGTTCACAGGATATATGTTATGTGTAAGATGTTAGGCATAGAGGACACAGAAATATATGACATTTGGTTTGTGGTTCTCGACAACACAATTTACTTCATCTGCGTAACAGTGTCATTTCCTCACGTTATTCCTGGATCACACCATTCTCATCATTGCATTTTGAGTGCCTATCATACCAGCTAACTTTCGTTATGTCTGGTGGTAACTGCTTGACTCTTGTCAACGATCTGTCAAAATGAAATGTTATCCTCTTCCACTGTTCTTTCTTTGTCTCATGAGATGCGATGATGAGTTTTTTAAGTTAATGCAGCTTGCTTCTTTGGGTCATAAGCTATTGTAGAAGAGGGATCTAGTCATGCTGTGGGTGGGCTGTTCATTTCAGATAAATCTTTCTTTGAAGGTAAGATGTTCAACGTTGGTGGGCTACGTAATGTTTCTCTTCAAATATCGTCTCTCTGATGGGATATTTGTTAGGTGTCCCCAGTTAGTAGAATACTGTCAAACACCAGTACAGTGTTCACTTAAGAAAAGGAGTTTCCCCACACTTCTTCTGAAGAAGTGGAATTATTAGATAAAATTTTCTGACTACTATCGATGGGTCATCATAATCGGATATGTAGTGACAGAAGGCATAGAAAGAGAGGGGAATGTTTAAAAATACGTTATTGTTGTGACACAGAGCTAGCTTCCTGGCTGCTGTTTGCATTCCTTGCACACAATGGCAGGGTATTTACATCCTTGATGAAGGGAAGCTACGATGCCAGATGCCTATAGCCATCTTCTCTATTGAAATTGCTCCCTTTCTAAGAAATCTCAACCACTTTCCTTCTATAAATATTACTTTTCTGGGCTAGTACTACTATGCTTTTGAAATATACATCTTGGCTGCAGTTTTCCTGATATTGCACTGCCACAGATTTCATACTTTCTTGAAACACATCTGACATTCACACTTGTTGTTCTGATGTCTCCTCCCAATTTTGGCTATAAATACTTTACCACAGTCACACATCAATTCACAGATCCCCCCCCCCCGCCGCCCAATGTGGGCATTGTCAGGTGCATCCGTTTTGTGAAAGTTTTATATTTTGTTGTGACTGAACAAATACAGGAAAACTGCTTTTTATATGTGAAAATGATGCTGATCTTTGACTGTTCAGCTAAACAGGAAAACCTGAATATCTTGAAGACTATTCCAGTGAAGGGATCGATGTGTTGCTCATGTGAGAAGTTGTCTGCATTACATCCATCTGATTTTGTGTTGATACCCCTGTACTCGGCTAACCAGAAACACTGTTCATCATGCCGCCACACTTTGCTAATTCCGACTATCTTGATCTTCAACATATACATTTATATTTTCAAGTTCTCAAACCTACCTACCCAATTAAAGTGAATTAACATGCTTCAGTCAGTACAAGGCCAGTTTTGCTTTTTACCCAAGAGGATGCAATGTTAATGAAACTGTGTTGCGTCTTGCCACCTCGTCTTGTATAGAGGGTGCCTAACAAATGCAGCCTTCTTGGAATGCTATACAAGAGTTCAAGCAAATAACATTAGTAGTTTTATTTCTATAAAGCAAATTGACAATACTTCACTTGTATTTACAAAGGTGTCACAAATATTGGGTGACATACAACATAAGTCCGAGTTCTTGCTATATACAATGTTCCTGCAAGTTGACACGTCACTGATAACTGATCTGTGAGTGCCGGTCTACAACTGTGTCTATATCGTCCACTGATGTCCATATGCAGAGCTGATCTGAGCAGCCGAGGCTGGCAGGAGCGCTTATATTCACTTCGGCTCGAGGGCGCTCCTGTCATGGTGCAGTCCTATTCTGTGCACCAGTGGCCGATGTCGTTTCAAAGCCTCCTCTGTTCTTCCGTTTTTTTTTTTTTCTTCATTTCGGCACTTATGGCTATGCCGGAACGTCCCCCCCCCCCCCCCCCACCCCATCCCTCCCCCAAAGCGATAAACCATCGTTTAGGGAGTGTGACCATGGCAAGGGATGCAGGCTTGTGGGCGCTGTGTCAGGCAGGAAGCCGTGGCTGCAGGGGACATCAAGCTTCTGGCTGTACCCCACCATCTGGCCTGTGCTCTGGCTGGCGGAAACATCCCCTGGAAAACAACCAGTAGGGTATGCGTCCACCTCCTGCTGCCATAAACCAGATGAATAAGGCGGCGACTGCTGATGTGTTGGCAGTTCCAGCTCCATCTCCATGACAAGAGGAGGTGAAGGCTCCATCTCCATCTCCATGGCGTCATCCTGTGGTGTCGTGTTGACACCCTCTGACAGCCGCTGTGGCCGTGCTGTCCTCTGGACCCATGAATCTGGGGGAAGAGAGACTGAAAGATCATTGTGTACACGACAGAGGCAAAGTTGAATCTGATGGAGGTGCTGCAAGACATCGGGACCTGAAAGACGATACACTATGTGATCAAAAGTACCCGGACACCCCCAAAAACATACGTTTTTCATATTAGGTGCATTGTGCTGCCACCTACTGCCAGGCACTCCATATCAGCGACCTCAGTAGTAATTAGGCATCGTGAGAGAGCAGAATGGGGTGTTCCGTGGAACTCACGGACTTAGAACGTGGTCAGGCGGTTGGTGGGTGTCACGTGTGTCATACAACTGTACGTGAGATTTCCACACTCCTAAACATCTCTAGGTCCATTGTTTCCGATGTGATAGTGAAGTGGATACGTGAAGGGGCACGTACTGCACAATAGCATACAGGACGATCTCATGTGTTGACTGATAGGAGACTGTCGACAGTTGCAGAGGGTCTTAATGTGTAATAGGCAGACATTTATCCAGACTATCGCACAGGAATTCCAAACTGCATCAGGATTCACTGCAAGTACTATGACAGTTAGGCAGGAGGTGAGAAAACTTGGGTTTCATGGTCGAGTGGTTACTCATATGCCACACATCACACCAGTAAATACCAAGCGACACAATGCTTGGTGTAAGAAGTGTAAATGTTGGATGATTGAACAGTGGAAAAACATTGTGTGGAGTGACGATTCATGGTACACAATGTGGTGATCCGATGGCATGGTGTGGGTATGGTGAATGCCCGGTGAACATCATCTGCAACCATGTGTTGAGCCAACTGTAAAATTTGGAGGCGGTGGTGTTATGGTGTGGTCGTTTTTCTCATGGGAGGGGCTTGCAACCCTTATTTTTGCATGGCACTATGGCAGTGCAGGCCTAAGTTGATGTTTTACGCATCTTCTTGCTTCCTGCTGTGCAGTTCGGTGATGGTGATTGCATCTTTCAACATGATTGAGCACCTGTTCATAATGCACGGCCTGTGGCAAAGTGGTTACATGACAGTAACATCCGTGTAATGGACTGGCCTGCACAGAGTCCTGACCTGAATCCTATAGAACACCTTTGGGATGTTTTGGAATGCCAAGTTTGTGCCAGGCCTCACCAACCTACAACGATACCTTTCCTCAGTGCAGCACTCCGTGAAAAATGGGCTGCCATTCCCCAAGAAACCTTCCAGGCCCTGACTGAACGTATGCCTGTGAGAGTGGAAGCTGTCACGAAGGCTAAGGGTGGGCCAACACCAAATTGAATTCCAGCATTACCGGTGGAGGGTGCCATGAACTTGTTATTCTTTTTAGCCAGGTGTCCAGATACTTTTGATCACATAGTGTACATGCAAGTGTAAAGTCAACATACTATCTTGCCTCGCGTCCACCGTCTGCTGCTGCTGCTGCTGCTGCTAAGAACCCTGTAAAAGACAATATCGTGTGGCGCAAAGTGATCGTTGCAGCCTTCCTTCAGTGACAGATGCTGAGGAAGGTGGAGCAGCATTTGATGGCGGCGACCGCTAAGCAATTCCGCTGGCAATGGTGTGTGCGAACAATATGAGGTGAGAAACAGTTGCAATATTTGATCCCTGGTGTGTACGGAGCGAAATTTGGCCATCTGCTGCTTGAATGTTCAGACAAAACGTTCCGCTTCACTGTTTGTGGATGGAACGGTGCACTAGTTAATGCTGTATGCCATTGCATTTACAGAATGATTCAAACACCAGTGACGTGAACTGAGGTCCGTTGTCTGATGCTGTTACTTCAGCTAAACCTTCTAGGCAAAAAAGCAATGACAACACCTGAATTGTGCTACGTCATGTTGTCGAGTTCATTGGCACAGCAAAAGGAAACTTGCTATATGAGTCAACCACAATCAACCAACAGGTGTTCCAAAAATGTCCCACAAAGTCTGTGTGCACACATTGCCATGGCGATTGCAACTTAGGCTAAGCAGATAATTTTTGTGCGCATGTGTGACACTGTGACATCACCTGTTCTATTTGGGCGTCCATACCCTGCCAAGTACAGTGTCAATGTGCTGTCTCATACAAACAATCTCCCAGTGTCCTTGGTGAAGTAACTGCAACACTTCTTATTGCAAAGCTTTAGGGATCAACACACGTGACTGTCCATTATCATTTTGAACAAGAATCACACCTTTCTGTATAGTGAGGCTATGCCGACGTGCAAAATATTGGCACACTACAGAGTTCTTTATGCAGTGCAAGGAACGAGGTCAAGATGTGCGAATATAATTGAGCAAAATGTTCAAATCTGAATCAGCTTCTGTAGCCTGTGCAATTTTCTTATAGTTCAGCAGAAGAGACTGAAGCAATTCAGAATCCTGGGCATCAATGTGACAACAAGATGCAGCAGAAGCGTCAAAGTCTGTATCAGGGCCAATCGGAAGACATGAAAGCGTGTCTGCGTTACTATGTTGAGCTGTCAGACGATACACACTCTCGTACTGGTATTGAAACAACAAAACCCATCTTTGCAATTTTTGGGCAGTTTGTACAGGAATGGGTTTCGTCGGATGAAACAATGACTGCAAAGGCTTGTGATCCATTGCTAAGTAGATTTTCTGCCATACAAATAGTGGTGAAATTTGTGACACTGTACACAATAGCCAATGTCTCTTTTTCAATTTGTGAAAAGTTACACTGAGCTTTGAACAACACTTTTGATGCAAAAGTAAGAGGCCTGTCTTTATCACCAATTCTGTGCAAATGCACTGCACCAATTCTGTAAGAGGAAGCGTCGACTTGCAATACAACTAGTTTTTCAGGATCAAAGTGAACTATGTAGTGATCACTGAGCAATGCATCTTTAAGTTTTTGAAAAGCTACTAGGCACTCATCTGTCCAAACAAAAGGGACATTCTTGTTACGCAAGCGATGCAATGGAGCTGCGATTTGTGCAGCATTTGGTATGAACCAAATATAATATTTCATTTTCCCTAAAACTGATGGCAATTCTGTGAAATTGTGAGGAACTGGCAAATCTCGCATGGCTGACAAATGCGACTGAAGAGGATGTACATCTTGGCTGTTTATGAGATGACCAAGATACTGCAGTTCAGGTTTAAAAAAAAAATAGCACTTGTCCAGTCTACACTTTAGTCCTGATTCAGATAACACACAAAACAAAGCACTTAAATTTGCAATATGTTCTTCAGGTGTACGACCTGCTATGGCAGTGTCGTCCAAATAGTTTGAAATGTTCGGCAATTGAGCAGTCAGCTGTTCCAAATACCGTTGGAAAATGGCGGGTGTGTAACACTGAGCTTGTTGTGAGGGGCAGTCTTGGTGTTTGTGCTGTGAATAACACCTAGGGCAAGACTTTATTCTGTTTGCCTGTGTAGTGAACTGCTTATGCGGCGTGGAAGGTTGTTTACTCGGCGTGGCTAGCGCTCGCTGCCAGTATGGAATGGGGCTATAGCAACTATGGACTCAACCTGGCAAATGTATGAGCCGACAAGACTCCAGAATAGTACTGATCTAGAGTTTGCACTACCTGCTGAAATGATGGTTAGGACTGTTTCAAAATTTGTTCTCTGAGTTTGACATCGTGTACATTGTACACGATCGCATCA
Source organism: Schistocerca serialis cubense (assembly GCF_023864345.2). Lineage (NCBI taxonomy): Eukaryota > Metazoa > Arthropoda > Insecta > Orthoptera > Acrididae > Schistocerca > Schistocerca serialis. The sequence continues at coordinate 894,831,553 of NC_064640.1, forward strand.
CGCAACATAACATCTGAATATAAAGCACTGCAAGCACATCTGAATTTACATTTCCTTGTCATACCCTGCAAATCTGTTACCCACTCGCAATAAGTTTGTTCTGACAGTTTTTTGCAATTAAGGAATTGGTACCTAGGTGCTACCATATTCACTTGTTGGTCATAATAGTTAGTTGGGGACTATACTACTTGGCCATAAGACAGTTCACTTGGAGTGGTGTTAGGATATAACTTCTGGAAAAATCTGAACACTGATCTTCCTACCGTTAGTAGATAGGGAAGTTTCACAGTACTTGCAACATTGTGGACAAGTAAATGTGCCTTGAACTGTGATAACCACTCAAGCCATTCTCTTCTTGGTCATGAAACTGTCGAAAAGGTGGTGTAGCAACTGCAGTAGGTGGTGCTTCTGTCGGGTGTGCAGCCTTGGCCAGTAGTTGCTGCACCGTGTTGAGTAGTGCAGGAATGGCATCTAACGCTTGCGGCTGTGGCGCTTCAGCAGGGGGTGGGACAGGATTAGTGGGCATATTGGAGGACACAAATGTAAAAAATTAAAAGGCAAGCAATCTAAATAATTTCAAAATCAAAGAAATTTTCTACAGCACCCACCTGAAAACACGGATCAGCAAAAACGACAAGAAGCTGTTAGAGCAATATGTGCTCCCCCAAAGTAAAGACGAGAGAATGAAGGTGCCAGCACAAAAAACATACATATTTCTGTGGCTGTTGGCACGTAGCTCGCTTGAAGACTTGTTGCAAGTTGTTGGGTCTTGCCCACTCATCTCGTATAGAGGGTGCCTAAGGAATGCTGTGTTCTCGGAATGCTATACAATAATCCAGGCAAATAACATTAGAAGTTTTATTTCTATGAAGCAAATTGACAATACTTAACTTGTATTTACAATGGTGTCGCAAACGATGGGTGACCTACAACATAAGTTCAAGTTATTGCTATACAAAAGTTTCCTGCAAGTTGACACACAACACTGATAACTGATCTGGGAGTGCCGGTCTACAACTGTGTCTATACTGTCCACTAATGCCCATATAGAGAGCCGATCTGAGCGGCCGAGGCTGGCAGGAGGGGCGCTTACGTCCACTTCGGCTTAAGGGTGCTCCTGTTGTGGTGCAGTCCTAATCTGCACACCATTGGCTGACGTCGTTTTAGCGCCTTCTCTGGTCTTCCATTCTTTGTCGTCGTTCCAGTGCTTATGGTTACGCCAGAACAAACTATATAGTAGAGCTGCTTGTCCCCAGGAAATAAAACAGCTGCTGTACTCCTTTGTATTCAGCTGTGCTGTGCTACAGACACAGCAGGGCCTGTTGGCTACTGTTAAGTCCGTTAGTCATACAGACTGTTATTCCTGCAACCACCAAGAAAGTTGCTGACCATCATAAAGAATCTCTCCATAGAATGCCCGCCGAAATGGTTGAACCTGCTGCATGTGTAACTATGTAAGTGGCTCACACAAGCCATGCCACAGTGTTACAAGCAATGGTTTGTTGGGTTTATTTCCTTAACACTGAAATGGTTGATGAAATTTGGTGATGGTCACAAGCTTGTGTGTGTGAGTCAATACTGAAATTATGAAAACAGTGTATGTTTTTACAATAAGTGCAATTTGAACTTCCCATCTCTTTGACTCGGACCCCCAACCCCATTTCCCTTGCTCAAGACATCTCACCTGATTACCCAGCCCCCCCTCCCCCCCAAATTGCTCCTTCCATTCTCTCAGTCCTCCCCCCACCCCCACCCTGCAAGAAAATGGCTGATCCATTCTACCCTACACCAGGTTCCCTGGAATTGGCTGACACTTACCTGGCTTATCCCCCCCCCCCCCCCCCGACACACACACACACACACACACACACACACACACACACACACACACACACACCTCTAAGTTTTTCCCCACTCACTCCTATCTCCACAATCTCCCCCCCCCCCCCCCCCCCCCCCCCCCCCCCCAATCTCTCTCTCTCTCTCTCTCTCTCTCTCTCTCTCTCTCTCTCTCTCTCTCTCTGTGTGTGTGTGTGTGTGTGTGTGTGTGTGTGTGTGTGTGTGTGTGTGTGTGTGTGTGTGTGTGTGTGTGTGTGTGTGTGTGAGAGAGAGAGAGAGAGAGAGAGAGAGAGAGAGAGAGAGAGAGAGTGCGCGCGCGCGCACGCACGCTAGGCATGTGTCCTTCCAGCCCTACTTATTCCTATCCCTTACCATTGCTGGTATGTTTTCCTCCCTTGTGCTGTCCATATTGGGACTCTTTTCCAGCCCCTTCCTTCACTATATCATTAGAGCCTTCTCCATTCCTTTCCCATGTGTAGTATGGTTTTGTTCCAACCTTCTACTGTTGGTTTATTATGTTCTTTTCAATATGTAAGTGTATGTTTGTATTGTCTTTAGATAGATTGCTTTCAATAGTTTTTTTGCAGAGTTTCTAAGTGTGTTACAAATCCACAGGTGCTGCAGATGTCCAGCCATCTTTGCGTGAAAAAAGTGTGTCAAAAGAGATTGAAAATCTGACACAAAGTAAGTTGTGTACCTGATATTATTTAATGGTCTGAACTATCACTTTGCAAGTGGACTGGGTAGTTGCTACTTGCGTCTATTGTTTGTCAACCCAGTCATGATTTCTGCAATTTCGTTATTAAAATTGTAGTAGTCAAGCCATCGCATTTCTCTTAGCAGACTGAATAAAATCTCGTTTTTCATCATATACTCTTTCAATCTCTCGGATACATTTTTAGTTGGTAGGCATATATATTTTTTCTGTCATTGGTCTTGGTTTTGTGTCAATCTTCGCAGTGGCAACCAATTTACTATGTGCTTCATGGTAGTTTATCTGGATTCATGTTTTCTTGTTCATTGTGAGGCCTACTCCTGCATTATATGTATCTGGTTTTGTTTTGAGATCCCAGTACTCACATAACCAGAAACCTGTCCTTCCTGCTGCTGCACTTCGCCAATTTCTACTATATAAACCTTCGTCCTCAAGGGCCCAGCATTCATTTGCTGGATACAGGCTTGGCCACCCTGGGGAATGGTAAGTACCGCCAGTCCTGTTTTCACCATAAGCTCTGGGCATGCTTCAGTGACCACCATGTGGTGTGACGGTGGAACATTGTGTGTGACAGGGAATGGGGATCTTAGCTTGACCGTCCAGATTGTGAGGATGGCCAAAACCTCTATAAAAAACCTCCAATCTCAAGACGTGCTGCATGCTGATGAGATGCATGGCTGTTGATGTGAAACAGTCATTAGTGGGCAACCTCTGGGGAACCTGGAGTTACATAAGGCCTACCTAGACACACAGGGCTCTATCCAGATAGACTTTTCTTTCCCTAGCTGCTTGATAGAACCTTCAAAATTCTGTCCTCCTCCCAGTGGAAAGGGTGGGCCGCTGGTAGGTACTAACATCCAATACAATGAGCGGGCTCGTGTAGCCAGTCCTCCTGGCTCAGGAGTTCCTTCCAAAAATTTTGTCTGTAGTAACAGAATGGATGCTGGTAATCAGAATGTCTTTAATACTGGAAAGGAAAGAGGATAGCTTCAAGAAAGTTTTGCCTTTCTATATTCATAAAGGCTTCGAAGGCATTACTAGCACTTTAAAATTAGTCAAGCAATTGTGTTATTGGTGACTGCTGGTAGAAACTTCTAGTTCCCAACAAGTTAAGATCCTGGAGAAAGCTCAATGCCTTCGGGAACATGCTCTTTAAACTGAGATACACACCACCTTGAATTACAGCAAACGTGTCAGGACATGCAGTGATCTGGTGGACGTTCCCAAGGAGGAATTGAACGATGAGTGGGCTCCAGAAGGTATAATTGACATGCGTGCAAAACTTTGTGAAGAGGGTAGAGGGGGATCTTCTGAAATCCATCTCCTTTATCGTGACATTCAATAGCACGAAACTTCTTGAGCACATTAAGGCAGGTTTTGTTTACCTAAGCATGAGGCCTTATGTCCCAAACCCAATGCGCCCTTTTAAATACCAGTGGTGTGGTGATACTACTCTTGAGTGTCATGAAGATATCAATTGTGACAAATTTGGTAAGGTTGCCCATGAAGGAGTCACTTGTTCACCTCCTTTGAAGTCTGTGAATTGCACTGGGATTCAGCCTGGCTGGAGTTGTGACTGCAGCATGTATCTTGAAGAACAAAAGATACAAAAGCTTAAGACTATGAAGTGCATCTACTATGGTGCGGCCAAAGAGATGTACAAGGCCATGTTGCCCCAAACAGTCACTACCTTGTTTGCTTGAGTTCTTAAACAGCCAGTGCAGAAAGCCAATACTGTTACATGAATTGATGTTACTACTGGCAGTACTAGTACCTGCATTTGTCAATTCACTAGTGCTGCTGCAGTTATATTGAAGCCTGTCCCTCCCCCAAGAACATCAGAAAAGGCTATGGCTGCCGACATTGCATGGGTCCTTGCTCCTCCAAAGATTGTCTGGCCCATCGTCCAGCACTGCCACTACCATTACCACAGTTGTTGCTCCGAATCCTCCTCAGACAAAGAAGTCAAAGTTGAAGGTGAAGAAGCACCCACTGACGGAGATGGGAAATACATAATCCAATGATGTGACATCATCCTCTCTGATGTCTCTCTCGACTCTTCTTCAGAGGTGATGGACCTTCATGGCAGTCTAGGGCAATCATCTTGCCTCAAGGCTGAGCATCCAACTGTTGCGGGCTCCCCTCCTTGACAAAAATTCTTGGATGATTGTGCTACACCCATGATAGATGCACCCATCCTACAGCAGAACACTATTGGGTTCAGGACAGATCTGGAGGAACTGAAACTCCTGGTACAGGAATGCCCTGTGTGCTTGTGTATGCAGGAAATGCATTTTAAAACTTCTGATGGCCCTGTACTACAGGTGTATACCCTCTTACCACAAGGACAACCTGACTGGGGGAAGGCAGAAGGGAGGGGTCACTGTGTTTGTCAATAATGCACGTCAGACCTCTAATCTCCCACTGGCTACTGACCTACAAGTAGTTGCAGCTGAAATCCACGTGTATCAGAGGATGACTGTTTGCTCACTTTAGGCCCACAAGATACAGTAGACTCTGAGGCTCTCATAGATTGTATGGAATAACTCTCCCGACCATTTCTTCTACTGGAAGATTTCAATGCCCATCATTTCTTGTGGGGCTCAACCTCTATTTGCCTTCAGGGTTATGTTTTGAAGAGCCTCATGATGTCTCATGAGCTGTGTGTCCTCAACTCAGGTACTCCCACTCATTTCTGTGCTGCTACTGGGTCTTTTTCGGCTATTGATTTCTCTCTAAATTCTCCAGCCCTAGTGGACTCTGTTCAGTGGGAAGTCATTGACAACCTTCATTTCAGTGAACACTTCCCACTCTGCATTCATCTAGTGGCTGGAACATTACCTGCACAGAAGCCACCAAAATGGATCGTCAGCAGGACTATCTGGCTATTGTTCCAAAAGCTAGCCACGTTTGAACACTGCAACAGTGTCCAGAAACAGGTGGACCACATCACAGTGTGATGTATCATGATACTGACTTATCCATCCCATAGTCCTCAGGTCATCTTAGGAGGCAACCTGTTCCTTGATGGACTAGTGAGCACTGCTCAGCAATCTGGAACAGGCTTGCGGCTCTTCGACAGTTTAAGTACACCCCAACAGCAGACAACCTCACAGCCTTTCACGTTGTGAGAGCCAAGGCTCGATGCATCATTAAGGAGAGCAACAACAGACAACTTCACAGCCTTTTGGGTTGCGAGAGCCGAGGCTCCATGTGTCATTAAGGAGACCAAGAAAAGGCCATGGCAGGCATTCCTGGAGTCCATCAACCATCCCCCTTCTTCACTGATAGCAGCAGTGCTGAAATAGGTGCGTCTCCAATCAACGCCCGGAGACATCGCTCAGATGATGGCAGAGCATTTTGCAGTGATTACTGTCTGTGCCAGCCAAGATCCAGTGTTTTGCCCCAACCATGCGACTGCAGAGAAGTGCAAGTTGAACTTCAGCTACCACAATTCTGAGTCTTACAACTGCCCTTTCTCCATGTGGGAGCTGGAATCAGCACTGTCTGAGATTCTGCACCTGGTCACAACCAAATCCGTTACTGTGTGCTTTAACATTTGCCAGCAGCTTCACAGGAAATCCTCCTGGAATGTTTTGATTTTATATGGCAGACAAGCAACTTTCCCAACTTTCGGAGAGAGGCAATTCTGATACCTCTCCTCAAACCAGGAGAGCACTGCATGTGTCCCAGTAGTTACCGGATCTTCATCTTAATGAGCTATGTAGGAATGGAGCAAATGGTGAACCATCGTGTGGAGTCCGGTGATTTCGGTCCATTGTCAACAATCTGACCCTACTAGAGGTGGCTGTTTTCCTACATAAACAGCACTGTCGTGACATATTCTTTGATATCAGTAAGATGTATGACACTACTTGGAGACACAATATTCTCGTGTGACTCCATCAGTGGGGCTCTCATGGCCACCTCCCCATTTTCATATGGTCCTTCCTGTGTAAGCGCTCTTCTAGGTCTCGAGTTGGTGGCGTGCTGTTGGATCATTTTGAGCACCAGAGTAGTGTTCCTCAGGGTAGCGTCTTGGACGTTGTCCTCTTTTCCACAACCATAAACAGTATCGCTTCTGTGATAAGAAGTCCTGTATACTGATACTTGTTTGCATATGATTTTACCTTTACCTTTGTCTGTATCACCTCCACTTTTGCAACAGTGACCAGTCAGTCGCAACTTACTGTGCAGAAGTTAGAGGAGTGGGCTGGAAAGGTGGGTTTTCAGATAAGTGTGCGTGCATGTGTGTGTGTGTGTGTGTGTGTGTGTGTGTGTGCGCGCACGCATTTTAATCATCCTCGTTGTATTTTTAATTCACCTGACTTGCAGATGAGGGACACCATTCTAAATTTTAAACTCTCATTGAGGTTTCTGGACCTTATTTTTTACTCCAAATTGTTGTGGTTACCGCACCTGAGAGAGCTGAAAGCCAGAATCCAGAATATTATAAAGTGCTTTAGCCACAGGTCTTGGGGAGCAGAGGGCACTTCTGCTCCAGTGTTATAGGGCTTTTGTGCATTCATGGCTAGACTATGGATGTGTGCAGTTTATTGGTCAGTAAGGCCTTCTTATCTGAAGATTATTGACGCTATCCATCATGAGGGGATTTGACTGGCCACAGGTGCCTACAGGCCTCTATGCTGAGGCTGGGGAACTGCCACTCTTCGTCGATGGAAGTTTCTCATGGTGCATCACTCTTGTATGTTTCTTGCAGTTATGACTTTACCTGCATACCATACTGTTGTTTATCCACCTCTGGAATGCCTTTTCTCCAGTGTCCACGAGCAACAATGCCATTTGGGATCTGTGTGCAGTGTGTGCTGGAGTCACTTGGTGTGGAACACACACACCACCATTCTGGGATTTTAACTGCCTGCCACCACGGTTACACCAGAGGTCCAGAGTAATTTTAAATTTGGTTGTTTTCTCTGATCGCGTCCTCAAGGGCCGACTGCCTTGAGACTTTACCATTTTCGACGCAAATTATATGCGATCTTCCAGGCACTGGAGCAGAAGGCATGTGCTTCAGGTGCTAAATTCCTTGTCTGTTCTGATTCTCTGAGTGCTCTTCACTCTCTACAATGCTTTTACCCAGCAGATAAAGCAGTCCTGAATATCCAGGATGCTCTCTTCAGCCAGGGAAGGTTTCTTTCTGTTGGGTACCATGGCACATGGGTATTGCGGGGAAAGAAAGGGCAGAGGTAGCAGCCAAGAAGGCATGTTGTGGTCCTCCTCCTCCTATTTAAGTGTGCCATCCCCCTGCATACTATCGTCTTGCTGTTGCAATACAGAGTCATGTGTTGATGGGAGGAGGAGTCGCTGAAAGTGACAGATAATAAGCTGCATACAGTAAAGCCCACTATGTGGCCATGGCATACCTCCTTTCAGCTACAAAGACAGGATGCAGTCCTCCTTAGTCATCTTCACATAAGCCACAGTCCTCCTATACATGACGTTTTGATCCGGCGTGACGACCGTCTAATGTGTGGTGCTTGTGGCGTACAGACCACTGTCGGCCACATTTTAATACACTCTTTTATTTTTGGACCAAAGGGCAGCAGCAGATTTGCTGCAGATCTGCCCTCTACTTTAAGTGACATTCAAACAAATGTAGTGAGGCTTTTAAGGGTTTGTAATTTCTCCAACTTGTTTCCAGTAATTTTAGGGAGATGTTCTTAATGAGGGTGAATGGCTCACCTATGTTTTTTTGTAAATTGTTAGCCAGTCACATATCCCTGTGCCATTGTTTTAGATCTGCTGTCTTATTTTTCCTTTTGTTTTCTTCCCAGGTGTAGTATCTGCTGCTATTTCTCCTTTGTTTTACGGCATGTGATATGAAGTGCTTGTGTGGATCAACACGAGTGCTGGAGTGAGTGAGTGAGTGTGCCAAAGTTTGTAGCACTTTTATCCATATTCAATTCTGTTAATATTTGTGAGGTCACTGACAACTTCCCCATTTACATGCTTCAATCCACAGTGACAGATTTGTTATTTTTATGATTATGACATCATTCTGTTTCATGCCTGGAGATTTGAAAGGAGTGACTATTTTACCTCAGGAATATTTTACCCAAGGCATTGCCATGATGTTTAGACCATACAGTAGAACTGCATGCCCCAGGGCCTAAAATCAGCTGCCGTTCTCCTATACAGTTAGTTGGTTAGTTACTTGTTCCATAAATCAATAGAACAGCTATTCACACCATGGGTGGTTGCTGAGTTATGGGAATATTTTAGGCCATTGCGGAGAGAGTAGATGTGAGAGAGGAAATGCTGACATAATCCACGATTGGTGTTGCCAGCACAACCATTACTGCTAGGTTGTGGCAGCAAAGGAAAAACAGTAAAGTCGACGTGAAGTATTCCAGACTGAGCCAATATGTGACAAAGATGCCCAGCTGCCACCTTTTCTTGCATAACTTATAACTTGGTCTCATTTTTTGAATGTATTTCTGATGTACTGTAATCAGCAACAAGATTGATTGTCCACCTTTGAAATTCAAACACTGAGTCTCAAAGAGTGTGCTTGGTCAGAATTAAGGAAATGGCCATTTACAGCTAGTGAGCTTTTATTGGCTGGCGACTTGCTATGTTATCCAACAGCCAGCGCAGCCACCACACTAACACGTAATAAGTTTACAGACCAAAGCCTATGAAACATTTGAAATTCATAAAATATTGTATTATAAAGTATAAACAGGCACAGAAGGTATAAATCAAAGTCGGTGTGAGAATTTCATTCCTCTCCTCCTAAATAGCAATTTTACCAACACTCATAACATCAACTGAAATAACCAAATTGCAAATCCGTAAACAAATGAGAAAGAAATTTCAAATTTTTATGTTGTATAATAGACATATTAGGAAAAGCAGTGGGTTTTGCCACTAGTAATACTGTAGGGTATGTAATTTAAAAGACTGTAACTTTTGCTAATGATGTAAGGGGTTATTGAGCTATTCCCCAACACACTACGGCCTCAAATTATACCTTAAAACACATAGTTTTGAGAGTTCTTTTATTTTATGTCTGCCTCATAAATAACAAAAATTTATAGCCTACATAGTGAAATAAACTGAAAACACTGGAATACGGTGAAAATTGCCAGATGGTAAGATCTCAGATGTTTGTAACATCTTGCATGTTTGTTTTCCACTTGCAGCCAGACATAACACTAATGCAGTGGCTTCTAGCATATACGGTGATAAACAACAAACTTTCTTGGTGCCATGTTCCAGTGTACAGCTAATGTGACCGGTGTGTAGAGAACTGAGTGACCACGGCTTCCACTTATGTTCAGTTTGTATAGTTATACCTTGTACGCCCTTTACTACTGTATATTAATTTTACTTACAGTAGATCTGCTCAGAGCCTGTCGACAGAATCTGGAATGTATCATGCCTCTAACAACTGCAACCGACATAGGCTTCTCCATTTGCTATGTGTGGAATCACAATTAAAAAAGACGTGTTCAGTAAACATATGTGCAATGGATTTTTCGTATATTATTTGAATGCATGATGTCTGTTCCTTTGAAAGAACAGACACCACACAGATCCCACAACTGTGAAACACTAAATGCAAATAGAAGGGAAAACACTGCTATCAGCTGCGGTGGGATACTAAGCAGAATCAGGAGCGATGAGCAAAAATGTGTACCAGACTGGGATTTTAACTTGGGATCTCCTGCTTACAAGGCATGCATGGTAACCACTGCACCATTCGGGACACAGCATTATCGCAACTGCACGGACTATCTCAGTATGCCTCGTGGCCGATCCACACTCCCATTGAGTGCCACCTATCCACAGTCCCTGTCCATTATACTCCTGTTCGCTACTTAGCACGGACTAACTCAGTATGTCTCATGGCTGATCCACACTCCTATTGAGTGCCACCTATCCACAGTTCGTGTCCATTATACTCCTGTTCGCTACTTAGAGGTTCCCACAGGAGGTCAGATGTATTTGTGCATTCGCACTGAAGAAAGTGGATCCATTGCCCAGTCAGTCTTATCAATTATTCGAATGCATGATGTTTGTTCCTTTGAAAGAACAGACACCACACAGATCCCACAGCTGTGAAACACCATAAGTAAATTGAAGGGGGGCACTGCCAGCAGCTGCATGGGACATTAAGCGGAATCTGTGGCGATGAGCAAAAATGTGTACTGGACCGGGATTCGAACTCGAGATCTCGTGCTTACTAGGCAGGTGTGGTAAACACAGCGCCATCC